>NW_012114455.1:10059403-10122894 GCF_000951035.1 Colobus angolensis palliatus | reverse complement strand
TTGGAGGTCTAAAAATGAGTAAAGTGAGCATAACTGAAATACTGAAATAATAGGAGTGACGACATGTTCCAGAAGCAATATTCAAAGAGGTGAAGACTGAAAACTGATCAAGGACTGCAATACAGAGATTAAAGAAAATCAGTAAACCTAAAGCAGGATAATTACCCCAAAATCTACTGGCAGGCATATTATAGTAAAATTGATTTTTAAAATACTTTGAAGCAATCAGGGATTAAAAATATTACCTTCAAAGAAAGAAAGAGTGTAGGAGCTCACTTCTCAAGAGCAAGTGTGGGAAACAAAAGATAATGCAATGTTATTTTTAAAGGGCCAAAAGATTTAAACAAAAATGCAAATCTTATAAAAATAAAGATTAATTTTTTAAAAATAAAGCTTGGCTAAACAAAATGTGAGCAAATTAATGGCCATCAAATCTTAACTACAATAAATACTAAAGGAAATTAACCAGTCTGAAGAAAATATTGCAGATGGAAACGGAATTGCATGAATAATGAAGATAATCAGAAAGTGAACATATGTGAGTAAATAAAAACGTATATCGGCCGTGCACGGTGCCTCAAGCCTGTAGTCCCAGCACTTTTGAAGGCTGAGGCGGGCAGATCACCTGAGGTCGGGAGTTCGAGATCAGCCTGACCAACATGAAGATACCCTGTCTCTACTAAAAATACAAAATTAGCTGGGCGTAGTGGTGCCTGTCTATAATCCCAGCTACTCAGGAGGCTGAGGCAGAAGAATCACTTAAACATGGGAGGTGAAGGTTGTGGTGAGCCGAAATTGCGCCATTGCATTCCAGCCTGGGCAACAAGAGCCAAGCTCTGTCTCAAAAAAAAAAAAAAAAAAAAGAATATCAACCGTGGATCACAACGATAATAGTAATGGTTTGTACAGTTCCAACTATATGCAGACTTAAAATGGACAGTAACTGTGAAGCAAAAGGCAGCAGTGGTAAATATAGCTGAAAGATTCTAAAGGTCTAGCAATATCACAGAAGTGGTGAAACTACAATTTGTATTAGAAAGGAAGACATCCAAGATGTGTATTGTACTAGCTAGAGTAGCTGTGGAAAAAATAACAAAAGAAAGATACATGACAAGCTAATTTAAATAATGGAATAATAGAAAATATGGGATGAATTCACAGGAACTCAAAAAATGAGGGGAAAATAAACATAAAGCTGTTTGTACAAACAGGAAATTAATAGGAACAAAATAACTGTAAACCCACCCAACTCAGTAAAAATACTGAATGTAAATGGAATCCTGGTGATATTCTGTTTCTTGATCTAGGGACTCAGTACCTAAGTGTATTCAGAATGTGGGAATGTAAACTTAAGATTTCAACACTATTCTATTTGTATTCATTTATATTTTATGTATCTGTTAAAAGGCACTTTTAAGCATTATCAAAATGTTTACATTCTGGAAAATTATATTACCAAAATGCCAAAGGTAATGGAAAATGAGCCTGTAAAAACTATTTTCATCTTTTATTTATGTTTATTTTCTAATATTTTAACAAAAAACCTATGGATTTTGCATAGTTACCAAAAATTAAAATGGATACCTTTTTTTCCTTTATTAATACTAAATATAGATAAAGTATACATTAGAAGCCCATGAATGCAAAGCTGGTAGTGTCATCTGGCCCTTCTCCTAAGCCCACTGTTCTCAACATTTCACACTGAACGTACAAGGAACAGTCACCCCTTTCCTGCATCTGTCAATGTACCTGGGTTCCAAGTTTCAGAGCAGAAACCAGAATAAATTGGACTGGACATGTAGGCTTCATAACCATTGGAGAAGCAGACAAGATGCTTGTAAGCCTGCAATATCTCTTTTCTTCTCTCTTCTTCCCTGGCCCTAAAAAAGCTAGCAGGATGCCTGAGCGGCATTTGGTATCCAGCAGGACAAGACTCTACTCAACACCCAAGGCAGCAGACGGGGCTGCTGGGCTGGGATTGCAGGCTGCAGAAGGGATCCAGATAGGACCACACCGTCATTGCTGTGTGGGTGGTGGAAAAAGAGAAAGAGAATTCTCTGGCCTGTTTCACTGGCTGAAAAATACTATAAATTCTTTCCAATGTCTGGGAGAAAAATTACCCAATTTTAGTTCCAGTGGCTGGGATGTCTGGAGTTTTCTTCAGCACAGGGAAGAGATTTAGCGTAGGGAGCTCTATATCTCCTTCAGTCCAATTCCTAGAAACAAAAATTTTGATGTCAACAAACTCTATAGAGCAAAGTGCAGCTACAGGGATAAGTGAGTAGCTCTCAAGGCTGGCTCCTAGGTGGTCAAAGTCAAATAAACCTCACCGTAGTTTCTCCTACTCTTTCCTCTCATAATTCTTACTAGTAACATTATATCACTTTGAGCAACTGCATGAGGGGATGAGCGTGAAGGCGTGGGACATGCAGGCTCCACTGAAACATTCTATGAGTGCCCCAAACCCAGCACATCCAGAATCAGGCTTATCACCTCCCCCAAAAACCTACTTCTCCTTCGGTATTCTTTCTCCCCATTTGCCCAAACTAGAAACTTTGGAGTCATCCTTCAAAGCCTTCATACTCTCGTTTTTCATGTATGACATTCTAACAGTGCCCTTGCTTCTACAGGCCTCATCTAAGAGTCACTTAAATCTGTCTTTTTCTGCTTCCCCTTGGCCTTCATCATCATCACTGTCCCCATCATCATCATTATCACCATCATCATCACCATCATCACCATTATCATCTCTGTCTCCATCATCACCATCATCACCATCACCACCATCATCACCATCATCACCATTATCATCACTGTCCCCATCACCATCATCACCATCACCACCATCATCACCATCATCATCACTGTCTCCATCATCACCATCATCACCATCATCATCATCACCATTGTCATCACTGTCACCATTGTGAAAGGACCCACAAAATCACTACTGAAAACTCAAGCTGAAAACTGCTCAGGGCAAACCTGCCTCCCATTCTATTCAAAGTTATCCCTCCACTCACTGAGATTGATGCATTTCTGATTTGCCTCCTTTGGAAAGAATAATCAGAAACTCCAAAGAATGCAACCATTTGTGTCTCCCTTATCTGTGACCTGCAAGCCCCTCCCTACTTCAAGTCTTCAAGTCTTCCTGCCTTTGCTTCAAGTGGCCCCGCCCTTCCAGTCCGAGCCAATGTACTTCTTACATATATTGATTGATGTATCATGTCTCTCTAAAATGTAGAAAACTGAGCTATGCCCCAACCACCTTGGACACATGTCATCAGGACTTCCTGAGGCTGTGTCATGGGCACATCTTTCACCTTGGAAAAATAAACCTTCTAAATTAACTGAGACCTGTCTCAGGTTTTCTGGGTTCACATCATCATCATTATTGTCATTATCATCATCATTGTCATCATCACCATCATCGCCATCACTATCATTACCATAGTTATCATCATCACCTTCAGCAACAGCATCATTATTGTCATTATTATTGTCATTTTCATCATCATTGCCATCATCATTATCATTATTGTCATTTCTGTGGACGTATCACACTGGCCTTCATCTTCTCCCTCTTCAACACACACCCATCTGCCAAGCTGGCCCCAAGAATCTCAAATCTTACTGTTTCAACTTCATTTTCAAATTCCTGAAGTTCCCATGTGGCTGGCAGGGTTAAACCAACCACTGAGGCACCGCGGAGGGTCTTGTCATCATGAGGTTGTCACTGACCTTACTGACCTCACTCCCTGCTTCCCTTCTCTGGGCGTGGCCTCACAGATTTCTCTCCAACACTTGAAGAAGGCATATTATTTGGCATCTCTAAGCTTTGGGTTATGCTCTTTGCTCTTTCCTCTTCCTGCATTCTGACCCCTCCAACTCCTCCGTCACAATCTGGCACGGATGTCACTTCTCCCGAGAAGTCTTTTCTGGGTCTTCACTCCTGCTGCTATGCTTTTACCAGCCTTTGCACATCTATTTCTCTTTTTTGTTCTCAATTTTTAAGCATTTACTACATATGAAATATCATACTAAGTGCCTTAAATAGTACAGCCCATCTAATTTAATACCCATAACAATCCTGCAAGGCAGATACCATAATTATCCCCATTTTACTGAAGAAGAGAATAAGCCCTAAGTTAGATAACTTATCCAAAGTCTTGGCCAGGCACGGTGGCTCATGCCTGTAATCCAAGCACTTGGGAGGCCGAGGCGGGCAGATCACCTGAGGTCAGGAGTTCAAGACCAGCCTGGCCAACTTGGTGAAATCCCATCTCTACTAAAAACACAAAATTAGCTGGGCATGGTGGTGGGTGCCTGTAATCCCAGCTACACAGGAAACTGAGGCAGCAGAATCACTTGAACCCAGGAGATGGCAGTTGCAGACAACCAAGATCACACTACTGCACTCCAGCCTGGGCCAAGAAGCAAAACTCCATCTCAAAAAAAAAGTCTCAAATCCAGCCATAACTGAGATTTTAACCCATTTCTGAGTGCCTCTGAGTCCTGGCCTTCTCACCAAGTGGACTAGTTCCCATGGCTTTGTGCTGCCCCTGCACTGGCTGTGGGCTTGCTGACAATGGACATGAGTGGTGCCTGCACAGAACAGAAGCTCCGTCATTCTTCTGAAGATGGTGGCAATCCCACCATGCCTACCATGGGGAGCACACGAGGTGTCTCTAGTCTCCTGTTTTTAAATGCCACTTCAGATAACTCAGTACGGGGCCAGAGGCCCTGAGATGAACAAACACCATCCCTGTCCTTGAGGAGCACATTTCACAACACAATCAGCTGAAGAGGAAGGAACGCTCACAAGCCCACTGCATGTCAGGGCTGGAAATCAGCCTCGCCTTTCCCGTCCTCCAGCCCCTCTCAGCCATCCTCTGAAGGGAAGGCCCCATCCCTGGACCTACCTCAGAGGCCCCTCAGACCACCTGAGCTGGCTGAGCTTCAGTCTGAAATGAAGTCACCTTGAGGGAGGCCTCCCGTCCCCCCCCACTGCCCCCACCCAGAGCCTGCTCTCCTTCCTCATCAGCTGCCCCACCTGACACCTGCCCTCCCCAGCCAGTCCCACAGCTGGTCTGGAGAACATTCCCCATCTCAGCCTCCAGCTTCCCCAAGGACCCAGAGCAGCACTTCCACCCCCTGTGAACAGGAGGAGTCAGACCACCCAGTACTGCCCGGCTGCCCGGGGCAGACCCCCATGTCCTCAGGTGAGGAGGGGCTGGGCAGCGGCATGGGGCAGTGGGACTGCAGTGCACTCTCTTGCCAGCCTGGAGTCTCCCGGGGGCAAGCCACAGAGGTGGGGACAGGCAGAGACACTGATACCGGGGAGCTGAGAGGGCCTTTGTCCCCTGAAGGGGGCTCATGAGCACCTGTGAACACACACCAAGGGATTGTGGGACCACCAGCGAGTGGACTCGAACTGCCACGCTATGTAGGCAGCCTCAGGCAGGGAGCCCCCCACAGCCTGGGCTCAGTCTGCAGAAGCCTCCAGTTCTGCGGCCCTGGGCACGTTAAACAGCCTCAGTGGGCCTTTCTTTTGCCTTTTCCAAGGTGGACACTGTGATAATAGTATCTTCCTGGTAGAGTTTTGGAAGGATGAAAGAGTTATCATATGTTAATTAGGTAGAGTAGTCTCAGGAAAGTATCAATAGTGTCATCTCATCCTTGATATGGGGTCCAGTGCAATGGGGCTGTTTAGCCACAGTGAAGGGATTAGAAAGAGGAATTTCCTCGTGACTGTTGTGCTTTTCAATCCGCAGAGGAGGCTCAACTTCCTTTCCCTGCTTTGCCTTCCTATGATGTCAAACTCCAGGAACTCCTGTGGGCCTCAGTCCCCATCCCCTCCTCCCAGAGCAAGGGGAGAGGCAGCTGCTTAGACCCTGAGATGAGATGCCTGGTACAAAAGCTGCCGGGCACAGTGGTGTGGCCTGTAGCATGGAGAGTGGGCAGTCCCAGCCCAGGCTGTCCTTTCCCTGACCCCCAAGACAGGCTTGAGAGCTGTTCTCTGAGCTCCATGGGCAGTGACTACTGGCTGAGCCCCACCTCAGCACCATAATGCGCTGCTGTCATTCTCTGTCTGCCACTGGCCTTCAAATGCAGGGATCCTGTGGCCTTATCAACCCTAGCCTTGACCATGGCACCAGGAAAACAGTAGTTGCTCAATAAATGTTAGACAGATGAATGAATGAATGAATGAATGAAGTTTCAGGGTAAGATTGGAAAGACAAGAATTGAAGCCACAACAAAGAGCCCTTCCCCAAACTCCTGGGCCGACGTGCTGCTGCATCCCTGGTGTAAGAAAATCCTGGGGTGAGACCCCTTCATCATCAGCCGTTCCAAATGGCAACAGCCCCTAATGCAGAGCGTGGCCGTGTGGGAGCGGGGTGGGGCATCTTTGCAGTTCCTGTAACAGTCACCAAATTAATGTTGTATTTGATGGTGTGTTGATTAATATCCTAATATAATTTATTTCTAGTTGTGTTTGAAATGTGTGTCTGTAAGTACTGATTTGACACAAATATTAAATAAAGTAGAATATTTACAAAAATCTTTACCTGGAGACTCTAGGAAAATCCATAGCTCAGTAACTTGGAAGCCTGTGAAACTTCCACTTTGATAGGGAGAGGCAAACCACCCTGAGGGCCCCGACCAACCCTGCTCTCCCAGCGGAAGGGCCTGCCCTGCAGAGCACCCAGGCTTCCCAGTGGGGACCAAGAGGCTGGACAACAATAAAACAAGCCCTGGACACCTGCAAAGCTCCTCAAAAGGCAGCCCTGAGGGAGGAGGAAGGCGTCTCACTTACGCCATTTGACAGTTGGGAAAACCGAGGCTTTGTGCAATTTAAGTGCCAACCACTACTAGACTCCTTCCAGAAAGGAGGGTGATCCAGGCAAAGCCTCTCCCTGGAGCTGGTCAGTGCTCTTCAACCCCCCTTGGAGCCCAAGCCCACCCACCTGGGCACAGCCTGGGGCCCCATGTAACCCCCTCACATGCATAAAGGGCTGTGACAAGAACATTCTAATTCATGCCACAAACATTCCTGAAAGGCTCACTGTGGGACAGCAGAGCCAGCCTGAGGGCTGTGCCTGGCACAGCTGCCTGTCCAAGGGACGCGGGATGCATTGCTGAGATGCAGCTGGCTCCAGGGGGCTCTAGCCCCACAGCAGCAGTGCAGGCTGCAAACTGTCGACAGCCTTCCCTGGGTGTCCCCTGGGATCTGTCAGCACCACCACCAAGTGTTTTCCAAGCCTTCCTAACCACCAGCCCCTGCCGCTCAGCCAGGGCCAGCTAGGGACTGAGGTTACAGAGGCCGGAGAGGAGACAGCCCTTCCAGGCCTGCCCGGGCCCTGCTGGCCCCTCTCACAAGCTGCTGCACTGCGGAAAAATAAAACCTCAAACAAAATTTTTTTTAAGCAAGAGGAGGAGGGGGTAAAAAATAGCAGCACACAATTAGGGAGCTGCTGAACTTCTGTGCAAACTAATGAATAAACCAGCCCTTGACAACTTCCCCCAACTGCTGCCGACAGGATAATTGTGCCTAATTTCTTAATTTTAATGCCGTTGTTGCATTTGGCTTCTGCTAATGAGATGTAAATATGTGTTGCGGGTTTGTGGATTTGTTTAATTGCAGGGTATCTAAACTGAGATTGGCCAGAAGGTTAGTCTTACTTATTTTTTATTTTTATATGCCCCTGAATTCAGCAAAGACAGTGAAGCTGGGAGGGTGGTTGCTGTGGCTGTTGTTTGCCTCCGTCCCCATCCCCCTCTTCTTTGGAAGAGAGAAAGGAAGACCTGGTGCTTCCGGGTTGAGGGCTGGTGGTTTTGAGGTATGGAAAGGGGGATGAAGGGAGGGCTACTTAAACCCTCTCCCTCCCCAGGCCAACCTGCTGCTACACCCCTCCTTGGCCAGGCTGATCAGGATACCCTTCTCCTCACCAAGGAAGAAGGAGGACGCGGGCTGGGCCCAGCTGTGGTCTGGAGCAGCAGGTGGGGTCAGAACAAAGCTGCATGCAGAGTGGCAGCCACGCAGCAGGGGCGAGAGAGCCCGAGGTCTCACGTCTCATCTCCGACACACCAGCCTTGGGGGCATGGAGGAGCCAGTCCAGAGACTGGGGATACAGTGGATGTTCAAGCCTCCCAGCAGCGCTGCTTCCATGTCTGAGTGCTGGGGCTGTTCTCGGCCTCACCTCCTGTCCTCGGCTGGGATACGTCTATCAACAGCCCTGTGAGGAAGGGGCTGTCATTGTTGCCATTTGGCACGTGGGATAACAAGGTAAGAGGTTTAGAGGTTTCTCAGAGTCACAGAGCCAAGTGGTGCGATGGGGCTGGAAGCTGGCACAGTCCTTACAGCAAAGCTGAGGCTCTCTGCTGGAGTCACACTTCATCTTATCTGCACAATCAGTCTGGCATGGATCCCAACACCAGCCCCCACAGAAACCCACCTCTGTGCTTGGGTAACTTACGACAGCAGCAACACGGAAGAGAATCTGCTGGGCCATCAGCCGAGGTGGATCCCAGGCCCTGCTGGGAGGCCATCTCATCTACCCCCTCCATGGCAGGGCTGTGCCTGGTCATCCGGCAGAGTTGGACCTCTCCCCACACTCACCATGTCCCAGAAGCAGTCAGGCACCCTGCAGACTCCGTGCCAGCATTTGCATCCCTCTGGAGAAGGGAGCACTTCCTCACGCCTGAGAGAAGTCCTTGATCCAAGGTTTTAAGTGGAATCTTCACCAGCCACTCTCAAGAACAATTTCAGATATTTAAAGAAAGACAGTAGGTGCCCCCTCAGCCTTCTCTTTGTAGAGATAAACCATCTTGATGGCCTCGGCCTCTCCTTCTGAGCTAGATTCCTCTGAGACCCTCTGACAACTCCTCCCGGGGTCTCTTCAATGCTTTGGACCCCAGACTCACTTGAGAAACACTTTAGTCAGAATGAGAGTAGCAAAAATATTCCTTCTTGGTCCTCACAAGGAGTGATGCTTAGAAATTGGCAACGTGCTTCTTTGGAACCCTCCTCCCTGCCCCGTCCTTGCCTCCCTGCCCTCCCATCTCTAGTCTGGGTTCCATTTCCAGACCACTTTGATGTCTTTTGGGGAAAGAAACTGATGAAACAGTGCGTCCAGGTGGCACCTTCTGTGTTACTTCTCCCAGAGGTATCTGCATTTTAACCAGGGTATTCGGATAGACTGAGAAGAGCTTAACGCCCAACAGAAGGAATTCCTAAAGGTGAAATTTCCCAGTCAACTAAGACAAACAAACTTAACTTTAAGAAGAGAATCCTCCTATCTCAGTATCGAGGTTGGGGGGGGCACGACCTCTGCCCCTGCCAGTGCAGATGCCCTGCCTGTGTGCCTGCGTCTCCCCATGTTTCTTCTTCTCTGAGATCTTTGCACTCCTATGTTTTCCTTCGTGTGATCCTCCCAGCATCTGCTTTTCTCCTTTGCTTTCATGAGTGCCTCCAGATGAAGTATAAGGTGTTCTCAGCAAGCATCAGGACCACGCACCCTCTAGTCTCAGCTCAGATGCCCAACGCAAGCCTGGAGAAATACACTCCAGGACTCTTTCCCAAGGCAAAGGCTCGCAGCATGGGGAGGAGAGGCATCTGGTCTCCCCATCCATCCACAGCTGGAACATCTTACCCCACATTCCAGGCAACAGCTTGTCCAGCCTATGCTTGGATCCTTCCAAGACCCCACTTCCCAGTGCACCCTTTCATCCACGAGCAGTTCTGAGGTAAGTTGGACTGATCTGAAATGCATCCCCCAGTACCCTGGAGCAGTAGGTTCTGGTCCACCCATAGGAGGTCATATGGGGAAAACAGGAGTTGGGGGACCTGGGCTCACCCTTCCCAGCGGCCATGTGTTCTTGGGCACTCATTTGTCCCCGTTTGTACAGCAGGAATAATAATCTCCACCTCAACGTGGCTGCTGTGAGGACTGAGTGAGTTTACGTGTGTAGATTGCCTCCTCCACAGAGGAGGGGACTGATTACTTAAAGCTCAGCCTTCTGTACACAAGGCCGTTTCCAATTCTGTAGACAGCAGTAATGCCTCACCTCCATTCTTCTGAGACGTGCTTTAGGCATTTAGGCAAAATGACCCCACATCCCACCACAGTTCCGGTTTCTTCATGGAAATGACACAGTAACTACCTTCACTTACCCTGTTTACCTCCAATGACCATGTAGAGTGTTCAATACGGCCTTAAACCTGGCAAAACTGCAAAGCACTAAAACCCAGGTAGGTACCATTCCTTCCAGCTTTCCTGTACCTCCTTCTCCTTGTATTTTTCTTTGCCACTTGCCTCTTCCCCTTGTCTCTTTCTCTTCTTTCGTCAGCCACCCCATCACTCCCCATCAGCCCTTTCTCTTTCTTCCTCTGGCTTCTCCACTTCCCTCTGCAGCAGCTGCCCTGGGCTCCACACATTCCTGCTGGCTGGGGTGGGGAACAGAGTGGGAGGCAGACTTGGAGCCCCTCCACCAGCCTCTGAAAGAATTCACAGCTATTCATTCCCTTGCACGTGTGGTGGAAAAAAGTATATCTGCCTTCGTGTAATAATGATAATAGAAAACAACATTTATCCTATGAAGAAAGCCAGGTGAACACATTGTAAACAAGATGATCCTCCTTAGCCAGCCAGTCAGCTCATGAGACAGCTCCAATGTAACTGATGATGTTGTCGATCTCACCAAAGGCCTGTGTCTCCCTGGGTTGGCTACCTGGACCCATCACAATAACACTGAGCAAGAAAACCTGGCTGGAAAAGTACCTCATCCATAAGCCCTTCTGACAGGCACAAGGAGTAAAATGTAAGGATGTGTAATAAACTTGGCAGAGTGCCCCACTGTGTCCTATTCTTGAAGAGCAATGATTCACAACCTTAGATGCTCATTAAAATTACAGAGAAATCTTTCCATGTCGATACCCGAGTCCTACCCTAGACTAAGTGTGTCTTTCTTTAGGCTTCTTGTCTGGGCATTGTTGTTGCTTTTGTTTGTTAAGAACCTTAGGAGGGTTCTCTGAGAAGAAGGGGTCTGTGGCTCTGGGTTTAGAGGTACCAGAGGTACCAGAGGTATTAGAGGTACCAGATCCCAAAACCTGTTCATTCCTCAACCTTGAGCTTGTTGGAGCTCAGAAACCAATACCCCAGAAGGCCTCAGAAGCAACCTCAGAAGTAAGAGTTTCTCTCTGACCTTCTCCTCCCCTCCGGTCTCTCAGTCATACTCCCTGCTCTGAAGTTGGCCATAGAAACCAGAATCCCTCTTCCCCAAGGCAGGTCATAGATATCAGAAACCCCTTTTCCCCAGAGCCAGTCGTACCACCTAAAATATGACTCTAACTTTTTCTGTGCCTTATTTGTGTACAAAGTGGCCACAAAGAAATGATCTGACCTGCCTTGTTTGACGGGAGGTCCTAAGACCCCCATTCCAGAGAGAGCTCTGCCCCTTACCCACAAAGGAGGGAGCTGCTCAGAGAGGCCAGGGAGAACCTAGACAGACAGGCCTGGCTGGTCTCCCCACTCAGTTTCGTAGCATGAGATCAGACTGCTTTTGTCCAGTCTTCTTTCTGTGTGGTTGTCTATACTTTGTTGAACTGAAGCATAAAAATGGACAGTTTCCCCTATAACTTTGGATCTTTATCCTGAATGCCTCCTCCATGTACACACATTAAATAAACCTGTGTGCCTTTTCTCCTGTCCGTCTGCCTTTTGTGAGTTGGTTTCTCAGTCAACCTTCAGAGGGTAAAGGATAACTCTCCTGCCTTGGCCCCTACAACCTCCTGGAGCTAGAACTCTGGGATCCCACGCGTGAGCTTGCAGACAAGAGCCCAATACACAGCCCCTGCCCAAGCCCAGCCCAGAGGAAGGGGTCTTCCTCCCGGGAAAAATGGTCATTCCAGACGCAGGCATCTGGATCCCACCAGCTGCTCCTGGAAGGAACATTCCAGTACAGTTTATTCTCAGGCTGAAAACAACACAGAACCAGTGTTCACACGGTGGTGAGACAGGATTAGGCCTCAGGTCTCTGTTTGTAGAAGTGGACCGATTTCCTTTTCGAGCTTCCAAAGCCCCAGATAACCTTCAGACAATTCATAAAGAAAGCCTACAAAAGGAGGTAATATACTAACTTCCCTACCAATATCTACAGTGTCAACATTTGATTGGAAAAATGAATACGTTGTATCAGTGTTTGCACCTCAGGTTTGTAGAGCAGCTCTTACAAATTGTATAACAAGAGCCAGCCCATCTCTGCTTATGTCATCATCAGTACACATTTAACCTTCCTCACAGCCTCGACAAGGTCAACCACTTTTCAGGGCAGTCAATCCCAGAGTTCTTTAACCAGAGGAGTTTTTGTCCTGAAGTCACCGTTCCTGCCTCTGTTCCCACAGAGCTAGTTCCACATCAATGAAGGCCATCAGCATGTACGTCCTTCTCCATAACCTCACGCAGCCTGACTTGGAAGCTGCTACAGCTTGCATCCTGGCCTGCAGCCTTGCCTTCCCAGGGCCAAACTGGGTTCTTCCCCAACCCAGAGACTTGGGTGCTCTGAGAGCTGGGAGGTGAAAGGGGTGGGTGCACGGAGGAAAGCTGACTGAGAGTCAGAAGACCTCAGTTTCAGCCCTGGTGGTTCCATCTGCCCTGTGCGACCTTGAGGGGAGTCCCTCATTTCTCTGGCCTGTAGATTCTTCATCAATAAAAGAAAAAGGTGACTTGAGATTGTCTCAGAGGCCTTGTTAGTTCCAGTTACCTGTGGCTCATAGTGGGAAGGTGCTAGTAAAAGGGTTGGAGAGGACCCTGTGGGGGACCAATTTCTCCACACTTTTGTGTGCACCAATTCATCCCCAATATTTGATTACCTTACTTGGTCTCTGAAACTTTTATGCAAAAATACTTTTAAAAAATCTTATACATTTATTCCTCCCCAGTTTCAGTCTCTGGGATCTGGCCTCTGTGCAGACATAAGGATGTTGAAAGGAATGATGGCATCCACCAATCCAACCTCCCACTGGCACTGGCTTGTGAAAATCTCCACTGCATCAACCCTGGTATCAAAACCTCAGTGTGCCTCACTTTGCTAGGAGAAGTGCCACATCTCCTATCCCTGGATGGAAAGAGGGCTCCAGGAGAACTGAAGTGTGTGAGTCCCTGTGGCCTGGAAGGAGAGGAATCAGGGGCATAGTGCCAAGGACTGAGTATCCTGGGGCTTCCAGCTGCAGGAAAGGTGCGTGAGGATGGAAGCTGGAGGCCAGGACCAAGGAGGCAGCTCCTAATCAAGAAGCCAACAAACAACAAATTGGGCATGCTACGTTAAAACTAGAGAGAAAAGAACGTTCAATGCTATGTTAAAACTAGAGAGAAAGGACCGTTCAATGCTATGTTAAAACTAGAGAGAAAGGACCGTTCAATGCTATGTTAAAACTAGAGAGAAAAGACCGTTCAACGTTATGTTAAAACTAGAGAGAAAAGACCGTTCAAGCAGGAGATAAGTAAGCTGTAAGTCAGCTAAGGGAGGAAAAAGAAAAGCAGGTTGAAAATAGACAGTGGGTGGTGCAGGGCCTGGATCTCTTCTTGCACTGCAGTGAAAGTGGTTGTGGAAGCTTTTTATCCAGTTCCTGAGGCATTTAAAGGGGAAATGCCAGCCAGAGTGGACCCAGTGCGTGAACCAGGCAAAGATTTGCTTTTTATTTCTTTTTTTTATTTTCCAAAGAAGAGATCTCCATTTAGAGCCCCAGTCTCACTCTGTCAAGACATCCTGAATCTCAGTCCTCAGGTCCACAAGAGACCTCCCCTCCCCAGAATAGCCATGCATTGACCTCCCTGACTACACACAGCCCCAGGCCCCTGTCAGTCAAAACCACCATCCTCAGCCTGTGGGCCAGGTGCCGGTCTCAGTGAATTCGGTGACACAAGAGCCCTGAGCAGCTGTCCTGGAGCCCCTGGCCAAGCCCATGGAAACACCCTCCTGTCACTCACCCGCTGTCACTCCAGGGAGCTGGGGAGTCTGCACCCGGGCAGCAGGGAAAGGGGTCTGATGTTATGCATTTTTTGATGAACATTTTTGTTCTATGTATTTATTCTTATATGTATTTATTTACTTTTTGAAAGATGGTGTCTCGCTCTGTTGCCCTTGCTGGAGTGCTGTGGTGCCATCTCGGCTTACTGCAACTTCTACGTCTCAGATTCAAGAGATTCTCCTGCTTTAGCTTCCCGAGTAGCTGGGACTACAGGTATGCACCACAATGCCAGCTAATTTTTGTATTTTAGTAAAGACAGGGTTTCACTATATGTTGGTCAGGCTGGTCTCAAACTCCTTAACTCAGGTGATCCACCTGCCTTGGTCTCCCAAAGTGCTGGGATTACAGGCATGAGCCACTGCAATCAGCCTATTTATTTTTAATTAATAGACTCTTTAAAATAGTCTTAGGTTTACAGAATAGTTTAATGGAAAATCCAAAAACTCCCATAGATCCCCTTACCCTCCCTATACAGCTTCCCTATTTTTGACATCTTGCCTAAATGTGGTATGTTTGTTACAACTGACGAGCCAAGAGTGAGACGTTATTTCACTAAAAGTACGTGCTTTACATTACGGGCCGCTCTTGCTGGGCTTGTACTTTCTGTTTTGTGTACAAACCATGTGGGCTTGTACTTTCTGTTTGGGAAGGTTATTATTTATTAGTTTAGTGTCTTTAATAGACATAGGCCTATTCAAATCTATGGATTTTGACAAATATGTAATGACACGTGCCCATCATTACGGTATTGTATAGAACAGTTTCAAGGTCCTCCGTGCTCCTCCAGTGCATTCTCCCTCCCCCGACGCCCACCAGCCCCGGCACTCAGCGACCTGTCTTCACAGTATATTCTGGAGTGCCTTACAGTTGGAATCATACGGAATGTACCCTTCTCAGATTGGATTTTTACTTAGCAATGTGCATTTAAGGTTTCTGTATGTCTTTTCATGATTTGACAGCTCATTTCTAAAAACCATGGAACACTTCATTGTCCGAATGTACCACTGTTCGACAGACAATTTGGTTGCTTCCAAGTTTTGGCAGTTATGACTAAAGTTGCCGTGGACAGTCACGTGCAGGGTTTTTGCAGACACAAGTTTTCAATTCATTTGGGTAAATACCTAGGAGAACAATTGCTAGATTTATGGTAAGAGTATGTTTCATTTTATTATTTTAAAAAACTGCCAAGCTGTCTTCAAAGGTAGCTGTGCCAGTTTGCATTTCCACCAGAAATAAACACAGGTTCCTGTTGCTCCACATCCTTGGCAATATTCGATGTTGTCAGCATTGTGGATTTCACTGTTCTAATAAGTGTATAGTGGTATCTCATTCTTTTACTTTGCAACCCTCTGATGACACGATGTTGAGTATTTCTTCATAGGCTTATTTGCCTGCTGCACATCTTGTTTGGTGAGGTGTCTGTTCTGATATTTTCCCCATTTTTAAATTAGGTTGTTGGTTTTCTTGTGGTTGAGTTGTAAGAGTTCTTTTCAGATGCCTGTCCAATAAGTTTGCAAACTTATTGGATAACGTTTTGCAAATGTTGTTTCCCAGTCTGACTCATGTTTTTATTCTCTTAGCAGTGTGTTTCACAGAATAGAAGTTTTTAATTATAATGCTGTCCAATTTGTCAATTTGTTCTTTCATGGATTATGCTTTTGGCATTGTAACTAAAATGTCATCACCAAACCAAAGCTCACTTAGCTTCTCTCCTGTGTTATATGCTGGAAATTTTATACTTCTGCATTTGACATTTAGGTCTATGATCCATTTGAGTTCATTGTTGTGAAAGGTGGAAGGTCTCTATGATTTTGCATGTGGACGTCCAATTGTTCCAAAACTCTTCGTTGAAAAGCCTCTTTCTCCATTAAGTGGTCTTTGCTTCTTTGTCAAAGGTTAGTTTGGACTCTCCATTCTGTTCCATGGATCCATTTGCCTATTCTTTTGCCAGTAGGGCACAGTGTTGTTAACTATAGCTTTACATTAAATCTTAAAGTCATGTAGGGTTAGTCCTCCAACTTTCTTCTTTCTTTGTATCTTTTTTTTTTTTTTTTTTTTTTGCCTTTTCCAATAATCTTTAGAGTCAGCTTTGTTAAAATATCTCCAGGATAACTTGCTTGGACTTTAATTGGGATTGCGTTAAATCCATAGATCAGGTAGAGAAGAACTGACATCTTGATAGTATTGAGTCTTCCTGTAAGTGTACATGGAATATCTGTTTTATTTATATCTTCTTTGATTTCATTCATGAGACTTTGGTAGTTTTCCTCATACGAATATTGTACATATTTTGTTAGATGTTTACCTAAGTACTTTTTGCTGGTAATATAGCCAGCACTGAACTTCTAATTTTAAATTCGAGTCATTCATTTCTCAAAAGAAAGCATCACCCATATTCTGCAACTTTGTCATAATCACTTAACAATTCCAAGAGTTTGTTGTTGTTGTTGTTGGTGGTGGTGGTGGTGGTGGTGGTGGTTCTTTGGGATTTTTTACATAGACAATCATGTCGTCTGTGGACAAAGACAATTTCATTTCTTCCTTCCCAATCTGTATACATTTTATTTCCTTTATTTTTCTTGTTGCATTAGCTAGAACTTCCAGTACAATGTTAAAAAGGAGTGGCAGGGAGACATTCTCGCCTTCTTCCTGATCTTAGCAGGACAGCATCTAATTTCTCACCATTCACATGTTTCTCCCCATGCTCTCACCATGTTAGATGTAGTCATTTTGTAGAAGTTCTTTATCAAGTTAAGAAAGATCCTCCCCCCTCTATTTCATGCTTATTGAGAGTTTTTGTCACAAAGAGGTATTAGATTTTGTCAACTGCTTTTTCTGCATCTGTTGACATAATAAAATATGTTTTTTTCCTTTAACCTGTTGATATCTTGAATTACATTGATTTAACTTCAACTCTTGAGTCACTCTTGTATACCTGGGATAAATCCCACTTAGCCATGGTATGTAATTCTTTCTCTGCATTGTTGTGATTGGCATTTTGTTAAGATTTTTTACATGTATATTTACGAGAAATGTAAGTTTGTGGCTTTCCTTTAATGTAATGTCTACTGGTTTAGGTATTAACATAATGCTGGTCTGATATAACAACTATGAAGTACTCAATCTACTTCTATTTTCTGAAAGAGATTATTGAGAATTATAATAATTTCTTCCTTAAATGTATTGTAGGATTCACCAGTGAAACCGTGTGGGCTTGTACTTTCTGTTTTGGAAGGTTATTATTTATTAATTCAGTGTCTTTAATAGATATAGGCCTATTCAAATTATCTATCTATTTTGTTGTGAGTTTTGAAAAATTGTGTCTTTCGAAGAATCGGTCCATTTCACCTAGGTTATCCAATTTGTGGGTGTAGAGTTGTTCTTATAACATTTTCTCATTATCCTTTTTATGGCCATAAGATCAGTAGAGATTAGTTCTCTTTCATTTCTGATAGCCGTCATTTGTGTCTTCTCTCTTTCTTTCTTAGTTAACGTTATTAGTGGCTTATCAATTTTATTGAGCTTTTCAAAGAACCATCTTTTGGTCCTGTTGCTATTCTCTATTGATTTCCTATTTTCAGTTTCATTGATTTGTGCTCTACTTTGTCTTACTTTTCTTCTACATACTTTGAATTTAATTTTCTCTCCTTATTGTAGCTTCCCAAGGTAGAAAATTTGATTATTAATTTTTTCTTTCCTAATATCTGCATCCAATGCTAAAAAATAGCCCTCTAAGCACTGACTTAACTGTATCCTGTCAATTTTGATAAGTTGTATTTTAATTTTTCATTTATTTTGAAATATTTTTAAATTACTATGGAGACTTTCTTTGACTTATGTATTATTTAGATGTGTGTTGTTTAATCTCCAAATATAGTGGATTTTCTGGCTACTTTTCTGTTATTGATTTCAATTTTAATTTCATTAATGTTTTAGAGATGATCTAAGACATCTTGGTATAATTTCTGTGATTTTAAATATGTTAAGGTATGCTTTATGTCCCATAATTCTTTCCATTTTGGTGAAAATTTCACATGGTCTTGAGAAGAATGTGCATTCTGCTTCTGTTGAATAAACTATTCTACAAATATCAATTAGACCCAGTTGACTGATGGTGCTGTTCAGTTCAACTACATCCTTACTGATTTTCTGCCTGCTGGGTCTGTTGCTTACTGATAGAAGACTGTTGAAATCTACAATTATAATAGTGGATTAACTATTTCTCCTTGCAGGTCTACCAGTGTTTGCTCCATATATTTTGACACTCTGTTGTTAGATGCAAACACTTCAAGGACGCTGTGTCTCCTTGGAGAATTAACGCTTTTTTCTCTCTTTATTCCTGATAATTTTCCCTGCTCTGAAGTCTGGTCTTTTTTTTTTTTTTTTTTTTTTTGAGATGGAGTCTCACTCTGTCGCCCAGGCTGGAGTGCAGTGGCGTGATCTTGGCTCACTGCAAGCTCTGCCTCCCGGGTTCACGCCATTCTCCTGTCTCAGCCTCCCGAGAAGCTGGGACTACAGGTGCCCGCCACCACAGCCGGCTAATTTTTTTGTATTTTTAGTAGAGACGGGGTTTCACCGTGTTAACCAGGATGGTCTCAATCTCCTGATCTTGTGATCCACCCGCCTCGGCCTCCCAGAATGCTGGGATTACAGGCGTGAGCCACTGCGCCTGGCCAAGTCTGGTCTTTTTTAAATTAATATCTATTCCAGCTTTCTTTTGATTAGTGTTAGCATGGTATTTATTTCTCCATCTATTTTTATGCTGTGTCTTTATATTTAAAACAGGCTTCTTGCAGACAACATAGAGTTGGGTCTTGTTTTTTCATCCACTCTGACAGTCTTTGCCTTTTAATTAGTGTATTTAAAACACTGATATTTAAAATCGTTATTGGTATCTATTTTTTGTTGATGTCTATTACATTTGTTACCCTTTTGTATTTAATTCCTTTGTTCTTTGTTTCTTTTTCTTTTCTTATTGTGTCTTCCACTCATTTTCTGCCCTCTCTGGTTTAAGTGGAATATTTTGTATAATTCCATTTCTTCTTCTTTCTTAGCATATGAATTATACTACATTTTTACTTTTTATAATGTTTTTTTAATGTTTTTCTTGAGTTTACAATATGTATTTATAACTAATTGTAGCCCTCTCTCTATTAGCACTGTGCCACTTAGCGAGTAGCGCAAGTACCCTACAACAGAGTATTTCCAATTCCTTCCCCTCCTCCGATCACTTATAGCATTGCTATCATTCCTCTCACTTATCCATAAGCTGTAATCATCACATACATTGTGACTATTATTATTTCAAACAAACTGTTCTGTGTTACTGTGAGAATAGAAAATAAAAAGATTTTATTTTACTTTCATTTATTCCTTCTTTTGTGCTCTTCTTTATTTACATATATCTAATTTCTGACCTGTATCATTTTTTATCTCTCTGAAAAATTTCATTTAACATTTCTTTCAAGGCAGTCTACTGATAAGAAACTTTCTCATTTTCGTACGTCTGAGAAAATGTTTCTCCATCACTCATGAAGGATAATTTTGCCAGATACAGAATTCTACATATGTTGTTCTTTTAACACATAAAATATTTCACTCCAATCTCTTCTTGCCTATATGATTTCTGAAAAGAAGACTAATGTAATTCTTATCCTTGCTCCTCTGTAAGTAAAATGTTTTTCTCCTTTGGCTTCTTTTAAGATTTTCTTTCTCTTCAATTTTCTGTGGTTTTAAAATGATATACCCAAGTATTGATTTATATATACATGTATCATGCTTGGTGTTCTCAGAGCTCCCTGTAGCTATGATTTAGTGTCTTGCCTTAATCTGAGGAAATTATCAGTCACCATTGCTTTTAATACTTATTGTTTCTTTATTTTCTCTCCTTCCAGCATTCCTATTATGTGTCTGTTACACCTTTTGTAAATATCCCACAGCCCTTGGCTAGTCTGTCTTGTCCTCATTCTTATGTCTCTTTGCTTCTCAGCTTTGGAAGTTTGTTTTAGCATTTCTTCAGGCCTGCGAGTTCTTTCCTCAGCCATATCCAGTTTATTGATGAACGCTTCAAAGGCATTCTTCATTTCTATCACAGTGTTTTTGACTTTCTAGCATTTCCTTTTGATCCTTCCTTAGATTTTCCATCTCTGCGTCCATTACGCATGTGTTGGCACATCCACTTTTCCCCATGAGACCCCTAGCGTATTAATCATGGATGTTTTACACCCCTGGCCTGGTGATTCCATCATCTCTGCTCAGTCTGGGTCTGGATCTGATGCTCGCCCTTTCTCTTCGAGTGGTCTCTTCGCCTGTGTTCACGGTTTGCTGTACTGTGGCTATCCGAGTTTAAGATCGCTTCTGGATCCTTGTTTACATCTCTCCTCTCGTCTTAGATTTTCCCCAGAAACTCCTCCTTAAGTAGAGTCTGAATCTTGCACTTATTTTAGCTGTAATCCCTGTGATTCTACAGGAGCCCCAACGGTGTGGGGGTAAGGTCTGGGGGGCTGGAAGCATCCCACGGCCCTGTGATGGAGCCTCAGTCTCTTACTGAGCCTGTGTCCCTGGCTGTGGCCGTCCTGCATTCTTCTAAGTTGAGCTTCGTTTTCCTCCTTAGGTGACACAGAATGGTTAGAGAGAGCTAGAGACGAATGTTTTCCTAGGTTGGTTAGGCCCTGCTAAAACCCTAGTCAGTCCTGGTTGGGTAAAATAGATTCCCCTGGGGTCAGGTCTTGGGAAGAACAACATAAATTCCACATGTTTGGAAATGGCTGCTTTTCCCTCCCTCTGCGGCCGGCATGAGGGGATTGTTCTCCTGCCTTCACTGTGAAAACCTGGTAGGACTTCTGGAGGTAAAACTCATGAGAATGTGTGGGACCCTACAACCACGACCCCCTCCTGCAGTTTCTAACTCGCAAACGTGTCCACACGGAGCCTCCCACTTTGTCAGTTCTGGTTTGGGCTCTCCTGCTCTGGCCCAGGGTTCTGTGGCAGCCCCTAATCTTGGGCATCTGCTCCAGTGAGAGCCCATCTCTATCACTTTGGGGACAGACGTTTGCCTGTGACCTCCATTCTTTAACAGATCTAAGAAGAGTTGTTAATTTTCAGTTTGTTCAACATTTTCTTATTATTAGGATAGAGTCATGACTTCCAAGCTCTTTACATGTCACACAGTAAACTGAAGTCCTTTAGTAAGCGTTTTTTTTTTTTTTTTGAAGCAGAGTCTCGCTGTGTCACCCAGGCTGGAGTGCAGTGGCCTGATCTTAGCTCACTGCAGTCTCCGCCTTCTACATTCACGTTCTTCTCAAGCCTCATCCTTCCACGTAGCTGGGACCACAGGCATGGGCCACCATACCCAGCTAATTTTTGTACTTGTAGTGGAGTCAGGGTTTCACCACGTTGCCCAGGCCAATCTTAAACTCCTGGCCTCAAGTGATCCACCCGCCTTGGCCTCCCAAATTGCTGGGACATGTCCGGCCTTTAATAAACTTTTAGTTTTAAAATAATTTCAGAAATACAGGAAATTTGAGAAGACAGCCCAGTGAGTCTCCCTGTACTCCACAGTCAGGCTCCCACTGTCAGCACCCTACATTATGTGGTTTAGCTGTTACAACTCATGATCCAATATTGATGTATTAATATCAGCTAAAGTCTGTATTTTAGTCCTATTTTCTTAATTTTCCCCTAATATTCTTTTTCTTTCCCAGGATCCCATACAGCAGGAGTCCCCAATTTCTGGGCCTTGGACCACTGCCCGTTCATGGCCTGTTAGAAACTGGCCACACAGCAGGAGGTGAGCGGCAGGCAAGGGAGCATGACCACCTGAGTGCTGACTCCTGTCAGATCAGAGGCCCCATTAGATTCTCGTAGGAGCGTGAACCCTATTGTGAACTGCACACGTGAGAGATCTAGGTTGCACACTCCTTACAAGAATCTAATGCCTGATGATCTGAGGTGGAAGAGCTTTATCCTGAAACCTTCCCCCACCATCATCCATGGAAAAAGGTCACCAAAAAGGTTGGGGACTGCTGCCATCCAGGACATGACATTACCTCTTACCATCATGTCTTGGCTGGGACAATTTCCCAGACTTCTCTTGTTTTTGATCAGTTTTGAAGAGCATGATTAGGTTACTGTGTAGAACAAGCTTCTGTCGGAGTTTGTCTGGTGGTTTTGTTATGATTAGACTGCGCTATGCATCTTTGGGAGGAAGACCCTGGAGGTAAAATGCCATTCCCATCCCATCTCTTCAAGGGCACTTAGTGTCAGTGTGACTCATCCCTGCGGATGCTGCCGTGGTCGCCTGGCCGAGCAAGTGCTTGTGAATTTCACTGCAGTTACTTTTCTCCTCTTTTCCCTTTCTCGAAGGAAGTCAGTATTTGACAGGATTTTTCAACTCAGGATTCTTGTAGAGGGCTTTCCTTCCTGTTTCTTCACAGGGAAAAGCAAACCAGGGGTCCACACACTCTCACTCATTCACTCACTCAGTGACACTTGTCTGCTGTCCACCCAGAGCCTGACCCCCGGCGGGCCCTGGCTATCAAGTGGAGAAACGAGCAGAGGTGGGCCTTGTCCTCAGGAAACCCACAGTCTAGTGGGAAGTCAGCCTCTAAACCAGCAATCACAGCCCTCAGAGAGCCGTAAACGGACTGCACAGAGCAGGGGAGGGGAGACGTGATCTTAATCAGATCGGGCTGGGGGAGGCAAAGCCTGTCTGAGAGCCAAGGGGACAGAGGCCAAGAGCTGGCTTGCATGAGGCCCTGCACGTGCAAAGGCCCTGGGGTTGGGTGGTGAAAAGTGGCTGAGCCATGCTGCTCTCAGCCCTCTAGTCCACACTTGCTCATTCTTTTCATCAGACTTTGCTCTACTCAAGGTCAGAGACCATGTCTTGTCTGTGTCTCTACCTAATGCAGGTTGACTGACAGAATCAGGACAGTCGTGAGGATCTGCGTGGTTTGTTCAGGGGCCATCAAACACTCCATGGGCCTGAGTTTCTGCAACTCTAAAGACCTTGTGCTAAGGAAGAGGGAGGAAGTGGGAGGTCTGGCAGTGGGAGAGCAAAGGTAGCCGGCAGTCAGCAGGACGCAGGCACCTGCCCATGGGCAGATGAAACAAGGCCCAGGAGTGGGGAGGGTGGAAACAGGCCCAAAGACGCTTTGAGGAAAGTAGGTCAGATCTCAGATTTCTCAGCTCACTGTTCAGCCCCCTGAGAACTTGATAAAGCTGCAGTTTGCCAGAGCAAGTGCAAGCAGATGTTATCCAGGTATGCTTAGCTCCCAGGCCCAAAGCCCCTGCATTTGGCTGGGGCAACACCCTGGCTGGCTGTTTCTGTATCTGTAGGACTGAGCATGGTGTGAGCATGGGGGCCAGAGCACCCTTGGGAGAGGGGGAGATGGGAGAGAAGAGGAAAGGAAGGCAGACTTTCCAACAGCAGAACCTCAGGCGATGAAAGCAACTTCCCTCCTGCTGAGAGCAAAGGGGGTGTGCAGGCTGCTGGCCTGGGAAGGAGGCAGAGGGGACTTTCGGCAGCCAGGCCTTTTGTAACCAGCTTCAGGCTCCCCCGCCTCACTGCCCTGGGCTCCAAGCCCACCAGGTCCCTTTTGCACCCCGTGACCGTCTGACCCACAGGCCCACTCCCCGCTCAGCCTCTTTGCAGGGCTGCCTCCTGCACACACACGCATTCGTATGCATGCACATGCTGGGGCTCAGAAAACTGTACCCCAAAATGCAGGCCTCAGCCTTACAAGCTGTCCCATTCTCCCCAAAGGCTAGCCATGCAAATTAGAATCCCTCTTTACCAAGGCAGGTCTTAGAAACGAGAACCTCTTTCCACCAATACCAGCCATCAAAATTCTGTGTTAAAACTGGTCATAAGAAAATGATCTGACCTGCCCTGTTTGACTGTAGGTCATAAGGCCCCCTTTCCAGAGAGGGCCCTGCCCTACACCCAGAAGGGCAGGGTACTGCTCAGGGAGACTGGAAAGAATCTAGACACTCAGGCCTGGCTGGGTTTCCCCCCTCACTCTGTTGGCATTAGATCTCACCCTTTTTGTCCGATCCTCTTTCTACATGACTGTCCATACTTTGCTGAACCTAAGCATGAAAATGGACAATTTTTCCTGTATCTTTGGGTCTTCACTCTGAAGGTTCTTGTGTACACACATTAGACACATTTGTGTGCCTCTTCTCCTGTTAATCAATCAGCCTCATGTCAGTGATTTTTTCAGTGAACTTTTAGGGGGCCAAGGGGCAGAACTGAGCAGGCTCCTGCTCAACCTGGATGCACCCTTCACTAACTGGCCCAGGCCACACTCACACCTCCCCACAATCCCTTCTGGATCCCACCTCTGCAGACCCACGGCCAGCGACTGCCATCCGTTGCCTGCCCGCCGTGTGACGGGCCCAGCAGTGCTGAGTTGGTGTGTCTGTCCCAGCTTCACAGTGGAAGATGCACTCTCTGCAAGAGGACGGGAGGGCTGCACTGTGAAGCAAGTCTGTCTGGGTCCTGAACCCATGTTCCTTCCACCACACTGTGTGGTCCCTCGATGCAGTAAGAGAAAAATGAAGGGAAAGGGCAGGTTCCTGTGGGAGAGGAGCAGGGTGGGGCTGGGGTGGCTGTCTCCAGCTGCGTGGGTTACAACACAACTCCACGGTGTCTGACCAGAGCTGAGATGGGTGTTCCAGGGGGTTATGCTGTCAGAGTTTGCCACAACCTTGGGAAGTCCTCGGGCTAGGGCTGCCTGCCCTCACATCCCAGCTACACCGTACATCTGCTGCACAGCTCAGGCAAACCACTCAACATCTCCATGCTCAGATTCATTTACAAACCGGGGTGTTCTCGTCACTCAGAGGACTCAGGTGAATTAGAGAAGTGTTTGCTCACAAAGCACCCGATGCAGCCCCTGCTCAGGGAGAGCCCCAGGTGAGCACTTGCTCCCATGGCTACTTCACCTAGCCCTGGTCACCCAGTCCCAGGGAGCCTCCTCAGCAACTCTCCAGGCCCAGATGGTGCCAACCCACGGGGCCCTCTCGGCCGAGGTGGGCAGCCCATTCTGACTCACCCATCTCACAATTGTCCATGCTTCCTAAATGGAGCACAAGCCAAGGGACCCTCGTGGCTGGGCTCCCTGCTTGTTAGGATGGGCACACATGAATAAAGAAATGAGTGCAGAGTGCATGCCCACTTTGGATTCCTCCAGGCTCACCATGATTAGGCAGATCTGGTGATTAATGAGATATGAGCTCGCCTTTACAGAGCAAGGAGCTGTGGCCTGGAGAGTTGACTAAGTGGCTTGATCAGAATTATACAGCAAGGAAGAGTTTAAGTGTGGCCTGCAGCCTGAGGTTGAGAGGTGGGAGGTGAAGCAGTCATGCTTCAGCTTTGGAGACTAGCAGGCCTCACTGGCAGTGCTGCCTTGTGTAAGCCCCTTAACCTCAGTTTCTTCATCTGCAACGAGGCTGACGATATCTGTCTTTGTCTATTTTAACTTGCTATAAAGGAACACCAGAGACTGGGTAATTTACAAGGAAAAGAGGTTTATTAGGGTTCCCAGTTCTGCAGGCTGTGCAAGAAGCACAGAGCCAGCGCGACTTGGAGTTCACACAGACCCCTCCTAATAACTCTGTGAAATATGACAGTCACCCTCTCTTTGATGAGGCCCTCAGGGAGCTTCATGGTGGAAAGTGAAGAGGAGCTGGCTTCACATGGTGAGAGAAGGGAGAAGAGAAAAGGGGAGAAAATGTCAAGCTCTTTTCTTTCTTTCTTTCTTTTTTGTTTGAGACGGAGTTTTAACTCTTGTCACCCAGGCTGGAGTGCAATGTCATGATCTCAGCTCGCTGCAACCTCTGCCTCCCGGGTTCAAGTGATTCTCCTGCCTCAGCCTCCTGAGTAGCTGGGATTATAGGCCTGCACCACCACGCCCAGCTAATTTTTTGTGTTTTTAGTAGAGAGGGGTTTTTGTCATGTTGACCAGGCTGGTCTCGAACTCCTGACCTCAGGTGATCCACCCGCCTTGGCCTCCCAAAGTGCTGGGATTACAGGCATGAGCCACCCTGCCCAGTTAGTCAACCTCTTTTTAACAATCTTTTAAACAATCAGTTCTCCAGAGAACTCTATTAGCAAGAACTCACTCATAACCACAGAAAAGGCACCAAGTCATGCGTGAGAGATCCGCCCCCATGACCCAAACGCCTCCCACCACGCCCCACCTCCAACATTTGGGAATCACATTTCAGCGCATTTGGAGGGCACAACTACTCGAGCCATCAATATTTCACAAGGGTGTTTCAAACATCAAGCTAGGCAAGGTATATGGCATACCTAACATTAACGGACTCAGGAGGGGGCACCATCACTGCAGCCCACGCAGGGGATGATGGCTGGGGTCCCTGCCAACCTGAACCCCAGCAAAGAGAATCATCTCAGGCTCCCTGTTACTCGGCCCTTCCCCACTCCCTCCTCCTCCTCCAGCAAACTTTAATTCTGTTTGAAGCTTCCCTTCAGCAGAAAGGTTATAATTAATTTATGTTGGGACCATAATAGATTCCAATACAAACTTCATTTCATTGCATCCAACTGCACTATGACTGCTGTTTGCTGTGAGGCGTAATTCCATAATTCACCGTGAAATGTGACCCCATGCACGCTCTTCCCTGGCCCCCTAAAAGGGGAGTGGAGGGATGTGGCTGTCTTCCGTGCCGCTGACAGAGGCCTTCCACTCCCACCCTCCTAGGCAGCACATACTCTTGTCATGCGGTCCTCCTGGTAATAACCACATGACCTGCAGTACTCACCACCCTCTCTGACCCTCGGCTTTCTCATTTATAGAAATGGAACAATACCGTAATATATGCACTGTAAGTAATTTGTGAATATAAAATCAGACAGACTTTTGTAAAATACTCGCCACAATATCAGGCTCTTGCTACATGCTTCATGACAGCAACTGACAATAGCAGCTAATATTTAATGAGCACCTACTGAGTGCCTGCACTGTGCTGGCTCCAGCCATCCTTGGGGCCACCTGTGAAGCTAGTTCTATGCCCACTTCCCTCAGTGTTATAAGGAGAGGCTGTCCTAACAGTGTGCTTTTTCTTTAGTGAGGCCTCCATCGGGTGGACAGGGCTGGAAGAACAGGCCCAGGGCCATCCTAGCAGAGGGCATGGGCACCTGAGCTCCCTGACCAGAGTCATACCTCTGTATTGCTACCCAAGATCTTTCCAAGGAGCAGAGGCAGAGAGAGGAAAAGGCTGTCTCCATCTCTGGGCCCTGGGCACTCAACCCCTCCTCTCACTCTCAGATTGCAAGGAGGTGAGAGCGAGCGACACAAAAGTGGAGGTGGCAAATAGATTATGCCCTTAAAAGACGGGGGAGGGGAGCCGTGGCTGCAGACTGAGAGGGGAGCAGGCGGAGGAAGGATGCCATGAGCTCAGCAGGGCTGCTGGCCAGTGCAGAGGGTCAGAGCAGCAGAACTCCTTCCCTGAGATCACCGACTGCCCTTCCGTCACCCCGGGGTTCCAGGCAGGAGCTGCTCCCCGCTCCCAGGAGGCTCCCTTCAACTCTTCACAGATGTCTTTGTCCAGGGTTTGTTTGCACGGTCAGCCACTCCTCACACAGCAGACCTCACTGCCTGGCCACTGGTCTTCCACTGGGCATCCCCAAGAGTGTCTGGAGCTCCTCGCGGCCTGTGTGCCCGAAGCATGCCCTGGCCCCGCACCCAGGCCCCCTCCCTCCAGCCTGCCTCTCCCCCTGCGTCTGAGCCGTTTCTCCAGGCCTCCCCAGCATCACATGAGAACTGTCTTCTGTCGAATAGGCACCTGCTTACCACTCATCTCGAGGGCACCACACTTCAAACAGCTTTCTTGATTTGCACCCCCCAGTCTGCTTCTCCATGCACAGCACTAGCTTTCACCAATGTGCCCCAAATCCCAGATGCGTCCTTGACTCCTCTCTTCCATTCACATCTGCGTTTGATCCGTCAGGAAGTCGTTGATTCCTCCTCATTAAGATATCCCTGGGAAGTCACTCTTCGCCTCCTCAAGGCTGCTGGCTGCCGCTGCAGCAAGGCACCATCCTCCACTCCAGGATCCTACCACGGCCTCCTAAAGCTAAAGAGTCCCCTGCCTCCTTCTGCCCTGCCATCCCTGCTGCCTTCCCTGTTGCTTCTCTGCTAAATCTTCTCAGCTTCTTAGCATACCCACCCAAGTCAAGTTTTTGAATGTAAATCAGCTCTCATTAGCTCAGTGCTTAATATCCTCCAGTAGCTTCCATGACGTTCAGAATAGAATCTCAGTCAGGTCTCATGGCCCTCAAGGCCCCAGGAGCTCCATCCCCTGCCTGCCTCTCCCAGTCTCTCAGACTGGCCCCTTGGTACTCCTGGAGTAAGTTAAGCCAAGCCTGGGCCCTTTCTGCCCTCTGGCCGCCAGACGTTTGCAGAGCTCCCTGCCTTAGCTCTGTCAGGTTCTGCTCAGACAGCCTCACCACGGAGACCTCCCTGTGCCCTGGGTGAAGTGGTCCCTCCATCTGCACCTTGTCACTGCAACCCTTAATCCTGATTTATTTGCCTTCATAACACCTAAAACTATCTAATATTTTTAAATATTTTTTTTGTTTGGTTATTGCCTGTGTCCTCCAATAAAATGTCAGATTTGGGTTATAGGTTTTATAAAATATTTTTAAAAGTCTGTATCCTCAGAACCTATATATGCAGGTTTTCAAAAAATAGGCGTTGAATGAAGGAAGGAGCAAAATAATTTGTCTGCAACAAAACAGGTGAAAACGTACCTCTATTTATATACAAACAGTTGCACACATGTACCTAAACATGCATGCACGTACAAGTGGTATGTGGGTAGGGAGGCCCAGCAAGAGGAAACTTAACCTTTATGCTCAGTAAGCCACACTCCAGGAGAAAAATCTGTCACATGCTGGGAAAAGGAAGACATTAGACAAATAAATCACTCATCAAGGAATGAGCAAAGGGACGCTGACCAGCATCGCAGAGCTGCACATCTGAGTGCGGAGGGACTGGCCTAAGCAGAGCGGGGTGGGAGAGGAGCTTCCTGGGTGGCCAGCAAGCCTGGCCCTGGCAGTCCGTGGAGGGGACTGCCATCTGCCCCGGTCAGGTTTGACCCAGAAAGAGAGCAGCACTAGGACAGATCACCTGAGGTCAGGAGTTCGAGACCAGCCTGGCCAATATGGTGAAACCTCATCTCTACTAAAAATACAAAAAGTAGCTGGGCATGGTGGTGGGCGCCTGTAATCCCAGCTACTTGGGTGGCTGAGGCAGGAGAATCAATTGAACCTGGGAGGCAGAGGTTGCAGTGAGCCAAGGTCACACCATTGCACTCCAGCCTGGGCGAAAAGAGCGAAACTCAGTCTCAAAAAAAAAAAAAGAAGAGACATTTTAGAAAATATTGCCATGGGGGTAATGTGCCTCTGACGCACTACAATTTAAATTCACATTGTAATGTAGTTTGTATTCTCTATGAGAGCTTTAAAGTTGATTCATTATTTATTTTAATTTAAGAAAAAAAGAAGAAGAAAGAAAGAGCAGCAGTAGGCTGCCAGTGAATGAAGGGCCAGGCAGGGAGGAAGGGCTGCATTTCAGGAGGTGCGTGTGGCTTCCGCACTTCCCAGTGGAGTCGGGGAGGGGCTGCCAGCCTGCCGGCCTGGCCTTGGAGTCCAGGGTTAGAGGGCAGAAGAAGGGCTAAAAGCTGAGCATGGAAGTCCTAGATCTGCCTCTGAACCTCAGGCGAAACTAACGCACACCTCTGAGCCTGTTTACCCCCGGTGGGTTCGTCACTCAGTTCGCCTGGGACCCTCACGGTGAACGTTCTGGTGTCCCCCCATCATCATCCCTCACACTTCTTTCACTTCCAAGAGTCTCGACTCGGACAGTAAATAGTATTGTCACTAGAAATAGTAGCGTGCCCCTCATGGAGTTTCTGGGAGGACTGAATGAGTAGGTGGGTGTGACTGTGCCCAGCACTGCCTTGGGCACACGAGTGCCACAAATGCTCACAGGACACGCAAAGCCATGCTGTGCGCAGCCTGCAGAGCCCACAGCACCTGCCCACGCTGCCTGTGTCCCGGGTGCTGCTGCCCTGCTCCACCCGTTCTGGGCCTGCCTTCTCTCCCCACATGCCTCCCTACACCATGGCTGTCTGTGCCTGAGCCGAGCAATTCTGGGCCACACGGAAGGCTCTGCGGGGAATGTGTCGCCTGGCCCAGGATGAATGCTGTCCTGTCCTGGCCACACAGGTAATGAACGGCCGGGGCCATCCAGGGAAACACTCCCTTATCTCACCCTGGCAAGCCTCCCTCTTCCTCTTTTTGAGAGATGGGCAGCGGGCCCATCTGGGGACCGTGGCCACCCTTCGCAGCGCCTCCACCAGGAGTGATGGATGGGCCGTGGCCACCCTTCGCAGCGCCTCCACCGGGAGTGATGGATGGAATTTCTTCTCTTTCCAAAGAGAAATTTCACAGGGTGAGCCTCTCCCCTAGGCTTTGCCTGCCTCCCTGTAAGGAAGCATGAACTGTGGGAGCTTCAAGGAAGCTGTTGTGCCAAAGTTTTCTTCTACAGACGAGGAAGAGTGGCTCAGAGAGGAAGGGCAGGCACGGGGCCACAGAGCTGCAGGCATTAGAATCCCGGGCAGCACCCGCACCTCTTCACACTGGGAGCGTGCTTGGCAGGAACGTGAGCGGTTGTAAGAACAATAGGAGGAGCACGGAGCCCCAGTCGGAGTCGGAGGGAGCACTCCAGCCCTGCTCTGGAAGGGCTCCCCAGCAGCCTGCGTCCCTCCGTCCCATCCCCGTGGGGCCCTGTCCACACCTGTGACTCTGGGAGCTGACCCAGTGCTCTGCCTCTACCGTGTGGCCGTGCGAACACACACACACATGTGCATACAGTGTACCCAAGTGTGAAAGACACACTTTGGCTTTTTCAAGTGCTGTTATCTGAAATGCACATTGAACCTGCCACCCCTGCACGCACAAGACCTTCTCCGCTCTGCCTGGAGTACAAGCAGGTGTTGCCAGGGATGTCTGTTCACAGGGAACAGGGTCCAGGGTCAGGGCCTTGAAGCCTTCAAAGAGATCCCAATAGACAAGAGCAGCCAGGGCCCCACACAGTGTGGGGAAGGGGCCCCAAAGCTGTGGGACTGCCAGGCCTCAGGACATGGGCCAGTCTGCAGCCTAGAGCAAGGCATCTGCTAGAAACCGAGAGGGGCCACAGGAGAAGGAAAGGATGTCTTGGAGCAGGTGTTGGGGCACAGGGTGCCTTCGCCCCTCTGCTGCCTGGCTCTGGCCCCTCTGGAACAAGAGGTAGAGTGAGCAGAGCCCACAGGGAGCAGAAAGCCTGGCCCCCAGCTCAGCCATGCTGCTCCCCTACCATAGACCAATGCTCAGTATTCCTGCACAGATTGTTGCAATCTGGAGCAAATGCTCATGCCCAGGCCCTGCGAAATGGGCAGCTCTGCAGGTCACCACCCCCCACCTGCTCCTCAGCTAACGCAGCCAAGCCCGAGGGCAGCCCAGCCTTGCCTGGGGGAAAAGGGACCCTTGGCCCTGACCACAGAGGAGCAAGCCTTGCACCCTGACTTTCTGCCCCATGGCCCACAGTGAAACTATCCTGAGAGGCATGAGGACAGAGCGCAGTTCCTCCTACACCCAACTATTTACAGGAGGTCTGGGCAGAGTAGAGGGGTGGGAGATGAGTGTACTCTGCTAGCCTGAGTGGTCCCTGGGACAGCCTGGAGCTAATCCATGGAGTCTCCCCTGCACCCAGGCTCAGCCCGGCCCTCCAGCACATGCCAGCCTGCTGGCTTGGCACACACAACCCATGTCCATCGCTTGTTCCAAAGGAGAGGAGAAAGGCCCTCCTGCCTTCCTAATTCCTCACTCCCTCCTCCCTTCCTTCCGCTGCCCATGAGTTCATCCACTCATGGTTCATTTATTCATCAATTCTGCGAAGCCTTCTCCATGCCAGGAGAGGCCCTGGACCCTAAGGAAACAATGAGAGGTCACAAGCCTGCTTGGAAAAGCTGCAGTTCAGGAGAGAGCCAGGCACGTAAACAGACGTTCCCACGGATTTGTCCTAAATGTCCCCAAAAGAAGCCCATGGGCAGGAACCACCAGCCAGTCTGAGAGGGGCCACTTGAGCTGGGCCTGAAGTGGTCCCGGGGAATCAGCACAGGAGGGCAGGAAGAGGGTCCGGCAGACCTGGGAGCCTGGGGCAGACAGCGCCTGTCCCCAGGGAGGGGCTGGGTGGTGCGGGCTCTCACAGCAGCCGAGGAGGGCGAACTTGGTCCCGGGAGCGATGGAGGCCAGAGGGGGGCCCTGAGTGAGGGCTGCAGGGTCAGCTGGGTCTTAGCAAGGTCACTCCCACGCAGGTGGCTGCACTGGCGGGGGGCGCTGCAGAGGCCTCGGGCTTAATCTTGGGGGTACAGCGAGGGCCAGGACACAGGCAGCGGCCGTAGGGAAGGAAACCAGAGGGTGAGCTGAGGTCACAGAGCAGCATAATCCAGGACCTGGCAGCCCGGGGATGTGGGGGAGAGGGAGGAGGTGAGGACTGCCCTTGGGACGCGGCCGTCACTTGGTGGTGGACAGGAGAGGCTCAGGAAAGGCTTCTTCCACACAACAGCGAGGCCCCTGCGTGCTTCCATGCAGGCCAGCCCAGGCCAGCTTCCCAAGCTGGGCACCCTCCAGCCCCCTCCAGCCCCGTGTGAGGCCAGGACAGGACCAGGTAGGCTCTTGCCAGAGAGGATCCTCTGCAGCGCCCTGGAAGGGAGGAGGGATGCAGGAGGAAAGGCTCATCCATTATTAATTCTTCCTGGAGACTCTGGGGCCTCCGAAGCCAATTGCATTATTTAAAACTGGCTTAAATTCGGCCCAGAATAGAGAGCTTCCTCTCTTGTGGATGGCCTCCCCTTTCCCAGGTGGCCTCCTTAGGAGAGACGCTGAGCTTCCAGTGAAGACTCGGGCCTGCACCTCCGCTGCACAGCCTGCGAACCACGTCCACCACATCGCATGCCCTGCCCGGCTGCCAAATGCGCCCAGCCATTCACCCCTCCTTCAGCCTCCAGGGCTCACAAAGAGAGGATAGGACATGCGTTTCCAGTGGCCTTTGGGCAGAAATCCAAGGGATCTGAGTTTCTCTGGCTGATCACCTTGAGTCCGACAATCCTGCCACGGGCATCCCTGGGCTGAGTTGGACAATCCTGCCACGGGCATCTCTGGGCGGAGGGACTGGCCTGCCCCTAGAAGCAGTGGCGTGGGTAGCTGCATCCTAAGAGGCCCGAGGTCTCAGCCTGGTGAAGAAGGAAGGACGGAGCCGGGAACTGTTGCTATGGAGATTTGTTCCCCAGCAAGGGGAGTCGTTGGGGCTGTCAGTTGGAGCTAACCTTGAAGGATGTCACCTTGAAAGAAAGGAAAACAGACACAGATGCACATATGCAATGTGAAATCTGACCTTTCCCTGGGGGGCTGGGGAGGACAGACCTGCCCGAATAGATACTGTGGGGAAGGGGAAGGAAGAGGGGAAGACGGTGGAGGGGAGGGAGGAGGGTGGGGAATAGAGGAGGGGGGGACCAGGCGGGCCACACTCACTGAGTGCCTGGTGTGTGCCACACACGGATATCAAAGCCGGGCGTGTGTATCCAGTTTGGCCCTCACCTAAGCCCTGTGAGGAAGGTGCCTCTGGTCCCACTTTACAGACCAGAACACAGAGACCTCGCGGGACTTGCCCAGAGTCTCAGATCAGTCAACGCTGGGGCTGGACCCAGGTTTCTCTGACTCTGAAATTCCTACTCATCCTCCTCCTGTGGGATCCTTCAGAACCACCCCAGGCCTGGTCAGCTCTCTGGGAGGCAGAGGCTGCAGGCGCCTCAGACGAGTCGAGCAGAAGAGATTCCTCACTCATGTGGTGCTGCTGCCCAAACCCCGCAGCCCCTCAGCCGTCAGTGAGACGGAGGTCCTGGGCTCTGGTCCCCACCCACATCCACAGGACGTCTCCCGTTCCTCACCCCACCTCTCCACGGGCGTGCGCGGCCCTGCCCCAGGGGTCTCCTCCCTCACCTGCCTTCAGCTCTAGGCTGACGGCCCCTCTGCAGACCTCTCCTTCTTTTCAAAAGCCTCTCCCAAGTCCGCCTCCAGGATCTGTCCCTGAGCTCTGCAGCTGCTCTGGCTCTGCGGGAGAGCTCCGTGGTGTGTTCACCTCTTTTGTGAGAATTCCTGCTAAGGACCCAGAGTAAGGAGGGCCGGGTGCTCACCTCCGCAGGACCAGAGGAACCCACCAATAGGATGGGGCTCTGCACAGTGGGGTGGCGAGCGGAGGGCAGGCAGGCCTCTGAGCTGAGGGCCTTTCCAGCGCGAGAGCCACTGCAGCGGCGCAGTTAACTTGGCCCAGGACTGCCCGGAAGTCAGGAGCTACAGGCCGTGGGCCGCCTGGGCTTTGTCTTACTTAGTTTCTGCATCCTGTTTGAAACCTTTAAGGCAATTAATTTTTCTAGAAAGATAAACCGCCCTGGGATCCCTAAGGCCTGGAGTCTCAGAGGCACCAGAGCTGCCCCAGAGGCCTCGCTGCTCCCATCAAAGCATTTGTGTCATCCCCAGAGTTCAGTTCTCACCTGGGCTCAGCACTTGAGATCTGGGAACTTGTGTTTCAAGGGACAGAAACAAGCTACAGTGTGGCCACAAGTTCCAAAAGCAGAGGTAACTGTAGGTCGTACATGGCTTTGATATTGCAGCAGGAGATAGACTGGATGGCGACACAGGCTATGTTCTAGGTGTTTTCTTGCATTCACAATGTGTAGTGCAGGACGCAGTGCAGAATTGCAAGGAGCACGTTGTGACCTGGTGCAACCTTCCCAACACACACATGCACACACACACACGCACACACGCACGCACATGTGCGCACGCACGCACACATATGCACACACATGCACACAGCTTTTTGCTCCCTGTAGGCCAGCTGTTGTCCCTGTGAGGCTGCGCCCTGGCAGCACATACGGTTCAGAGCAAAGAGCAGAGAAGCCTCCCCCACCAGCTCTGGTTAGCAAATGCCAAGGTGGGGCGAGGGATTGGTCCCAGACTGGTTCACTCTTGTCCCCGGATGAGTCAGGCCAGGCAGGAGCAGGAGCACTGGGGCGGATGATGCTACCACGTGCGCCCTGTGTCAGGAGGGAGCACGCTGATTAGTGGCCCCCACCCCAAACCGTGTGGCTGACAAAGAGGGACCCTTCCCCTAAAGGAAAGGGCGGTGTCTGGCCAGCCCCAATAGGAAATGTGTGCTGCAAAAACCTTTTCATAGTAAAAATGGTTCCGACTGGCAAAGGCAGACCACCCCTGAGAGACCCCCGCTGGGCTTCTTTTGAAACCATGCAGTTCCCTTTAAAGAACATCTACAGTCTTCAGGAGGCAGCGCCATACTCCTGTGGGACTTAGCTGGGCGCACGGCCTTCTCAAAACTCTTCTCAGGGAGCAGCTTACTCCGTCTGGTGCCTCCCAGTGACACTGACTCCCTGAACACCCTGCCCTGCGTCACACTGCGTAGGGGGCCAAGAGTTAGCAAATGAAACGACAGGACACCCAATCCAACTAAAATGGAATTTCAGACAAAGAGCAAACAACAGTTTAGTACAAGTATGTCCCACGCAGTATTGGGGATGCATTTGTACTAAGAAGTTATTCCTTGTTTATCTGAGATTCAGATTAACAGGGCAGCTTGAGCTGCATCTGGCACCCAGTCCTGAGCCCTGGCCTCACCCGGGCCTGCTTGTCTGGGACTCTGAACCTGGTGTCAGTGGCACTTCACTGGGAAAAGGAAAATTTTCTTCTATTTGACATTTTCTGATCCTCTTGCTAAAGGATGCTCCCCTTTAAAATCACATGTATTGAAGAGACAAGAATCTTTTCTACTGAATATTTTATATTCACCAAATAAAACACAACGCAATTTAAACATGGTTATAAAAAATATCTTCACACTTATTTCAAACAGTCGTTTATGCCACAGACAACGCAACTCAAAAATGGGCAAAGGACTTGAGTAGACATTTCTCCAGAGGAGATACACAAATGGCCAATAAGCTCATGGAAAGACCGTCTGCAGCACTCGTCATTAGAGAAACACAAATCGAAGCCACAAGGGGTCACCTTATGCCCATCAGGATATTATCAGAAAGATGAGAACGAGTAAGTGTTGGTGATGCTATGGAGAAACTGGAATACTTGTACATTGCTAGTGAGCATATAAAACTCTGTGAGAAAAAGCACAGTGGTTCCCCAAAAATTAAACTTAGAATTATCACATGATCAAGCAATTCCACTTCTAGGTATACACACAAAGAACTGAAAGCAGTGACTCAGACAGACATGTGTGCACCCATGATCACAGCAGCTTTATTCATAAAAGCCAAAACAGCAAGCCAGGTGTCCACGGACAGGTAAGTGGATAAGTCAAACATGGTCTCTGCGTGTAGTGGGGCACCAGGCAGCCCCGCAGAGGAAAGAAATCCTGACATCTGCTGCCGCACGGTTGAAACCTGAGGCCCTTGTGCTGGTGAATTAGCCAGTCAGGAAAGAACAAATCCTCTATGGTTCCACTTACGAGAGCGACCTGGGGTCGTCAGATTCGTAGAGATAGAAAATGGAACAGTGATTATCAGGGACTGGAGGCAGGGAAAATAGAAAGTTCGTATTTAATGGGTGCAAAGGTTTCATTTTACAAGATGAAAGAGCTCTGGAGATGGGTATTGCTGGTGATTGCACACTCCTGTGAATGCACTTAATCCCACCGAATGACTTAAAAATGGGTAAAATCCTAAATTTTATGTTGTGTATATTTTCTCACAATAAAACAATTTGAAGAGGAGTATTTCACTTATTTGCATCCCCTTGAACAGTATCAGTGCAGGTATTTTGCATCCTCTGAAATGCTGGGCACAAACATGTATCTTTTTTTTTTTCCAAGACAGAGTCTCACTCTGTTGCCCAGGACAGAGCGCAATGGCACGATCTCGGCTCACTGCAACCTCCACCTCCCAGGTTTGAGTGATTCTCCTGCGTCAGCGTCCCGAGTAGCTGGGATTACAGGCAGGCATCACCACTCCCAGTTTACTTTTGTATTTTTAGTAGAGACGGGGGGTTCCCCATGTTGGCCAGGCTGGTCTCAAACTCTTGACCTCAGGTGATCTGCCCGCCTCAGCCTCCCAAAGTGCTGTGATTACAGGGATTACACGCATGAGCATATATCACATTTTACTCAATCCTGAATGCATGCCTTCATTTGTGCACTCGATTTGCAGAATATATCCTTGCCCATACATTCATATGTGGTTTTGTCCCTGTTCATGCCATTGCTTAACAAAATAAATAAAGAAAGACAGTGTCTCTTTCTCAGGCGGCATTTGCAGAACATGGTTTCAGGTAGAGGAGAGACAGGCCACGCAGGGCGGTGCCCTGCTCAGAGCCGGCGGTGCTCTGCTCTGCTCCGGTGACCCACAGAGAGATGGCTGTGTGCACACAAACAGGGTGTGTGCACAGGAGAGGGGTCAGGGCAGTAAGAGATCTTGAAACCACTTCTGATGGGGCCTGGGAAAAAGAGCAGCAAGCAGGGTGTGGCTCCAGGGGAGGGGCCGATGGTCTCGGGGCATCCGAGGAGTTGCTATGCAGAAGCCAGATTTGATTCTTTTCACGTTTCTCCAAAGGACAAGCTCCACCCTGTTTAGAGCTGTGAGAACTGCTCTCAGTCATGCCATGTGCAGACATACACGCTTCTTTGTGCATAATGAGCCCCTGCCTCTCGGACAGGCCAAGGGATGTCAGTGCTCAAGGCAGCATCGCACAGCGGGCAGTTCTCGCTTTGGGTGAAAGCTTGGGGTGGAATTCTTCTCAGTCCCTTCAGAATCATAGATTCCAGGACAGGACCCACTGGACGCCTGCTGTGCTCTCTGACATCACCTTGTGAGTTCGTCTATTTTGTTGGGAATCCAACGTTAAGGCATGGCGGCTCTTGTTTCTTTGTTCCAGTCCCACAACTCCTTAGACAGAGCCACTGATGCCTGCTAACCACCCTCCCAGCAACTGAACCGTGCTTCTGGGGCACCATTCAGTGCCCAGCACCACGTCAGAATCATAGATTCCAGGACAGGACCCACTGGACGCCTGCTGTGCTCTCTGACATCACCTTGTGAGTTCGTCTATTTTGTTGGGCATCCAACGTTAAGGCATGGCGGCTCTTGTTTCTTTGTTCCAGTCCCACAACTCCTTAGACAGAGCCACTGATGCCTGCTAACCACCCTCCCAGCAACTGAACCGTGCTTCTGGGGCACCATTCAGTGCCCAGCACCACGGCAGACGCTCCGACAAGCAGACCTGTAAGACATGTTCCCGCCTCTAATGGAGCTGACGTTCGGTGGAGGAAATTCTTAGGAAAAAAGTCTGGCACATGGTTGGTGCTCAATGATGATGACTTGGTTGGATTAATTATACAATACAGGATTAATTACATGGGGTAATCCTTAGGCTCAAACTCAACAGGGTTCTCAAGGAAGCAAAGGAATCCAATTTAGTGTATATTAGTCAGGGTGCGTTTCAAGAAAGAAGTGGGACTTGAGCTAGGCCTGGAAAATTCAGAAGGAAAGAGCAGGTTAAATAATGGGCAAGCCCCGTTAGAGGTGGAACAGAACATTTTAACTACTGGTCACTGGTGCTGGGCATTGAGCTGAGTCCCCTGCACGTTATCCCACGTCATCCTCATGCAGCCCAATGAGATCAGTGTCGACACCCATTTTGCAGTTCGGAAATCGAGGCCTAAAGAGGTATATGCAATTCACCAGCGGGCTTGGATTTGAGCCCTGGGTGGAAACCGCTACACAGTCGGCCCCTCCTGGGCCGGGGGCGATTAAGAGCAGTCTGTGCAGAGGCTCGAGAGAAGTGGGGGGGACAAGGCTCAGGAGGGAAAGCAGGCCTTGGTTTTGGGCCTTGGGATCCAGGGAGAGGGGGTGCCACAGTCAGCAGCAAGAGCTGCCGCGGGGTCCTGAGGCGGGAGCCTGGCCGGTTCTGACTGAGCCTGCAAGGGGCCTCCCTGCTGCCGGGCCAGCCGTCCCGGATTCCCAGAGCGCCGCCCCACGTCAGGCCAGAACATCCCAGAACAGACAATGCCAGACAGCTTGTTTCTCTCCCTTCAACAATAAACAAGATAACCACTTGTCAGTCCTCCCCCTGGGGCCACCGGTCAGGGGAAAATCCCACAGCTTTCTGCAGTGGCTGTGTTCCCCCGGCAGTCTGGCAATTTCAGGAAGCATAAAAGACTTTATTCATCAGGACCCAAAACCAATCTGCCTTTTCCTCCAGCTTCATCCATCACTATCTTTACCTGCAGTTGGGGAGGTGGGAAGAGGGGGGAAGAAAACACCCACCTCCCTTCCAGCCCCGCTCTCTGCTGGCCGGCAGCCCTCCAAGGCGCTCCTGTCAATTGGATCAAAGGTCACTGGCTTAGACAGAGGTGACCGGTGTTTCCCGCAGCCTTCAGCTGTTAGGAGCCCTGCAGGCACCCGAGCCGGCTGCCCTGGGGAATCTGCAGGTGTAAGTGTGAGTGCGGGATGCAGGACTCTCAGGGCAGAGCACTGGAGGTGGGCCAGAGGTGAGGGGCTGAGCAGCAGTTCCAGCAAGCACCGAGCACATATGACAGGGCGGGCACACCCGTATTCAAGGAGAGACAGGCAGCACTTGTGTCTAACACATGCCTGCCATTGGCACCCATGACCAACATGCCGGGGCAAGTGCGCACGAAACGCACCCCTGTGCACGCAGCAGATCCACACGAGGACAAGCTCGTGCTCCTCCTGATGTATAAACACGCTTCCCGATCGCTCGCTCACGGCCTGTCCCATCAGCCACGCTCCTCATCAGCACCTGTGTTCCTCAGACGGCTGCCGCCTCCCCCTCACTCTTTCGTTTTACGTCAACAAATGCCACCACGTCCACAAGAAAGCCACGACGCCTGTGGCTCTGATCCAGTGTGTGTGATGGTGCCCATGCAGGGAGCGGTCACAAGTACCCGAGTGTCCATGTGTGTCTGTATATGTGTGCATCTGTGTTTGCAGGTGCCTCTGTGTGTGTGAGTGGATCTGTGTGTCTGTATCTGTGTGTGTGTGTGCATGTGTCTGTGTGCATGAGTCTGTGTGAGTGTACCTGTGTGTGTGCATGTGTTTGTGTGTCTATGCCTGTGTGTGACTGAATATGTGCATGTGTGTGCATGTGTCTGTGTGTGAGCTGGTCTGTGCATTTGTGTGTCTGTGGGTGCGCCTGTGTGTGAATGGATCTGTGCAGGTGTGTTTGTGTGTGAGCTGGTCTGTGCGTGTCTGTGTGTGAACTGGTCTGTGCACGTGTGTGTGTGAGCTGGTCTGTGCGTGTCTGTGTGTGAACTGGTCTGTGCACGTGTGTGTGTGAGCTGGTCTGTGCGTGTCTGTGTGTGAACTGGTCTGTGCACGTGTGTGTGTGAGCTGGTCTGTGCATCTGTGTGTCTGTGGGTGTGCATGCCTGTGGACTCCCAGCTCCAAGTCACCACATTCTGCCCCTCCCTGGTGCTAACCTCGGCATCTGCTGAAGTGAGCACAGATGTTGGGTCTCCCTGGTGGCCACCGCCTCCCACTCCCTGAGCAGGGCCCCTTCCTCTAGGATCTGGAGGTAGCCTGTCACCCACAGCCTCCAGAGAAGGATCTGTCTCCCTGTCTCCGCCCTGACTCCAGGCCCCACTGCTTGCCAGGTGGAAGCAAGCTGCACTCTGTCCACACTGTAGACAGAGCGGACGGACGGGAATCACTGCACAGTCAGTGCAATGGAGAAAGGAGAATCCGCTGGCCTGTGGGAAGGGGCGGCCAGGGAGAGGAGGGGTGTGCGCTGCTTACCCTTCCGGGTGGACCGAGGCAGCCCTGCAACCCCCGAGGCAGGAGCGTGGTATGTGGAGAGATTGACTATTGACAACATGAGGCTGGGATGCGGCGCCGGGACTCAGCCCAGGTGGGGAAGGTGGATGGAAAGTTTTTACAGGAAAGAGACAGAAAAGGGTAAGTGTGAAACAAGGAAACACTCCAATGAAACAGAGGCAGTGGCTAAAGTCACCACAGCAGCAGTGAGAGACCCACAAGGAGAACTTCACGTGTCAAGGAAAAGCTCACTGGTCATGTATGTTCACAGCGCGGCGGTGAGCTGTCCTCCTCAGGGCTCCACTCAGCATGGGCAATTCCAGACACGCAAGGACTGTGAAGGGCTCACATCTGAAAATGCGGCCCCCTACCCGACCTGAAGAGGAGGAGCCCTCTCCAGCCCGTCGGCCTTTGGGAGGTGAATCTGTTCGCTGGGACGCAGGATGAACCTCCTGTCTAAGGGGCCTGGTGCTGAGGCGTTGGCGTGTGTTTCTGACTCTCAAAGCCTGGTGCTCCAAACACCTGCCACCATGTGCTGCTGGCTTGTTCACCTGCACATGGTCATCGCGGTTAAAGTGCTCCCTTGAAAATGAGATTTTCCTCTACATGGAGCAGGACTGATGGATCTGTCGGAAAGATGCGTGTCCTTCTGCAAATGAGCCTGCTTCTAATATAGTTGAGGATAGATTGACAGAGGCAGATAGATGGTAGATAGACGGACGATACATGATAGATAAATAGATGGATGATTGATTGATTGAAGATATATATTGTAACTGGTTTTAGAGAATAGCGTCTTAGTAGACAAATAGACCAAAAATAATAAAATCAATAGAAACCTAAGAAATAAGTGAAAAAATAAAAATTGGCAAGAAAATTAGTATAAAGAATTTTTTTTTAATTTGGTGGGAATAAGTGATTGGCAGTGGGTTGCTGGCACAGGGAACAGACACGGGTGGATGTTGCCAACCTTCACATCTGCGGACTGTGGCCTACACCCTGCAGTTGACAAGCCCCCTGTCATTTACACCTCCTGACAAGCCTGTGAGAGACACTCCTATTATCCCACTGAGGCCCAGAAAGGTTAGCTGATGTGTACAAATACCACAGCCTGTGAGAAGAAGAGATAGGACCTCAGCCCAGCTGTTGGAATGAGAAGTCAAAGTTCTTGGCCATTTGGCTGTGCTCCCTCTCCCTGGGGCGGGCAGAGGCAGACAGGCGATGGGAAGTTGGACCAATCCACAGGAGCACATGGCGCCACACTGGCCTGATTCTTCCAACCCCACCCCCTCCTGTCACAATCCTCCTCACTAAACCACAAACGTGGCAGAAACCTTCCAATCCATGTGCCCAACACAGAGACTCTGATGCCACCTTAACCCTGAGTTCTGCAAACCAGCAGAGGAGCCACAGTGTCCTCTTACCAAAATGGCTCATCTCACAATCTCACCTTCCCTTCAATCCCAGCCTGCTTCCTGGCTGTGGAGAGAACCTCATCCTGCTCTTAGTCGAGCTAGTTGCTTTTGCTGTGACTGTTTCCAAGCACAGGCCATGCCAGAGGGACAGGGAGGGACAGGTGAGCACCGAATGCATCCTCCGTGAGGTCCCCAGGAGGCTTCTGGAGAGAAAGAAGTCAGCTTTGGAGCAGCAAACATCTGCTGTGCTCTGGTCAACAGCTGTTGGGGGAAGGCCTGGGACCCACTTTTCTTGCTGGGGAGGCCAGGCCATCCTCTAGCCTCACTCAAGGCAGAATTCAGAAGGTTCTGGGCTCTTTCAAATGCAAATGGGCTCCCTCTTTCTGGACCCAAGGGTGTGCACTTTGCCCTTAAGCCTCCCCTGAGCTTATAGATCAAAACGCTTACAGGAGATAAAAGCTAGAAGGAAAGCTAAATCTTAGAGACTGGATTCAACCTTTTAGGTATGTTACTGGGGAAACTAAGGTCCAGTGAGGTGAAGTGTCTTACCGAAGGTCATCCTGTCAAGTAGTGCACCCTGGGCTGGATGTATGGTCCTGCCCAGGAGCCCCGTGTGGCCTGGACTCATGGAACCCCACCCCGGAGAGAGCCCTCTCTGCCTCATGAACCTCACCACCCAGCCCTGGGCAATTGGTGCCTGAGCTCGTAGCTTACTTCAGTATGAGCTTCAAATAATAATAATAATAATAATGAAAGTAAGACTTCCTCCAACCCAACACACAAGTTTTCCAGCCTCTACCTGGATAATCTGCTCTCTCTCACACCAGCCGACCTTGACCTTGGCAGATTGCAGAGAACCCTATGGCCTTTCCACTCCAAGCCTGCCCTGCAATGCTCCCTGTTAAAGAGCCAGCAGCACTTCTGTACCCTCAGACCTCCAGGCAGCCAGCAGGATGCACACCCCATCAGGGCTGGTGCTACTAGCATGAGTTTCCTCACTGCTGCTGGCCATGTCATCCTAAGTCGGGGTCCAGACCACTAGGGTGTTCGGTTCTAGATGTTGTCCTTTGGCATTAGAAATCGGCATGATTCTTGGCAACAATGTAGCACACAGTGATTACCAAATGGGGCACTGGGGAAGTCATAGTGATGCTTTCCATGGCAAGCAGGGTGAGAACCAGGCGGAGGTTCTGGGACAGGAGCAGGAGGGGGGTCAGGAGACTGTGTGGGGTTCTGCCATTTTGCCTTCATGACAGCCTTCTGAAGTGGGTGCCACTGTCCTGTTTCACAGATGAGAAAACTGAGGCTTAAGAGAAAAAGCATGACTGGCCCAGGCACGCACACATCGTGAGGGTGACTCTGGCTTTGAAGCAGCCAGCCTGGTTCAAGTGTGCTCACCGGCTCCTTGGGGCACACACAAGGAAGGGCCGTGCAGTGCTGCGGTAAAGACCATACATTCCAGGGCAAGACCGGCTGCTTTGAGCTGTAGGTCCTTGTGCTAGTTGATTAATAGCCCCTGTGTGCCTCGATTTCCACATCTCTAAAATGGAAATAATAACAGTGCCTGCCCTACAGGGCTACTATTGTAATAAGTATGTGTTTGGAAGCAGGTTTGTCACATAGTAAACTCTACACAAGTGCTAGCCATTGCTAGTGTTCTGTCTGTATCTCTTCTCCTTACCTCACACAGCCGTGTCACCAAAATCAAACCCTGCTGCCCCCAGAGAACAGGGTCTACAACAAATCAGCTCGTCGACTGAAAGGTTGGATAGGTTTCTAAGCAAGAGAGGCTGCTCAGGGCAGGAGACACACTTGGTGACAGGCAGGGAGTCCCCCAGAATTAATTGCTCACCACCATGTCACTGCTGGTGACAAATTTGCAATTACTGTCTTCCTAGGAGAAAAAACAGCCCATCCTCTCCCAGCTCCAGTCCCCACAGTATTGGGCCTGATTTTAGGGTCTGAGAGGCAGCACCTGCCAGTCCCAAAGAGTGAAATGACCAGAAGATAAGGAGGCCCTGGGCCTTAAATACAGGCTTTTCCTGTCTGTTCCTGTCAGTGACGGGAGCTGGGCACGTGCTGGCATCCTTCCAGTGGGGTCTGTAATTGAGATGGAGCCTGTGGGAGCTTGGGGTGGGAGCACCAATAAGAAGCATAGCGTTTATTGATGAGGACAAATCTGGCAGGTAAACCTGAATACTCTCTGTTCTTACCTGGCCTCAGACTTTTGTCTCAACATGCATGAGAGCAGACTTGAAGAAAGAAGGAAAATAAACACTGGGAGCATTGGGTCCCCTGCCGGATTTCCTGGAGACGGGGATAGTCCCTAGGCAAGCCCAAACATCGGCTTTGTTTCTGTTGTTTGCATCTGAGCTCAGCCTGTGTCAACACTGTAGAGAACAGAGCGAGAGAAGCGCTAAACTTCCTCCACCGGCACACACCGCAGTAGAGCGACCTTTGTTTGCACCGCCAAAGTCCTTTGCAAACCCTTCAGCTGAGGTGTCCAGGATTCCACCGGGCCCCTGTGTCAGCAGAAGCCCAAAGCCATGTGAATTGTCTTTCTTGGGTTTGCAGCCTCAGCCCCAGCACAACCAACGGCATAGGCAGGTGAAGGTGAACCCCGGTCTTAAAGTCACAAACCCAAGTTATAGACCTACAGATGCCCCTCAGCTTAACGACAGGATTGTCCCCATAAACCCATCATAAATTGAAAATACCTTAAGTCAAAAATGCAATTAATACACCTAACCTACTGAACATCACAGCTTAGCTTAGCCTCCCTTAACATGCTCAGAACATGGACACTGGCCTACTCTTGTGCAAAATCATCCAACGCAAAGCCTATTACATAACAAAGTGTTGCATGTGTCATGCAATTTTTTTGAGTACTGTGAAAGCGGAAGGCAGAATGGTTGTGTCAGTAGTACAGTTTCTATTGAATGTGTGTTACTTTGGCACCATTGAAAAGCCAAAAAACTGTTAAGTTAAACTTTAATAAGGTGGGGACTGTCTGTAGTTCTGTCAATGACCAAGTGTGCCCAATGGGCACCGGGGGCAAAGCTGTAGCTTCCCTGAGCTCCCCTAAGCATCTCTCCCTCTGAACCTGTTTAAACCTGACTGTGTCCCCATCCCAGTGACGTTGCCCCCAGACCAGCATGAGCAGAATGAACGGCTCTTTCTCTGGATTCCCTGGGCTTCCACCTCTGGTCCCTCACTGAAACTGCTGTCCCCCTCTCCACTCCAAGCTCCCTGCTGGTGGGAACTGTGTCTCTCCAACCTTATTCTCGCTCATGGCACAGCGCTTGGCATGCTGCAGGTGTTCGAGAGATGACTGAAAGGATGCAGGCATGCCTCTTGCAGAACAGATGGCTGGGGCTGAGCCTGGGCACTGTGACAGACAAGGGGCCCCAACAGGTATGCAGGGAGCTGCTGCTTTTGAGGTACTTGCATCTGTTTGGGGAGTTGGGGTTTAGGCAGAAAGAGAAGGTGCAAAGCCCAGGCAGCAGATGCCACACGCCCAAAGAGCAGCTCAGGAGGTGAGGCCACGGCATGTGTGGGGATCAGTGCAGCCGTGAGGGGTTATCGAACCACCAGCTGTGTGCCCAGTGCCCTCAAGGATGAGGACGGTGATTTACTCGGGGTCCTTGCTTGTTCAACTATACATATGCATGTCCTCTGCTTTGGGAGTTAGGAGAGGACCCAGCAGTGAGGTTAGGAAGGCGCTCAGCCTCAGATGCCAAGAAACAGTTCTGCTTCCTTTAACAGACACCCCAGCCCGGGCAACCATGGAAGCTTCCTCCTCCTATTATCAGTTTTCACTTGCAGAGTTACGGCTCCAAGGTGTGAAGGGAAAGGGTTCGCTCCGCTTGGAGAAGGGGGAGGCTCTGTGCCTGCCTATGACACTGCCCCGAGAGACCTACAAACCTGGTATCCCAAACTGTTCCTACCACTCAGTCTCTCTGTGTGGCAGGAGCAATGATCCTGTCTATCCAGGGGCTGCCTGCCCTTCAGAGCCAGCTCAGGCCTCATCTCCTTCAGGAAGGCTGCCAGGGCTGCACCCCAGAGGCTCTCACCTTTCTCTGAAGCCCTCCTCCTTACTGTCTGTCCACTATTGCCATCATTCATTCATTCTTAAAAGTAAAAGAGTATTTGCAAATATGAACCATAATATTTTGACTTCCTATTTCCCCTCCAAAGAGAGTGGGGACCAATGCGAGGAAAAAGACACAATTGGGAATCAGTTCCCCATGTTCCTCTCCCGTAAGCTGGAGACATGGAAAAGAAGGAGGAGGTGCAGGTGAGGGGAGAGGACTGAGAGATGGCTGCCGTAAGACCAGCTTAACACGGGAGAAAGGCGGGAGCACATCCTCCAGGGGGAGGAGGCTTGGGGTGTGCTCCCCATGCCAGGGTCAGGCACCTCCCGGTGATTCCCAGCCCCAGACCCACGCGCTGAGTCAGGGGTGTGCATCTGCTGCTCTGCAGTGCTGATGCTGGGGCTGCTACGGAGTAATCACCCACCAAGTGTCAGGTTATTTCTGTCTCTAGCCGGAGGACGGATCAGGAGGGGCAGAGTCCAGAAATAGCAAAAGCAATTAGCAGGATGGCTTCTGAGGGCATAATTACTGTGGACGCATCAGGCCCTGGCAGGTAACCCTCAGCCTAGTTACTAGGTAGTGAGAGGCAGGGTCACCAGCGTGCCCTCCCCAGCCCCAAAGCGGTGCTCGGTGCTCGGTGCTCGGTGCACAGGGTGCGGTGTGAGGGCACATCAGCATCCAGGGCGCCTTCTCTCAGTGCCCTTGGTGGACCCAGAGCTCTGGGTGGGCTGAGAGGTCCTGCCTCGTGTATACTCCGTGCTCTGAAGACAGGCTAAAAGGCCTGGGAGACCCTGGAGGGGCGTGCCAAAGACCACCTACCCTCACGCCCAGGAATTCGTGAAAACCTGGAGGGAATGGTCCCTATCACCGCCACCTCACCTTCCACCTGCTACTGCCGCCTTCTTTGTGTCAGCTCCTGTTTGCAGTCCCTGTTAGATTCAGGTTCCCTGCCACAGTGTCAAAGTGCTGCTGAGGTGGGGAAGCTGCACCGGGCAGAGGCAGGAGAGGAGATGGATCCCAGAGCATCCCCTCTGTGCACTCAAAGGCTCACCCTCCCACCAAGGAGGAAGGACAAGAGAAGCCAATCAGTCTCCACGACGTCCGCTCACCAGGCTGCAGGACTGAGCGATCTGGGAGTGAAATAAATCAGGGAAGGCTTCCTGGGGGCAGGTGCCTGCAGAGCAAGCCTGACCTTCTCACCCTCCAGCCCTCCTCAGCCTCACAGCCAGGCCCAGCAGTGCCCCTCCCTCCACCGAACTGCCCTCTTGCTTCTTCAGCCTTCCCAGCCCTCCGGATGCTTTCCCAGGTGTCCGGGACAGACAGTAACTTCACCTGCCCAGGTGGGACATCACACCCTCACTCCGGGCCCCAAGCCGTCTGTGTAGTTGGGCGCAGTGGATAGGGTCAGGTGGCGGGAGTGGGAGAGTGCCCAGTTAAGTTCCAGCTCTGCCACAGGGGATGTGGGGGCTCGGCCAATCCCTAACACACTCAGGAGCCTCGTGTAGACTGGTGGGCGTTGCCAGGACTGTGAAGGCACCCGCCGTGCCCAGCACCTGAGCAGCCTGGGAGCTTCTCCACTTCTGCTCTTCCAGGCCCATGCAGGCCAGCCCCGGCTCACTGGCACTGTCCCCAGCAGCCACATGTCCACCACCAGGGTGCATCTTCCTCAGTGGAGGCCCAGTACCGCCTCCCTGGAGAGTCAGCCTGCATTGGTCGCTGTGCCAACAGCCCTGGCATGGGCCTCCCCTCTAGCGAGGAACTCCGGTCCCTGCCCTGAGGCTGCTCCCAGGGACCACAAGCTTCTCAGCTGGGTCCCTGTCCCAGTTTATGAGGAGAGATCAGCATTGCTCTCACAACACACGGAGCCGAGAGGCGGCTGCTTGTGGATCCAGGTGGAGCTGGCATCAGAAACGCTGTCCCTGGGTTCTAGGCCCTGGTTTGAAGGATTCGTGAGGCCCTGAGTGAATCACTTCCTAGCTCTGAGTATTAGTTTCCTGTCTGTAAGGGGGAGGGCTTCCTCCCAACTGCCCCCACCGAACGACTGTGAGGAGAGGTAGGGAGAGGCGGATGAAAATCCTTTCTGTGTTTGGGTTTCTCTCCAGCCTTCCTCTCCAAGCCTTGAGGGACAGGTGAGAGCTGGAGCTCAGAAAGGTTAAGGTAAGTTTCACAAGGCCCACCTAGCCACACCCGGGGAAGAGCACCGGGGCCACCAGCACCCCGGGCCCCGCCTCTGCACTGCCCTGCCAGTCTCTGCAGGCTCCCACCCCTTGGCCAGGCTGCAGAGCCCTGTCCTCTCACACCCGCATGGCAGACGCTGAATAATGGAGTGCCATGTTTCTCTCCAGCCTTCCTCTCCAAGCCTTGAGGGACAGGTGAGAGCTGGAGCTCAGAAAGGTTAAGGTAAGTTTCACAAGGCCCACCTAGCCACACCCGGGGAAGAGCACCGGGGCCACCAGCACCCCGGGCCCCTCCTCTGCACTGCCCTGCCAGTCTCTGCAGGCTCCCACCCCTTGGCCAGGCTGGTCAGCCCCGGCAGAGCCCTGTCCTCTCACACCCGCATGGCAGACGCTGAATAATGGAGTGCCATGTTTGTCTAATGGATTTATCACTATTACGAATGCAGCTTCATCAACAAAAGCAGGTGAAAATCGATGTCAAGGCAGCTAAGTGAGCTGCACTTTCCCTCACAGCTTGGCATGTATTGACAGTCTTTTGTCCACTTGGTGTTTTGCACCCAGTGTGGGGCTGAAAGCAGGAATGAAAATGCCCTTGGCTCTTCTTGCCGACGGTCCCTTGACTCCAGTTCAGGACAGGGCGCTGGAGCTACGCGCTCCCCATCCAGCCCTCACTGTCCTGCCCTGGAGCAATGCAGCACCTCCATGGTTCCTCTCTCTAGAAAAGAAGGGCGACTCCTCTGCAGCCCCACACAGCTCTCGCTGGCACGGGCAAGAGCATCACCTGCAGGGCTGGGCAAAGCCACCTACTTGAACTGGACCAGAGAGAGGACAGGCATTTGTTTTCTCATGTGCACATGCATGTGGGTGCAGGTGTGTGTGCACGTGTGTGCGTGTGTGTGCAGGTGTGTGTAGGTGTGTGCACGTGTGTGCAGGTGTGTGTGCAGGTGTGTGCATGTGTGTGTGCAGGTGTGTGTGGAGGTGTGTGCATGTGTGGGGGTGTGTGTGCAGGTGTGTGCATGTGTGCGTGTGTGTGCAGGTGGGTGCATGTGTGGGTGGGTGTGTGCAGGTGTGTGTGTGTGCATGTGTGCGTGTGTGTGCATGTGTGTGTGCAGGTGGGTGCATGTGTGGGTGTGTGTGTGCAGGTGTGCGTGCATGTGTGTGTCCGTGTGTGTGCAGGTGTGTGCATGGGTGTGTGCAGGTGTGTGCGTGTGTGTGCATGTGTGTGTGCAGAGGTGTGCTCAGGTGGGTGCATGTGTGGGTGTATGTGTGTGCAGGTGTATGTGCATGTGTGTGCACATCTGTGTGCACGTATGTGTGCAGGTGCTTGCACATGTGGTTGGTTTGCTAGTTGATTTAGTTTGGTTTGGCCTTTGGCTGGAGTGGGGATTGGTTGGTTGGGTTTGGAAAAAGATTTTGGAGAAATGTTGGGTGCTTCTTGGCAAAACTGCATTAGGATTTGGACATAAAATGGGACAGGAAGGCAGTGATGCTGTATAAGCTGTGCTAGATTTCTGTTTGTTAAAGTGTGTTCCACACAGCTACCCCGGCTTCTTCCTGTGCTCAGTGTCTGCTGGGGTGAGTGGGGAAGACAAGGAACCATCCAGTGGAGCTCCAGACAAGAAGTGCTTGAAAGGCTTTCAATTAATTTTGTTTATTTCTTAATTGCCAATTAAGGGCAAAGCACCATTCCAAGTTCTGGGGAAAATAGGGAGAAGAGGTACAGATGGAGGAGGGCTTCTTCATCTGTCTTCTCATTTGACAAGAACTTGTGCCAAGAATTTCCCATATGTTACTTCCAATCCCTACGAGGACCCTCTCAGACTAGGCGTTATTACCCCATTTTAGAGATATCAAAACAGAGGAGCCCAGCTTCCCCAAATCACACAAACAACAGGAGACTACAATGGGATTTGAATTCAGATTTGCCCACCACCCACACTCAAGCTCTCTGCACACTGAGATGCAGGAAAGCAGACAGTGGTGTTGCCCCATCTCACAATCCAGAAGATGTCCACAATTCTCTCTTCCTACTGACCCGCATCAGTAACCCCAGGAGGGTTTGTTAAAACAAGCATTGCTGCCCACCCCAGGAGGCTCTTCCTGGGTCTGGAATGAGGCCCAGGGATGTGCATTTCAAAAAGACCCCAGGTGGTGCTGACGTCGTTGGTTCAGGGATCACACTTTGAACATCATCACTATAGACTCTCTCCTGAGTGCTGCAGACTCCAGGAGGGTCAGGTGGCTGTTCAGTGAAGTTGCTGTGGAACCTTCTGGGGTCCCTGGACTACTGATGTCCTTCTCGGCAGGAGTGCCGCTGCCTGCCAGTGGGAGGGACTGGAGGCTCAGTGCCAGGGCTCCCAATGCACGGGAGTCCCGTAGCCTTCCCCACATGGGCCCTAGGCCCCCCTCTTAGCCTTCCCTTCCTTGCTCTTAATTAAGAGCCCTTTTCTTCCTTCCAGATGGCGAAGCCCTCTTAGAAAGGAGAGAACTGCCTTAACTCTCCCTTGTTTTCCATTCTTCTCATGGAAACAGAGTGAGGATTCTCTCTTGTTTAAATAGGCTTCAGGGACTCGCTGCTGATTTTGTGCAGAGCAGATCTTTTTATATGTGGTAATGTCTTGTATTTCTGGGTTTATGTTCCCCAAAAGCATGTACACATTTTGGATAGATATGCATGTGCGTTATTCTTGAGAAACAAAGAGGAGATGGGACATAGCACCGCTATTACTGCCAGTCATAAAAATCATCATCAGCTGTGAGTGTGTATTACGTGCTACACACATTGAGATCTGTTTCACCCCCACCCAACCCTCTGAGTTCCTCAACGTAACTCACATGTGTCTGATACACACAGTGGACCTGGCACTATTCAAAGCCCTCTACCTGATTCATCTCATTTGATCCTCACGGCTCAAACCTCAGTGAGGCAGTTTCCGTTCTGCCTCCATCATTAAGAAAAGGAAGCTGGGCACGGAGAGGTAGAGTGGCTGCCCAAAGTCGCAGGGCTAGCAAATGGTGGGGTCTCAGAGGGGTTCCTGAGGCAGGTGCTGTTATCCCACAGTGTACTGTTGGCCCAGAAGGGGTCATCCAGGCTGTATGGGAAGTCACAGCACAGGTGCAAACCCAAAGCAGTGTGACTTTAGAACCCCTGATCTTAATCCACACATGCTGTGTGATGTCGGGTCAGAGCCCCAGGCCTCTGGGCTCCTAAGCCAGGTGTCTAACTCTCTAGAAAATACCGAGCAAGCTTGTGCACCCCAGACCCCAAAGCCGCCACCAGAGCTGAGGCCTCCTGACACCCACAGCATCTTTGCTGGCCACGCTGAACACACTGCCCCTCGTGTGCAGCGTCCTCGCCCACCGGCCTTTGAACTCAGCAGCCGGTCATGCTTTCCAAGGCACAAGGCAACTCAGAAGCCAGCTTGCAGCAGAGACTCCCAATTCACCACACGTACACAGCCTGCCTCCCCAAAATCCATGCTGGCCAATGCCCTCAGCTTTACCAAAGTGAGGGTGCCCTGCCCTGTGGCTCGGTGGCTCCAGGGCTCACACACACTCCCATAGGAAGAGGCGTCTCCAGCGCCTGTCAGGAAAGTGTTCCTGTTGTTTCAGGGTTGCTATGGCGTTCTCTCTCATGTGGATATGCACCCGGCCTCACCACGTGGTTCCTGGTCTATGAGAGAGTTGGGGGCGAGGGCAGGGTGAGCAGGGACAGGCAGGGGCAGCTGGAGGAGCAGGGAGGGCTGTGTGTGGGAGGGGACCAGGACCCCGGCCCCCAGTCTCAGCCTCGCCTGGGGGGTGCCGGGGTCCTTTGAGACAGAGGTGGCTGAGCTGCCCCAGCAGGCCCCGGGTGCCAGTCTCCCTTCAGCCCCCAGGCAGGATGCCAGGCTGGGTGGAGGAGGCACCGTGGGCTTGACATGGACTTCTAGGCTCACTTCCTCCTCCACCAGCTGCTGTCTTGAGAATGCCTGTTTGTCTGAGGCCGAGCAGGGTGAGATTTCTATGCATCTGCCCGTCAGAGGGCCAGTGGGGCCAGAACCTTCCTGCAGAGGCTCACCCCGGTGCTCCCAGTCTCCCCCAGTTGCTGGCTGGGCAGGGCAGGGTGCTGACTCCACCATGTTTGTTTGTGGGTGGTGAAAGAAGACTCCCACCAAGGTGGGGTCAGAACCCCCAGGTGTGAGTTGCCCACCCTGCCTGCAGAGGGAGAGCTTCCCTCCGTGAGTGTCTCCACTGGATGCTGTCAGGGGTATGGGGGTAGGATTTTTTTTCCTGTGCAATTCCAGAAGACAGAACAAGAGCCAGTTGGTGAAAGATTCAGGAAGACAGATATTGACTCATTAAAAGGAGTCACGTTCTCACATTGAAATTGGAATCGCTTCCACAGGAAATGGTGAGAAATCTGCCACTCAAGTGTTCAGGCAGAGCCGGGGGGCTGCCAGCCTGGGAGCTGAGGATGTGGAGGGATGCCTGCCACAGGGGCGGGCTGCTCTGAAGACCAGGAGGTCCCTCTGCACAGAGGCCCAGCTTCTCAGACGGCAGTCCCCACAGGGCCTGGGCTAAACGAGGCGGCCCCACACCTCACTCCTGACCCGTCAGTGAGTTGGGAAGCATCTACCTGGAGAACTGCCAAGGCCACAGAGAGGCCTAGCTGGAGCCCTGGCCTCAAGGAGGGACAGTGCAGCTAGGAGAGGTGGCAGCTCGCAGGGGAAAGCTAGGAGGTGGTGGCAGCAGGGGCTGAGCCACTTGGCCTGCAGGATGAAAACCACCCCCAAACAGGTGGTGGTGCTGGGGCCGAGGGCAAGGGGAGGCGGGTGCGAGGTGTCTCCAGAATCAGCCAAGGGCACGGGGTCTGCCCTGGGAGTTGGAGGGGCATCAGCGAGAAAGGCAAGAAAGGCAGGCCCAGGGTGTGGCTGCTGAGGGCGCTGGCATGAACGTCTGAACCCAGCAGTGACTTGGGGAGCCCCCAGATAAGAAGTCTGCCCGCCCAGCCGTGGCTTTCATGATAGGGATTCAGGGTTCACCCCTGGCCGAACGCAGTTCTTGGACCTGAGAGAGCTAAAGCTCCATGGCCTCTCTTGTGGAAGGAAAGCAATGATGCCGATAGCCTCCTCCACCTCTCCAGCTCAGGGGCACTTCACGGGCCTCTGGGGCTTACTGTTTTCTGCCTTGGACTACAGTTATCTGAGCAAGCATCTGACCTCTTGAATTACACTGCGAGTTCCTCAAAAGCAAAGTCCACCTTTCACCCGCTCCTTCCCACCCACCCTGGCCGCACTCACACTCACACGTGCACACCCACACACACCCACACACAATTCGTTGATCGACTGCTGCATAGGCAAATAAAGTGATATGTTTTCCTAGGAACATTTTTCAGAGCTGAGGAGTGTGAGCCTAAGCCCTTAAAAGCTGGCCAGCGGCTGGCCGAGCGGGTGAAACCCCACATCCACATTACGGAAAGCGTGGGCTCAGGACCATGAGTATTTCTGAGAAGAGGAAAACTAAAGGAAGCTGCCATACAGGACTGAACACCTACAAGGAGATCGGTGAATGGCAGCTGCCTCTTAGGCCTCTACCCTGCCCCACACAACCACTTTTCACGCACTTCCCACACCAGTGCGGCACATGCACCTCCCAGCGTGTTCTCCCGACCTCACCCACAGGCCTTCCCTGGCTAGCCTCCTCATGCCTGGAGGGGCAGAGGCAGCATATCTGGTCCCTGTGGGGGACCTGGCAGGGCGCATCGCCTGTGCCCCATTCCCTGTCCCTTCACCCTCTGGGACCCACTGCTGATGAGCTTCTTGGCTCCCTGGTGGTCAAGCTCTACTCTTCCCTCCCAAAACGGCTGATGTGGCCTCACTCTTCTTTGAGAGAGAACTTCACCCCCCATAGAATACCAGCTGCTCTTGGTTTCCTACTTTGTTTTAATTTTGCTTAATCTTATAGTTGACTGAGAGTCCATCATTTGGTGTCACGGCCTCTCTTCCCCAACAGTACGTAGGCCCACTCACAGCAGGCGTTGGTGATCGCACGAACGCCCGTGCAGCCTCAAGAAGCCCTATTGTTTCTGCCCACTCTGCAGGACTGTGCTTCTGAATTGAGTCTCCAAGACCCTCGTTGTTCAGCCTTCCTCAGGATGACGCACCTCCCAAGGAGGCCTTCTTCTTCCTCTGCTTCCTCCTCTCTTACAATCACAGGCTTGCAGATACCCATTAAAAGAGACAGCCCTGGCTCCCTTTCCCCCCCACACACACCCAAATGCCCTCACAACATGCTCCTGTGCACGTAGCCCGAGAGCTGAGCCGCAGACACTGGGCGCCTCAGGGGCACAGCCTGCTAAGGCGCCAGCATCCCGCCAAGCCCACTCTATCCCCCCAAAACTCGCCTCCACGTCTTCACCCTGGGGTCAACCTTCACGGTATTTGGGGGTAAATGGCACCAGGCTAAGGAGCAAGTCGCTGTGCAGAAAACACTGCCCACCCAGCCTCCTCCCCAGGTCTGTTTCTCCCGCCGCTTAACTGACAGGCAGCAAAGCCTGCTTTTGTGGCACCCAAGGGTTCAGTCCCAGGACTCAGCCAGAGCTTCTCCTTTCTCCAGGGAGGAGAGGATGCAGGGTCTGCAGAAGCAGCCGCTGAGTTTTCTGAGACTGGGACTCCTCAGTGGGATCAGTGGCTGGGTCCGCAGCCTCGAGAGTCCCGCAGCCTCGAGGGTCCCGCAGCTTCGAGAGTGGCATCCCAATGCCCTGGCAGGAAGGCAGGCTCTGGCCAGTGTGCAGGCCTTTGTGGGGGTCCCTGAGACAGGACAGGCCCTACATCACTTGTTCATTTATTCACTCCTTTATTAATTTACTCACAGCAAATATTCATCTATAGCACATATTTATTTACCACCTACTATTGCCAGTTTCATGACAGAGTGAAGAGAAGAAAAAACAAAATATCAAGCATCCAAAAAACACAGCCAACCTGTGCAGCCCCGGACGGTGTATCCTCCTGGAAGCAGCAGGGCCCAGCGTCCCACACAGCCCAACCCTCCAGCGTCCAGCTGAAGACAGAACCGCGCCTACTCCAGGGCGGGCCTTTTCCTTGGCCTCCCTGGGAGGTCTGAAAAACCAGCGGCCACTCCTGCCTGCCTCCCCTCTGCCTGAGCCTGGATGTGAAAACTCTTAGGCCCCCTCCCCTATTTATGAAGCTGAGGCCAGGCCGCTCTGGCCAGTGAGGAGGCACCCGTGGTAACAGCCACAGGGGCTGGACAGGCCTCTCTGCCCCCCCATCCTGGTCCCTTCACCTGGCGAGGCAGCAGCTTCCCTGCCTGTTCCTGAGTCCACTGTGGGAGCCCTGCCTGCAACTCCCTGTGCATCCACAGGTGTGGGCTGGACGGTGAGTCGGGCAGGGATTTCTGGTGGTGTGGCTCTCCACAGTCTCGTGCCTGATCTTCTCCATCTCTCTCCATCCACGTGCTGGCCCGGGCCCTGGGGTGATGGGTCAGCAGGTGTCCGACGTCGCGCTGTTCATTTAATGCACTGAATAAAACATTGCTCACAGATTAACTGAGCAGTTTTAAGTGAACAACCATTTTCATCTGTTTTAAATTTTCATGGGTACTTTTCTGAAGAACAAGTACATTGTTAATAATTGAGGGGAATGAGACCTTGTTAATCTCTCTGTATTTTAATAAGAGCCTACTGTGCCCTGGCCATTTATATTTAAAACAGCTTCATTTTATTCCCTAAAGTTGTTTCCTTTGAGGAGAGTCCTGGTGGGGCAGGTGGGGTGGGGTCATTTGAGTCTGGAAAGCACATTGGGAAGTAATTTTTGGGTTTCAGGAGGAAATCGGGGAGGATGTGGGATCAGGACCCACGAGGGAGGCCCAAGCACACCCGGCACCAGCAGGAGCCCGGGCAGGGTTTCTGAGGGAGGAGAGTCCCCACCGTCCAATCAGCAGAAATGGAGAGACGAGAAGGGGGTGACACACGGGGGAGAGAGAGGGGAGGAGGCCCATGCAGTGAGACCCTCCCTCTCCCACCTCAGCACCACAAGGGGCCCTGCTGTGCTTGGAAGCTCTGATGCACCCCCAAATAAGCACCCCCAGAGCCAGAGCTATGCCCTGCCCGACACCCCACCCATCCACGCACACCTTGCTGAAGCCTCACACAGCCCCTCAGCACTGGCATTTTACAGCTATGGACTAGAACGAGGCCCAGGCGGTGAAGCCACTTAGGATTCTACATTTAATGTGGAGCACAGGTCTGCACTGGTTTAAAATCTTTCCTTTAACCACTGAGCAGTGCTGGGAAGATGACCTGCCAAAATCTGCCTGGATAGGAAGAGTCCTGTTTCCAGGGTCCGGCTCTCCCCAGGCAGGAACCTCCTAAGTCCCTCCTAGGCTCTGGAGACATTGGAGCCCCACCTCCTGCCTCTGGCCCCACCCTGTGCAGCTCCCTCAGTTGCCTGCCTTCCCCGTCCCTGCCCAGCCCGTGCCCCTGGACCTGGCCCCCACCCTTCAGAGGCCTGGCCATGCTCCTCCACACTCAGCCAGGTGATGAGACTCTGGCTGACATGCAGGGCCAGGAGGCACACTGAGGCCACTGGATTTGGGGTGAGATGGTGGTGGTCAAGACGGAAAGGGATTGGTTCGGACGGCACACCTTCAGGCTGCATTGAAAGCCACTCCAGTGAGTGATTACATGCAACAAGCTGCTAGAACATGCTGAGAGGGGAGCGTAGGCAGCCCTCCACCAAAGCCTTACTTGCTGGAAAAATCAGCTCTCCACATTCACGGGCAGGAAAGCAGCCACCCTGTCTGCTGGACAAGGTTAGCTGGAACCTGCCCGGCCTGGGGAAGAATAAGAGCGAGAAGAGCAGTGTTCTCCCAGGTCAGGCAGAGCTTAAGACTGTCCAGGCTGGGGTGTGCGGCGACGCCCTTACACTCCAGAGCAGAAAAGCAATGCGAGGCCTTTCACGGGCCTCACGCAAGTGCACGTGTGTTACGCATCATCTGTGGAAAGGGAAACCTCTGGACAGCACGTTTCCAGGATGCCCAAAAGCTCTCCTCTCAAGCTGCCCCAAATTTCTCCCCCGTTAAAACTGCCCAAAATGTCTAGAATTTCATCATGAAGGACTGAACGGCAAAGCATCACCAGCAAAAGAAATCCCCACAGCGAGACTGTACCTTCCACTCCTCAGCCTTGCCCACGGCGTGGCCCTCCCTGTGTGAACTTCTGCCCCCTCCTCCATCTGCTTAGGAAAGCAAAAGATCTAACAACTAGAACATAAATGCGTCTCTCAAACATCTCCAAAATAAATGCAATTGCAGCCCACACAAAATCCAGAAGAATGTACAAGCCATCAGCACTGGATACCAGCTTGGTGACTGAATCACTTCCAGCATCAGAGCTTTACTTCTGGCATTTATATAATTATGGAAAAAGAGTGTGGGTCTCTGTCCGGGCCTTGGGCTGCGTTCCCCATTCCATCAGGTCAGGCCACCTGTGAGAATAAGGACTTGCAAATCCACCCTGCTCTTAGCACAGCCGAGCATGCATTCGGCACCGAGGAATTACTCACGTTATTCTGACGACTGTCTCTTCGTGTAACACTCTAAACTTTACTAGCTCTTTTGCACCCCACCACCGTGTGTAGTAGGCCAAGCTGGCAGGCTCAGCCTCACTTCATAGAGACCAAGGATTCAGTGGCTGGTCCTTGGCCGGGTCCTGGGCAAGCCTCACGCACCTGCCTCTCTGGGTAACACTCCACATCCACAGGTGGAAGGAGGCCACTCTCCTCCACACTTGCCCTTGTCTGGCTGCTCTTCCTGTGTCTCATCTCACGGGAAGGAGTTTCTGCCACCCCTCCTGTTATGTGTGAATTCTGTCCTGCAAAAATTCGTATGCTGAAGTCTTGACCACTAATGCCTCAAAATGTGACTTTATTGAAGACAGGACCTTAAAGAGGCCATGAAGGCAACAGGAGGTCGTTGGAGCAGCCCCCATCCAGGATGATTGGCGTCCTCCTAATAAGAGCAGCCTGGGACACAGACACACAGAAGGAGGGCCATGTGAGGGCACAGGGAGAAGATGGCCACGTAGTCACGTGCAAGCCAAGAGGAGAGGAAGCCTCAGAAGGAACAAACTCTGCAGACAGCTTGATCTCGGACCTCCAGCCTCAGGAGCTCCTTACACAATTCTGAGAGCTGAGCTGCCCAGCCCCTGGGAGGTTCATCATAGGGCAACCTGAGCCAACCTGAGAAACCTCTGGTTTCCACACTGGAAGTGCAAACTAAGCCCCTGCCGCCCTCCACAGGTTCCAAGCCGCCGACACTCACCAGCAGCCCACCATGTCCCCAGCAGCTTTGTCTTCATCTTCACCACCTCCTCTCCCCTCCCTGCCAAGATCAAGCTTTCCAATCGTGTCTTTAATGCCTCCAAGAGGCCTCCTCTGACTACTTATTTTGGAGCTCCTTCACCCAACCTTATACATTTTCATGCCTGTGCACGTGTGTACGTGTGTGTGCATGTGTGTGTGAGTGTATGTGTGTGGTTGTTTGCGTGTGTGTGTGGGGGGGGGTTATGTACTCAGGTATCTCTTAGACCCCTGTCTGCAAGATACAATCCATAAGGGCAGGGGTCATGTCCAGACTCATGAAAGGTCAAGGTTCAATAGCATTTTCGGGACTGTTTAGTCTACAATCATGATTTTACAAACGAGAAAACCAAGGCAACAGCCTGAGGTCATATCACTGGTCGAGGCAGAGTGAAGGTGATGGCCAGACTTTGAGTGGTCCCACAGGCCACTCATCAGCTATTTCAGAGACCCAAGAGTTCCGTGCATGGCTCAGTCTCCTGGGTCCCATAAACAGAGTCTCCAGGACATCCTCAGACATTGCTCCCCGCTCTCTCTTTCCAAATCCTCAGATTCATATGTCGTGCACATCCAGCCTTCTTTTCTGCAGCCTCTTATAGAGATGAGGTGTGTGCAAGAGCCAGCGCTGGTGTGCACAGGCACACACGGGAGTACCAGCAGACACGAGTTTCCTCCCAGGGACACGGATGCCCCTCAGAGCGGTACATTCACGAATACATGAAAACTCACGGGAACGTGCCTCACATTTGACAGTTTACATGTAACCTTTAACTGCTCAATTCATATCCCCTCCCCTGTTGGACTCAACAGTCCATAAGAGCACAAAAAGCATCGAGTTTGCAGTCCCCGACTAGCCTGCAGGGCCTGCTGCATAGCAGACCTTCAATAACAGGTCTTCAACAAACCTGAGCTGAGTCGAGTACATACAGAGGCACGTGAGCAGACACACAGGAGTGTGCATGTGAGCATGGGTGTCTGGTGGGACACACACATGCGTGCACACATGGGCATGTGCACCCACTCTCACATGTGGACACCCACACTGCACATGGGAGGCATGGGGGCACACGTGCCAGTGGCATCTTCCTCTTCACTGGTGGGGGGCAGAGGGAAAGCTCCTGCAGAGCCCCAGGCCACCACGGGCTTCTCCCAAAGCGTGTTCAGGCAGGGCCTACTGTTTTTCTCCATCCTCAGGCTGGGGCGAGCCACAGAGATCATCTGTAGGGGAGCCGAGCCCCACTGGGAACTAACAGCAGTGACCTAGATGGCAGTCAGTGGCGGCAATGACAAAATTGTGTCCAGTTGAAGGCCTGGCCTCAACCAACACCAGGCAGCCCACCCCATGGGGTTGTGGAGCTCTCCAGAGGTCCCCACACCTCCTGCAATGAAGTCCACAGTGGCATTAAACTGCCTGGGCTCAGAGCCCAGTCCAGGAGCCAGAGACTGAGCAAAGCACCAGGGGCTGCCTCTGCCTTCCCCCAAGATGCCCTGCTGCTTGGGAGGTGAGCCAGGAGGCAGCTTCAGTGCCAGAACCAAGCCAGCCCACTCCAGCTTCAGCCAGAACATGGCTTCTTTGGGCTCTTCACTGCAGAGGGAGGGCTCTGCACACAACAAGGCTCTGGTTGGGACCGAGACACAGATCTGAGTGCTGAGGCTCCTGAGGCTATGGCTCCTGCCCTGGGAGCTGGCACTGGGAGCCCCCATTCTGCCTAGGACGATGAGCCCCTCCCCAGGCAATGGAGCTCCCTCCTAGGTAAATGCAGAGGATAGACCCCTGGGAAAATGAAGGGAAGGAGAAAGAGCACCACAGAGGAGGTCTGCCCGCCACCCAAAGTGTAGAGAACAAAAGCAAAGCACCATCCCAGATAACACATGCCCCCACTACACACTGAGCACCAAGGAGCCAGGCCTGTGCCCAGGGCTGGAGCGAGGACGCTACTGCCTTCATGTCTGCACTCCAGGAGCTCACAGTTTCTCCCCCTGAAGCCCATCCTCCACCCAGGCACCAAGGAACCCTGTTTTGGTCCCTAAAATCATAGTTTGTTACCCTCCTTCAAGCCTCCCAGTGGCTTCCCAATAAGATTCAAACTCATTTCCTGGTGGCCCAGCCTCCAAGGCCTGGCTCCTGCCCACCTCTGTCGTTTCTCTCATGTCTCCTTTCTGTCCCTGAGCAGGTTCAGTTCCTCCTGGGCCTCAGCCAATCTGACTGGCATGTCCCTCTCCAGGAGCCCTGCCCCAGCATCCTATGTAAACAGCCAGGCACACTCTGCCATTCAGCTGTGGTTTCCTTCTTCATTCTTGTTTGTTTACTAAGTCAGCTGCCAAACCAAAACAATGCGGGCTTCAATCACACGCCGGGTGCCCCTCTGAGATGAAGCTTCCGGAGGAAGGATCAGGCAGCAACATTTGCTGTTCTGCAATGTTTTCTGTTCTGCAGCCTCCGCTGGTGATACCCAGGCAGACAGGGTTTGGAGTGGACCTCCAGCAAACTCTAACAGACCTGCAGCTGAGGGTCCTGATTGTTAGAAGGAAAACTAACAAACAGAAAGGACATCCACACCAAAACCCCATCTGTATGTCACCATCGCCAAAGACCAAAGGTTTTTTAAACCACAAAGATGGAGAGAAACCAGAGCAGAAAAACTGAAAATTCTAAAAATCAGAGCACCTCTTCTCCTCCAAAGGAAGGCAGCTCCCCGCCAGCAACCAAACAAAGATGGATGGAGAATGACTGACGAGTTGAGAGAAGGCTTAAAATGATCAAACTTCTCTGAGCTAAAGGAGGATGTTCGAACCCATCGCAAAGAAGCTAAAAACCTTGAAAAAAGATCAGACGAATGGCTAACTAGAATAACCAGTATAGAGAAGACCTTAAATGACCTGATGGAGCTGAAAACCATGTCACGAGAACTACGTGATGCAGGCATGAGCTTCAGTAGCCGATTCGATCAAGTAGAAGAAAGGGTATCAGTGATTGAAGATCAAATGAATGAAATGAAGCAAGAAGTTTAGAGAAAAAAGAGTAAGAAGAAATGAACCAAACCTCCAAGAAATATGAGACTATGTGAAAAGATCAAATCTACATCTGATTGGTGTACCTGAAAGTGATGGGAAGAATGGAACCAAGTTTGAAAACACTCTTCAGGATATTATCCAGGAGAACTTCCCCAACCTAGTAAGGCAGGCCAACATCCAAATTCAGGAAATACAGAGAACACCAACAAAGATACTCCTCGAGAAGAGCAACTCAAAGACACATAATTGTCAGATTCACCAAAGTAGAAATGAAGGAAAAAATGTTAAGGGCAGCCAGAGAAAAACGTCAGGTTACCCACAAAGGGAAGCCCATCAGACTAACAGCGGATCTCTCGGCAGAAACCCTACAAGCCAGAAGAGCATGGGGGCCAATATTCAACATTCTTAAAGGAAATAATTTTCAACCCAGAATTTCATATCCAGCCAAACCAAGCTTCATAAGTGAGGGAAAATTAAAATCCTTTACAGACAAGCAAATGCTGAGAGATTTTGTCACCACCAGGCCTGCCTTACAAGAGACCCTGAAGGAAGCACTGAACATGGAAAGGAAAAATCGTTACCAGCCATTGCAAAAACATGCCAAAATGTAAAGACCATCGAGGCTAGGAAGAAACTGCATCAACTAACGAGCAAAATAACCGGTTAATATCATAATGGCAGGATCAAGTTCACACATAACAATATTAACCTTAAATGTAAATGGGCTAAATGGTCCAATTAAGAGACACAGACTGGCAAATTGGATAAAGAGTCAAGACCCATCATTGTTCTGTATTCAGGAGACTCATTTCATGTGCAGAGACTCACACAGGCTCAAAATAAAGAGATGGAGGAAGATCTACCAAGCAAATGGAAAACAAAAAAAGGCAGGGATTGCAATCCTAGTCTCTGATAAAACAGACTTTAAATCAACAAAGATCAGAAGAGACAAGAAGAAGGTCATTACCTAATGGTAAAGGGATCAATTCAACAAGAAGAGCTAACTATTCTAAATACATATGCACCCAATACAGGAGCACCCAGATTCATAAAGCAAGTCCCTAGAGACTTACAAAGAGACTTAGATGCCCACACAATAATAATGGGAGACTTTAACACCCCACTGTCAACATTAGACAGATCCACGAGAAAGTTAACAAGGATATCCAGGAACTGAACTCAGCTCTGCACCAAGAGGACCTAATAGACATCTGTAGAACTCTCCACCCCAAATCAACAGAATATACATCCTTCTCAGCACCACATTGCACTTATTCCAGAATTGACCACATAGTTGGAAGTAAAGCATTCCTCAGCAAATGTAAAAGAACAGAAAGTATAATAAACTGTCTCTCAGACCACAGTGCAATCAAACTAGAACTCAGGATTAAGAAACTCACTCAAAACCAATCAACTACGTGGAAACTGAACAACTTCCTCCTGAATGACTACCGGGTACATAATGAAATGAA
>NW_012114455.1:10055392-10058184 GCF_000951035.1 Colobus angolensis palliatus | reverse complement strand
TTAGGAGATATACCTAATGTAAATGACGAGTTAATGGGTGCAGCACACCAACATGGCACATGTATACATATGTAACAAACCTGCACATTGTGCATATGTAACCTAGAACTTAATAAAATACAATAGTACAATAGTACAATAATAAAATAATAATAATAATATTAACAATAACAAACAAAAATAAAAAACAGAACAAAAACAAAAACAGAAAAAAAAAAAAAACCCAGGCATTTATTGCTCACAGTTCTGGAGGCTGAGACTTCAAGGGTGGTGCCTGGTGAGGGCTCCCTTCCTAGCCTGCACATGGCCGTCTTCTCACTGTGTCCTCACATGGTCTTTCCTTCCCTACGTGACACGCTCGGCCCTGGTATCTCTTCTTCTTCTTAAAAGAGCACCAGCCTTACCCGACGAGAGCTCCACCCTACGACCTCCTCAAAGACCCTGTCTCCAAACACCCTTACATTGGGAGTTAGGGCTTTCACATGTAAACCGGAGGGGGCCACAATTCAGGCCATAACAGTTACTCAGAGAATACTGATCCTGCACTCACTACGTGCTGGTCACTGTTCTACATGCTGCAACATCATAATGAACAGAATCGAAAAAGGCCCGCTTAGAGACTGCACTCTGATCAGGGAAAGACAAAAACAGGTGCTGTGGACAGAAGTGTGTCTCCCAGAAGGCATACAGCAAAATCCAGTGACCAGTGCCATGGTGTTTGGAAATGGGATCTTTGGGAGGTAATTGGGTCATCAGGGAGGAGCCCCCATGATGAGAAAGAGGAGGAAACAGCATCTCTCCATCTGCCTGCAGTCGCCTGGGGACAAGTGAGGAGACAGCCACCTACAAAGCAGGAAGGGCCCCCCACACAGAGGCTCCGCAGCCCTGGGCCTGCAGAACCATGGACGGGCGGATCTAGGCCTCCCTGCCCGAGGTGTGCTCCTCCAGCAGCCCAAGCGGACTAACACAGCAGGGAAACAGTAGATCATATGGTAGAGCAGTGAGTTCTTGGGAGGAACAGAGGAGACAGCAGAAACGGAGGGCCCAGGGCCAGGGAAAGGCTGGCTACCTCACATGGGGCTCTCAAGGGTGGGCAGGAGGGGATGCCCACATACAGTTGGTATGGGAGAGTGGCAAGGTGGCAAGGAGTTGCTGTGTCAGAAGTTGTCTGAGGAGGAGTGGCTGTGTCACCTGAGGTTGTCAGGGGAGGGGTGGCTGTGTGACCTGAGTTGTCAGTTGAAGGGTTACTGTATGACCTGAGGTTGTCAGGGGAGGGGTGGCTGTGTCACCTGAGGTTGTCAGGAGAGGGGTGGCTGTGTGACCTGAGGTTGTCAGGAGAGGGGTGGCTGTGTCACCTGAGGTTGTCAGGAGAGGGGTGAGTTGTTGTGTCACCTGAGGTTGTCAGGAGAGGGGTGGCTGTGTCACCTGAGGTTGTCAGGAGAGGGGTGGCTGTGTCACCTGAGGTTGTCAGGGGAGGAGTTGTTGTGTCACCTGAGGTTGTCAGGAGAGGGGTGGCTGTGTGACATGAGGTCAGTTGAAGGTTTACTGTGTGACCTGAGGTTGTCAGGGGAGGGGCTGCTGTGTGACCTCAGGCTGTCACAAGAGGGGTGGCTTTGTCACCAGAAGCTGTCAGAGGAGGGGTTGCCTTCATGTGGGGTTGTCATGGTGTGTGTTGCTATGTTGCCTAGGGCTGTTAGAGAGGAGAGGTCTAAGAAGAACTTTGCAGTTGTTAGCATCCTGCTCACAGTCATCCCAGCTCTAGCTCCTTCTCCGTGGGTGGTGGGTGCAGGCTTTTCCTGTGCAGGTGAAATCAGGGCTGGCCACGTGACTTACTGTGGCAGTGGACTGTGCGTGAAATGGACTGTGTCTCTCATTGAGTCAGCTCCATGAGACATACTTCAGGTGGCCGCCCCAGCCAGCTTTGCTGCCAGCACGAGGGACACATGGAGCTGAGCCCATAGCTGGCCAGAGAGGGACACATCGTGTAAGGGTGAGGACAGGGTGTGGTTATGGCAGTATAATGTCTCTGCCGTCCTGAAAGGAAGGGGGAATCTATGGTGCAGAGGGAGGAGAAGGAGCTCCAGGCAGCAAGGACAGCAAGGGCCAAAACCATGGGCAGAAACGTGCTGTGTACGTCCAAGGGAAACACAAAGCCATGTGGCTGGAGTATAGTGGCCGAGGTTACAGGACAGGGACAGCAGACATGACCTGAGGCCAGGAAGGCCACTGCAAGATCTCAACTCTGAGAGACAGAGATGCTGCTGGAGGGTTCTGAGAAAAGACTTGCCACCTACCACATTTTAAAGATCAGTGGACAGACATAGAATTCAGCAGCACCAGCCAGGATACATTAGGAAACACTTGGGTGAGGGTTACGGAGGCTCCGGTCAGGGCGGTAGCAATGGGTGAGGGTTATGGAGGCTCAGTCAGGGTGGTAGCAACAGGTGAGGGTTATGGAGGTGGGCTCAGTCAGGGCGGCAGCAATGGGTGAGGGTTACGGAGGCTCAGTCAGGGCGGTAGCAATGGGTCAGGGTTATGGAGGTGGGCTCAGTCAGGGCGGTAGCAATGGAGGAAAAACTGGATACTAGGAGTTTTTGCAGGTGACTTTGCTGGGATTTCTGGAAGTTGAATGAAAGACAAAGGGGACCAGAGGCAGCTCCTGGCTTTGTATGCTTTTTTTGTTTTTATTTTTGTTTTTGAGATGGGATCTCACTCTGTTGCCTAGTCTGAGTGCAGTGGTGCGATCTCAGCTCACTGGAGCCTCCACCTCCTGGGTTCAGGAGATTCTCCTG
>NW_012114455.1:10052709-10054322 GCF_000951035.1 Colobus angolensis palliatus | reverse complement strand
GAGAAGCATCCCACGGGTGTAGACCAGGAGGGGAGTGACCATCTCCTGATGGAGAAGCATCCCACGGGTGTAGACCAGGAGAGGAGTGACCATCTGATGGAGGAGATGCCCCACTGGCACAGACCTGGAACTTGGCTTTGAACTGGCCTCTTGAGAGCCTTCATGCAGGAGGTCGACCTCTGCCCCTGGCAAGGGCGAAGAGACCCAGGGATGAGCTGGAGAGGAAGAGACACTGCCCAGACCCAGCAAAGACTCCAGAGCCGCAGGGACCTAGCACTGAGACGGCATCTGCCGTCATCTGGTGCGGAATCCACAAGGACAGACGTTCCTTCTAAACCTGGAAGCCAACCCCATGGGCAAGTGATATCTTCTCTTCATCCCTGGCAGTTAATCCACAAGGACAGAGGTTCCTTCTAAACCTGGAAGCCGACCCCATGGGCAAGTGATATCTTCTCTTCATCCCTGGCAGTTTTCCTAAAAAGCCTGGAGCTCCTCTGGTCTCGAGGGGACCAGCCCCACTTTCCTCACCCCACTGCAGGAAGCAGCAAAGAGAGACGTGAGGAGCCCAGCAGTGGCAATGGAGCGGAGCAGGCAGGGAAGGCCCCACCGAGGAGCCGCCAGGGTCACTACTGGAGCTGGGCAGCAAGGCCTCGCACGCCCACAGCAGCGGCCCAGGAAGTGGACAGCGCGTGGGTGGAAGGGCCCCAATAAATGGGTGCTGTACTCAGTGTCAGGAACTCGCTGTAGCCACCCCAGCAGTCATGGGTGAGCCCGGTGGTCAGGGCAGGCCACTCGGCTGGTGCACGTTTCCAGACAGGCCAAGGCCCCCGACGCTGCACCCTCTGAGGGTCAGGACTCAGTGTGCACAGAGTGGGACATAGCTGAGGACCCCACTGCTCTGCCTCTGCCCCATGCCAGGCCCTGGGCAAGAAGCAGTCTTCTCTCTCTCCCCCACTCCCTTTCCCCTTTTCTCCCTTTCTCCACTCCTTTCTTTCCACAAATATTTACTGGATGCTTTCTGAGTGCTAGGTATTAGACATGTCCAGGGAGGGATGCAAAGCCCTTCAGACGTGGTCCCCTCTGGTGAGACACTCCAATTCTGTCTGGGAAGACAGACATACAGACAGACATCATACAGACGGTCACAGCACACGGGTTGGTGGTGGTGCCTAGAACAGTCATCTCTGTCCTGGGGAGAAGACAAGGGAGGCTTGAAGGCAGGGCTGCACCTTCTGACATGCCACATGGCCTGTACACAGGGAGCCCGGCATGTGGGGACGCAGAGCTGCCCCTCTCCCGCATCTAAGCTAGTCCTGTTTCCAGATCCAGAATTCCTCTCATTGTCAGAGCAACACCCCCAGCTTGTCCAGCTGTGCGTTCTTGGACAATGCCTTCTCCTATCAGGATCTCAGTCTGCAGCTGTCTGAATACAGGCCACAGATGAAAACGGTCCTCCACTCAGGGTTCCTCTCTGTTTGGTCTCTCCCTCCAGAGAACCCACATCCTCCTGCTGTCCCTGGATCCCCAGGGCCACACACTAGGGCTCCCTCCTGGCTTCCCTTCCCCAAACCTCCACCCAGGCCTGCTCTGCTTCCAGGTTCCTCTCTGCCAGG
>NW_012114455.1:10021815-10052114 GCF_000951035.1 Colobus angolensis palliatus | reverse complement strand
AGTAGAGATGGGATTTCACCATGTTGGTTAGGCAGGTCTTGAACTCCTGATCTCAGGTGATCCACCCACCTTGGCCTCTCAAAGTGCTGGGATTAGAGGCATAAGCCTCCATGCCTGGCCACGAATATCTAATTTTGGCTCTTCCACTCACTGTGACTTGGACAGCTTTACCTTTCTGCATCTCACTTTCATCATCTAAAAATGGGTTATAATTAATACCTCCTTCATTAAAGTTGTTATGGTGATCAAATGATAGCACGTAAATAATAACCCACTTATCACCTTGCCCAGGAAATGATCAGGAAATATCAGGGAGTGTTTTTAGGCCATTTCCAGCCAGCAAGACACACATTTGAATCCACACTCCACCAATTACTAGCTGGTGAGCTTTGAGCAAGTTGCTGGTTTTCTCTCTAAGTTTTCTCCTCTCTGAAAAGAGCCATACAAAATGCATGAGAAGGTCGGCTCTCTGAGAGTGAAGGCTGTGTCTGTCCCACAAGTGGATCAAAGAAGCACTCGATGCATACTGAGTTGGAAGAGTGAACGGTGGGGATCACCTTCACCTGACTGGCTGATTGCTACAACTAGAGTTACCAACGTAAACTCTGCATACGGCCGGCACTTAGTGAGGACTGCCTGAGAGTATTGCTTCTCCAAAGGCCACTTGCCGGGGCAAGGGTTTCACCACACCAGACAGCTGTAAGAGCCTCATGACTGTTCTCCGGGCTGCCATCGCCAGGCCGTCACCAACCTTACGCCAGCAGATCCGCTTTTCAAAGCACAGGTCAGTCTCCAGGTCAGAAACCCCAGCTGCTCCTCTAGGAGTGCAGATTTCTGCATCTGGCGTTCGGGAGTTCCTCAAGCCCAAGCCTAACTGCCTCTTGTAAGGACCCTTCATTCAGTTCAGCTGAACTGTCTTAGGCCACTGCCTCCTCTGGAGATACACCTTCCCCTTACTCACACACACACACCCACCCGTGCACACCCACCTCACTTCTGCCATTGGAATCCTGCACGTCCATCAATACCTCACCCAGATCCAGGCCCTCATCTTCAGCCACCCTCTACACAGCGCTGCTATTGACACGTGTTTGAGTCTCCCAGCGTTACGACTAATTGGGTCCTCTGGGTAGCAGCAGAAACTGTCTTTCCACAGAACCCGTTTCAGAGCCAAATAAATAGTGGGTTAAATGCATCAGGTTAAAATAACTCCCATGCCCATCTGGATACTTCTCTTCTCGATTCAGACTGAATCCAAATATGTCATTCCTTCTGCGCCCTGGTCCATGGCGCCGGTGCCCAGCTCACTTCTACGTAGAGCAGCTCTCTGAGCGCAGCTGGTCCAAGATGTTGGCCCTTTGGGACCACACGCCTGCACGCTGGCGGGGCCTTCAGGATTTTAACCCATGTGGGTTGGACAGAACTTCAGGCCGGAGAGGAGATACTCCGGAAAGGGGAGCTCTCCAGCGCCTCCCGAGTCCCACGGTGTGTGGCAGCTGACCCTCGGCCTGAGCGCTGGTTCTCTAGGAAGGGCTGGCCTCGCTGCCTTAGGCATTGGCTGCGGAAGAGCCCAGAAGGCAGAAGCCTCCTGACCACCCCGAGGGATGCTTCTCCAGCTGGGCCACACCCAGCGTTCCTGAGACCAGGACACTGGCAGGCTTCCTGTTGGCAGGATGGCCATGGGGATAGAACTCGTCCCAGAACTTTATTCTCCACTTCTGTTTCCAGACCTTTCCCTAGCCAGGGACTTGACTGGTGAAAGGAGGCTTTCATGGAGATGGGCAATGGATTCAGGGTGGATTGGGCCCTGCTGAGTTAGAGTCACCAGGCACTCCGTGGGAATGCAGACTCCGGGGTCCTGCCCAGACTTGTTCACCTGCTTCTGGAAGGGAGGGAGTCCAAGGGTCACGCGGCCTCTAGCTTCCAGCTGATTCCTGTATTCACTACAAAACCTGAGGCCCTCTGGGCAGCCTCAGAGACCTGGGCCCCCAAAAACTGTCACTGCGATGTGTGGTGAACTTCGAGCATTTGCCGTCCTGGGGATTTTTGTTTCGCACTTTGCCATCTCTAGAGATTCTTAATTTTTCTGATATAATTTCTACTCAGTAGGACTCTGATACACACTAACCAATACTCAATATTTACACAAATGCTGAGATGAGAAGCAGAGTCCTATTTGGGGGTGAGAAATGGGAAATGACATACCCAAAAAATCCCTGGGTCATTCAGCACACACCCTCGCCTGGACATTTCATTTTCCAGCATTTTTCAAACGTGCCTCACTCTTCTCTGCAACTTCTGCTGCCTCCTGGAATGCAGAGAAGAAACCAGCATCCAGAGAAACGTGCTCACATGGATTGACACCTCATCCACATCACGTGCTGACCACAACTCACTCTTCTCTGCAACTTCTGCTGTCTCCTGGAACGCATAGAAGAAACCAGAGTCCAGAGAAACGTGCTCACGTGCATTGACACCTCATCCACATTACCTGCTGACCACAACCACAAAACATGGGCCTCCCCCTTCTTTTGCTGATGAAATTGAAGCTTGGGTCCATGAATGAGCACTCCCAGGTTTCACAGCAAGTATCCTTCAGAATCAAGATTTGTGCCCACTCTGAGGCTGTGAAACCCACCTTCTTTTCCTCACCCTCCACCACCTCTTCCCCATCTCTCTGCTTGGGGGAGTCCTCAATGCCCCCGACCCACCGAATGGCAACTCTCCGAGGGCTCTGCAGACCCCCGCAGGTGGAATCATTGCCTCTCATCTCTCTCCTCCCTGGGTACTTCTCTCTCCTCCCTGGGTACTTCTCTCTCCTCCCTGGGTACTCCCTCCCAGCAGTGGCCACCACTGTTCCTCCTTAAATGAACTTAACTACGTGTCTACCTCTGCCACCAGACGGAGTTCCTGGACTCCAGCCCTACATCTTAAACAGTGCTTTTTCCCCAGACTGAAGGAATGGCTGGTCCATGAAAAGTGCTCAGGGACAGAGGAAGGACTGATGCAGACCTGTGCCCTTGGGCTTGGAGTGGAGGACAACTTTGCCAGCTTTTGCTGTGGACTCTTCCGGCTCCTTTAACCCCGAAGAGGCAGGGCCCCAGGTCTCTGAGTTTAACCACTGTTCAGAGCCTGCACCGTAGGAGCCCAGGCCTGAGGCTGCTTGATGGGAGCTCAGCTCAGGCTCTCTGCTGGTTCATGTTCTCTTAGATTTCCCTCTTCTCCACAGCCATACGTAGTTTGTGAGGACCTGAATGGTCACTGAATGCCAAGAATCTAGCTTCCCCTCATTATGGATTTGATTGATTCTCAACCCTTATTGTACAAAGCAACACAGGCCATTAAATAAGCATGATTTTGGAGGTCCAGCAATTGGACTCAAAGATGGCTCTGGAATTATACAACGTGTGCCTGAACAGCCCTCAGAGCCCCAAATTCAAGTGTGGAAGGAACAGCAATGGCATAACGTCATGGCAGTTTCTCCTCCAATGACTGGTGTGGCAGAAAGGGAGGCTGACAGGCTCACAGGACAGTCTAGGAGGCACCTGACATTTTCGGGAGATGTCTAAAGCAGGAGAAGACACAGACCTCATTAATCCCCGCAAAGGGCAGCTCAGGAAGCTGGCAGCTGCCTCTCACTTCTCCTTGGCTTCCCCTGTGTCTCCTGACACTCGCTGGAGTTTCATTACCATTAACAGCTCTGCAAATTGCACCATCAGCAAAATGCCCAGATAGTGAATAAACAACTGCAAAAGCAAATCCTGGTCAGGGACTCTTCTCTCTGCCTCCTAAGGAAAGGTGCAACTCTCTAGCATTTACACCGACTTCTGGGTGTGAGAAGTAAATTTATCCCGAGGGGCTCAGGAACAGGACTGTCTCTCAGGAACAGGACCATCTCTCAGGAACAGAACCATCTCTCCAGGCTAGCTGGGAGCCCATTAAACTTGGAAACAGAAGATCTGTGTTTCTTCCCAGGCTCTCATGTCTACCGGTTATATGACCTTGCAAAACTAACTTAATTCCACTGGGTCTCAGTTACTCATCCATAAAATGGGAGCAGTAATGTATGTACTTTACAGGATTGTTATGAGGATCAAATAAGATCATCTATGTAATTAGTAAAGTGATGGCACAAAATAAGGACTCAAGAAAAGACAGCCAATGTCATCGCTGCCTGTCACATGTTTATGATTACGTTGACTCAGCCCATTGTCGGGGGCATTGGGAGTTCTAGTCCATGCCCTGAAAACACAGATGAGAGAAACTGCCATTATTACTATTCTTGAGCCAGTGTCTCCCACTCCCTGAGGTCACAAAGGCCCTTCTCAAACACCCCACGTGTCTGTTCTCTCTGCCTTCTGTTCCTATCTTTGCTGTGACTCCTCCTCCTTGGTTCTAATCCTGAATCCAGAAGCTGCCAGTGCCTGCTGAAGGCCTCTAGCACTGCCTAAAGCAATGTTTTCCCACTGCAGGGATGGGGACATGGAAGGATGGAACATGGTGACAAAGTGATCCATAAACCAGCTGTGCCCGGATGACTGCTAGGTCTGAGTGTAATCAAGCATTCAGTATGACCATGTGGCCCATTCATGGAGGCCCAGGCCACCTGGAGGCCATAGGAACAAACGGGATCACAGCCTCAGCTTACACCAACCCCAACCAAAGCACAGGAGCAGGGATTCACCAGCCTGGGGTCAGAAGGAAATTTGGCTGAGTCTCAAAATGAATAGGGCCCTTGTCCAGCCTATGGTGTGGATACTGCTATCCGAGGCCATCTCTGCCGGGGACTGAGTCAGTGTGGGACTGATTTTTAAAGTCTGACTCTCTGCTGATAGATGGTGTGATGAAATGAGAGACATAAATTGTCACCCTTTGCAATCACAGATGCTGTCGCTGCGGCTGTCAGGGACTAAGAGAGGGCAGGCTGGCCGCTGTCATGGGGGGACCCAACCCTGGCAGATTTCCATTTGTCTGGCCAGCATTCCAGAAGACATTTCTTACGTGCTGACCCCTCAGAGGAGGGACTGCCAGCAGTTTTACGGGGCCGTGTAATGGCCAGCAGGGGTAGCTCACGGGTGCTCTGTGTCCCTGTCCAGAACCTACCAGCTGCATGGCCTTGGGCAAGCTACCGAACCACTGTGCCATAAATCTCATCCTCAGCTTAACGACGGCGGTGCTAATGCTGCCTCATCAGGTCACTGGTTCACACAGCAAGCGTATGGATGTTGGCGAGAGCAAACCATCCCGACTAGCAAGCCAACCCCAATAAGGCAACTCATTATCCCACAAAACACACTGCCGTAGAGAGGGAAATTCCAGGGATTTTTAACTGAATGACTCAACAACGACAGGAACACCTGGGTTCCTTTCACCCTCTCCCTCTGCCACTCTTCTGCTGTGGATCTGTGCTCGTGCTGGCTTCCCCATGGTTGCAGTAAGGCAGCCTCTGTTCTGGCCTCACATCCACCAGGACACGTGGAGAGGAGGAAGAGAGGCAACGTCCTGCTTTTGTCTCTTTTTTAAAACCTCTCTCTGAAGCCTCTCACCTCATCTCCACTTTTATCACAGTGATTAAGATTGTGTCCCATGCCGTTACCCTTATGTAAGGCAATGGTGTACCAGAAACACGTAACCGTGATTGGCCAGTCCCGTAGGGAAGGCCAGCTTTTCTTAACACACATGCAGTGTATCCCTGATCCAACAGGAAGAAAAGCCAACAGGCACAGTCGGCTACGGCAGGTGACGCACCGAGGACGCTGCCAGGCGTTTGATGAGGGCACATTCGGCGGTAACTCTTCAGTGCGACATGTCCTAGCCGTAACTCCACGTTGTGAACTGCTAGACTTCCAGCAGACGTGATGAGGTGGTTCACACCTCCCGGCTCACTCTCCCAGCAAATACACTTGCCTTCTGAAAACACAACACTGCCCTACAGCTAAGTAAATTATTGAAGACGACTATTCAGGATTTATGTGATTTATTTCCAAAACTGAAGAAAGCTGCATTTGTGTAAGACACACAGGTTACAGACATATTTAACAGAATATGAATATGGAAGCACATTTAGATAGCAATCATACCAATTTTCAACTTTTGCCCTTTGCAGTAGATGAAAAGAATTTCCACTTTCGGGGTTGCAAAGAGCCCTCCTTTCTGACTCATTGTGCGTCTTCACCGGCTCCCGCGGCCTCTGGCTTCTGCCGCAGTGCCTCCTCTACACACAACTGCTTCCATCAGCGCCTTCGGGCCGGTTTCCATGGCCCTAATCAAAGAGGCAGCCTGGCCAGCACGCACAGGACAGCTTCCTCCCAGCGGAGGGCTTTCTTCTCCCAGTTCCATTCTGCCAGCCTCCTCAAGTCTTTTTGAATAGGGGTAAGTGCCCATACCTGAAAAATATAGATTCTGTCCCCCGACCCCATTCAACTCTCTGAGAAGTCAAGGCAGCTTTCTCAGACACACAGGCAGATACACAGGCAGAAGGAAGAAGGGCAGAGCCCATGGTTGCAGAGTCTCTGTGGCTGTCCCCTCGCGTCTGTGGTAGGCAGTGATGACAAGGTGGGGGTCAAGGCCAGGCGGTAACACTGAGGCAGGATCCTCCAGAGGTGAGGCCAGCACCCTCCCCAACCCCAGGCTCAGGCCTCAGGGACAGACCTCAGGGAGCCGGCAGCAACCGCAGAGGGTGGAAAGGACCCTTCTTGGCAGCACGGTGCCCTTCTCACACCTGCACACAGGAGCATGGATGGAAGAGGTAGGCGGTGATAGCATCTCCTGTCCCACAGCCTCCTCAGCAGCTGTGCAGGTCCATCTGCAACCCCTCACCACCACCCCTCAGCCAGGGTCTCAGAAGCCACTTTGAGAATCAGCCTTGTTCAGCCAGGAGGTTAGATTTTATAAACCTTCTTAATACAGTTTTTAACTGCATGCAGGCTCAAATTGTATCAATTGGTTTTCATAATGGATGTATCTGTTCTCTTTCACAGAGGAGAAAATAACCCAGGTCCCCAAGGAGGCACAAAGGGAGAGGGAGGAACTTGTACTCAGTCAGAGATTGAAAACACTATAAAATCCGAGTTTCAGGGGTCATTTAGTCCAGGCCTCCACTGCCTTTAACCTGTACTATTCTTACCATTTCTGGACAGACCAACCGTCCTTCCATTTGAGACCCCCTTCTCCGCAGTAAAATGCACCAGTGGGAAGCGATTCTTGACATTTGGGCTTTTCTTAAGGAGTACAACCTAAATCTATCACTAAAAAACATTTTCATGGCTGTATTTCAGCAGGGAGGTGACACCAACTATTACTTGATACTGAAGACTTAAAAGCTGGGCTAAACTCCTGTGTGAAAGCCCCAGCACTAAATCACAAAAGGAAACTATTCCCGTAGCCACCTCTGCTCTAAGAGGCCTTTTTCTTATCCAAAAGGTTTCAGAAAACCCTACCTCCCACACCATTGTCTCCCTCCATTTCTAGGTGGGAGGAGAATAAAGAGATCACTGTGGGGAAGGGAGACTCAGGCACAGAAATCACTGAATGTGTTTTGCTGGTGAACTGGGAGCAAGGTCTACCTCCAGCACGCAGCCTTCCTCCTACATCAGCCTAAGGGCCAGAAGAAGCAGGTCCATGGGCAGAGATGATGCCTCAGGAGGACTTACCCTGAGGGAGAAGTAACCAGAAGTAAGTGGGGAGGCAGCCCCTTGCTGCTCCTAATGGCTCCAGCTCTTTAACTCTGGGCCTAGAGCCATGCCACAGGGCACCTCCTTCTGAGAAGGGAGAAGACTTAGCCCTGTGAGGAGCTTGCTTAACCAGTGTGAAGTGCCTTCCCCTTTCTCCCTCTCCATTCCTCTCCTTCTTCATCTACACTCAGCACCTTCCTCCCAGACTAAATTCCAAGTCCCTGGCTTGGCGTGGCACCGTGGAACCACCTGGACCCCCACAGTGGCTTCTCTTCAGAATCTCCTTCACATTTGTTTCTTCCCCTTTCTTCCTCCCTGGCTCCGCATCTCTGGCTTCCTCTCCCTCCTCCTCCTCTCTGTCCTGTTCCCTTGCCACTCCCTCCCCCTTCTCTTTGCAAAGATTGCACACCCCTTTTGGCTCATGCTACCTCTTCTGCTTGAAATTTCACCCATTTGTCACCAAATTGTGCCCAGTCATAATTAAAGCCCATTTCAAACCTCAGCCCACCCAACTCTACAGCTCTTTTCCTTCTCTGTCTTCTGAACCCATGTGCTAGCGATTGTGTTTTTTGATAGCAGAGTCCTAGAAATTCCAGCGTTTGTGCCTGACCTCCCTGCGTGTAAACTCCTTAGGGACAAGGTCCACGTTCGCTGCTCCCCTCCTTGGCACCGGATGTCTGCGGAGCACAGCGTGAGAGCCGGGCTGGTGGAACGGAGTGTTTCAGCAGCTTCTCCGCTGGACAGCTCCCTGCCCCTTGCCAATTCTGCTGTTCGGCGTAATTCCTCAGAACTGCACATCTCCACTCTGAGAGGAGAGACATGTCATCAAAAACACAGGGATCAAAGTCTCCCCGTCCCTGGGGTCATAGTGGGTCAATTTAACTTATTTTTCCACAAACCTTTCAACCTTTTCACTGAGCTGGTTCTCCTCTAACTGCCTATCATCCCTCCCTACCAAAGTAGATAAAAGATCAAATACGTTAAAATAATGAAGAGAAGAAGCTCCCTTTTCCCCAAAGGTTTCCACGGACCATAATCTCAGAATGAGTAAAACCTTCAGAAATCTTTTAATCCCAAATCCGTGACGTATGGATGAGAAAGCTGAGGCCAAAAAGGCAAAGTGGCTGACCTGAGATCCCACCGCAGCGGCCAGAGCTGGTGCTGAGGCCTGCACAGCACACCCCTGCCTCCTCCGGTGGGGCGTCTTGCCCCGCAGAAGCCATCCCACCTGGCTTCACCCTGGGCCTCCTTCCCTCTCGCTCACAGACACCTGATAAGCACAAGATCTCGTCTCCTGCTAAGCGTGTGACTGCAGCAAGCAGCTCAGAGTGACTCCTTCTTGGTAAGCCTGGATTCTGCCAAGGAATGTGCACAACCAAAGGAATCGAGCATTGTGCTGCAAGCCCAGCCCTGGCGTCTGTCCCACAGGGAGGTGTCCCAGAGCAGGAGTCTCCTTGGGATCCATTTAATCACAGCACAGAGTTAATGGCACTGAGGCGGCCATCGCTCCTTCTCCAGTGAACGGAGATGGAGGTGGCTGGTTATAATTTCCTGAGCACTGAGGGTTCTAAGAGGCCTCAACCTCATGGGGAAGAAGGTCTCTTTGGCAAGGAGTCCTTTGCAGTCAAGGGAATGCATTAAGCCGCCTCCACAGGGCGCAGGGGGGAGGCGGACCATGCTTACTTCAGCAAGATACCAACAGTGAGTGGAGGCGCCACAGCCTCTCCTCACCAACCCGAAGTTACCATTCAGACCATCCCTCAACGACACTACATTCTAGCTCCTGTCCTGACCCTGGGGAGACTCTGCACTGAACCCACCTCAGGGCAGTGGAACATGTCTCCCCATCGCAGAAGAAATGGCTCACGAGGGTGCCCAGAGAGCAGCCGACATGACTCCAAAGCGGAGTCCACAAGGAAGATGGAACCACCACTTCCCAGCCATAGACTGGCCATGCCCCTGCCTCCTCACTCCGGCGTCTTTGTGTACCCCATTCCACAGTGCAAAAACCCCACCAGCTATCATTCACTTGGGTGGAGAAGGGTACAAGCTTCACACAGAACAACAGGTTGTTACCCGCAGTCTCCCAGGGAAGCCACCTGCGGTTTGGTGGGGGGCTAAGAGCAGTGGAAGGGGCAATAGTGGTGGCCTGAATTCCTGGGTGATCCTGTAAACAGCATCTTCTTAATGGGATCCAGCAAGTGGTGAGTGTGGGAGTGAGGTGGCAAAGTTTGCGTCATGCCCCGGGGAAACGCAAGGCCATTCATGATTCAAAGTGGGACTCCTCTGAGGTCTCAGGAACGTGTCTTCAGCAAAGGGTCAGGGAGGCTGGAGAGAAACAGCAGAAAGCAACTGAACCTAGAGGCAGGTGGCTCAAATCCTAGCCCTCCACTGATTGACAGTGTGATTTGGGACAAGTCAGTGAACCTCTCTGAGCCTCAGTTGCCACATCTGTAAAATAGGAACAAACTGCGTGGAGTTCGTCATACGCATCAAGATGAAAGATCTTGTTTCAAACCTGTGCCTGGCTCCAAGCACGCGCCCGCCACGCATGAGGCCTCCTTTCTCTCAGCGGAGAAGGCTCCTACACCGTGGTTATTTCCTGGCCGGCTCCAGGCTTCTGCAGCTTACTGACAACTGGCCCCCAAGGAGCACTTTCCATGCGACTTCTCTGACCCGAGCCAACAGAGCTGAGCTGAGGGTAAGTTGTGGGCGCTGCAGTTGCTTCTTGCTCACCGTCCTCGTGCCCAGAGCTCCCTCCTTGCCTGAAGCTGAGGAGGGGTCTCCCAGCCAGGGCCCAAGTCACCTCTTATCCCGGATTCTTTAAGATAAGCGGGCACAGGAGGGCCTCGAGGGCCAGAGGACATGGGGCCTGGACAGTCTGCCTTCCTTTCTGGGTCCTCTCTCCTCGTCCTCCACATCAAACCAGAATTAGAACAGAGACCTGAGTGGGCCTCTGTGGCGGATCCAGGGCTCTCACATCAGGAAGGGAAGGGCCTTACCTGGCAGTCCCAGCCTTCATTTCTGAACACCTGCCCAGTCACTTCAGACACGTACAAACTCTGAACCCCAGCCAGCCAGCAGGCCACGTGCCCCAGGCTCCTCCAGGCCTCTGTGTCTCTGCCCAGGCTGCAGCCTTGGCCTGGGGAGTTGGATCTGTGGGCTCCTCAGGAGAGCTCCAGACAGTGCTCCTGCTGCTGCCCAGCATAGCCCAGGCCCGGGACTGGCCCCAGCTGCCCCGGGAGCCAAAGCTACCGACCTGAAAGAAGCTGGCAGATGGCAGGCGGCAGACACGTGTATCCAGACCCCACGTCCTCTGGGTAACAGGAATCACCTCCACTCCCCTGACTCTCCTCCACGAGCACGTGACACAGCCTCCAAGGCAACAGTTAGAGAAATAGCAGTCCCATCACTGACTCATTCAAGAGAACCGTGGCAGGTTCCAGCCCCATTATCAGCACCCTGGGGAGTCCAGGGACACAAAGCGAAGGGATCCAGGTCTTGAGAGAGACAGAGACGCACGCCCAGCCCAGCGTGCACAGGCGCGAGGTAGCTGCAGGATGCAATGGGATATGGGTGTGGGGCTTGGTGACTGGGATAGAGGGAAAGGAGAGAGGGTGAGGGATCGTTTCCTGGAGGAGAGGTTACTGAGCCTTCAAGGATGCCTGGGAGTTCGTCAGAAGCAGAAGGTGAGGGCGGGGGCATCCCAAAGAGAAGGAAAACAGGAAGGCAAGAAGCAGCCCAGTTTGTGGATGTCACTGGGCAGCCCTCCTTTGCTAGAAGATGTGTCTGAGGAGGCCCCATATTGCTGGGGGGCATGGAGCCAGGCTACTAGGGCTTTGCAAGCCACTTTTCAGAAAAGGGACTTTTGCCTGTAGGTGATAGAAAGCTATTGAAGCTTTTACGCAGGGAAGTAACCCGTCGAGATCTGCATTTTAGCTAAATTACTTTGGCAATAGATGCAAGATAAATTGTTGATTGATTATCCACACAAGGCCAAAACTTTGGGGTGCACTAGCTTGCACTAGTGATGAATGCCAGGAGGGGAAAAAAGAAGAAAAAAGAAATTCAGGCTTCTAACCCACTGCCCCTAGGCACTGGCCCTATGAAACGCAGGTGGCTGTGGGTAGCTACGTGCTGGATGAGGGGAAAAGCCAGCTTCCCAAGCCCTCCAGATCACCCAGACCGAGCCCTGCGGAATGCAGCTCAGGGCCGCCCTGTGCTCTGATGGTCTGTTCACAAGCAGTGACTCTGCTCCAGAAACTTGCATGGGTTTGCATAGGTGAAGGGACTCAGCTCTGCTCTGCTCCCTCCCATCCCTCCTAGTGGAGTGGGGTCTGGGCTCTCAGACCGGACTCTTGCAGGACCAGCTCTGGGTCCAGAGCCCTCAGGATGCCTCACGGCTGGACAAAGGACGCCTTGGTGGAGACTTATCCAAACAGACAAAGCCCAGGTTCTCCAGCACCACCTACCATCTCACGTCTCCCTACAAACCGTTCTGTTTACAAAAACAGAAGGTCTCAGAGCTGCAGTCTACATGGGCCTCTCAGTGGATGACAGACATCCCCAGCACGATGCAGAGGCAGGGAACAAGAAGAGAGCATCTCCGTCTTAGGAAGTGGCCCCCTCTCCTCCTGTACTTCTGTCCCTAGAGAGAGGTCAGACGGCCACGGAGCCCAAGGATAACAGGGCCGCCGTTCAGGGAAGGGACTGGGTGGTTTTCCTTTTCCTCTTTGTGCCTCTGCCGTTTTACTTTGTAACCATTTGGCTGGGTGAGGAGAGAGGGGGAATAGCTATGAAGTGATACTATGCTCTTCCTAAATAGCGCTTTAAGGTTTATTTTAATTCCTCTTACCCAGAAAGTGTTTTCCCAGGTCCAGGCTTGAGGCTTCCGTCTGTAATAAAAAGCCTCCTATCCCATCCCTCTGGAAGACAAGGCTCCCAGCACAGAGGAGACCCCAGCATGGCCGGAGCACTCTTCACACTCAGTTGCACACATAGCTCCCCTCACCACCTACTCAACACCCAGCTTCCTTCTCTCCCACCACCAGAATCACAACCTTCCAAGCCTGCTAATGATGTCCTCAAAATGTCCACCCTATGGCATGTCCAGGGTCCTCCCTGCACTTGCCAAGCTAGCCAGAGCTCGGCCAGAGAGGAAGCCTGTCTTCAGCACCCTACCCAGGCTGTCCAGTGGGACTGGCAGGCAGGCTGTGGGGACCTCACACCCCACTCCACCTGCCCAGTGCTGCTGTCCATCCCTCATCCAGCCACAGGGCTGCTCCCAGGGTACGCCTCACCTTCTGCATGCCAGCTCCCACTAGAAAAACCTCTTCGGCCCTGAGACACTGGGACTGTGGGCTCCTTCCCAGCCTTCTGGCTCATCTCAAACAGGACTCCATATGGGAATTTTCCAGAGACACCGGGAGGCCACCTGCTCACCACCATTGCAGGAGAGAGGACAGGGGCTGCAGAAAGGGTTTGGGGGAGGGAAGGGACACAGGAGGAGGAATTCTGGGGCCTGAAGTCGCTGCCTGTGCTCCATTTCCGATGAACATTTCCAGGCCAGCCTGCACGGTGCCTGAAATTCTCCCCATCCACACCACTCCTCGGAGTCCAAATGACGAAGTTCTGCTTAAAATGAAATGCAGATCATTTTCCCAGATGAGAAAACACATTAATAATCACACTAAATATTCATATAACACTTTATACCATTTCTCGTTTCCTTCTTGAAACAGCCCCATGAGGCAGTACAGGGTTACTCCTCCCTGCAGATGAGACGCTGAAGCTGAGTGAAGCTGCCCTGGCGACACTGCAGTGCGTGTGCGGACGGGAGGCGGGTGCCCCGAGTTTGGGTGCTGACTCTGTGGCTTCCTCGAAGAATGAGTGCAGACACTGTATCATTTCAACCCTGTGTGTTTCGGCCACCTGAGGCCAGATCTCTATTAAGAGACAGATGCGATTTCCGATTCAGGAAGAATTTGGAGAAGAATGATGGAGCTAGGATGCTGCCTGAGCTCTGTGCAAGGTGTGGGGCAGCACGGGGAGGGTGGAGCAGCCTAGCGGGACAGCCGGCAGCCCTCAGCACAACAGCATTTGGTCGAGGCCCTGCTGTCCGTTGGGAAGTTAGATCACGTGACTTCTGAGGTTATAGCATCCAAGAATGGTGGAAATCAAGCAGAACATTGGTGTTGTTTGAGTAATTTTTGTCACTTTCCACAAAATCCTGCAAGGGAGAGATGGGCTTCCACTAGGGCTAGCTCCTAGGCCAACAGAGGGGGAAGGAAATACTACATTTTCTAACCCAGGTCTTGTGTAAGTTAAATGAGCATTTTTACAAAGCTAAAAAATTGCCAAATATGCCCTAAAGCTAAACAACAGCCAAAGTGAAACAGTTCTAAATGAGGGCTGTGGAGCAGGAACCCCAGCAGAAGTTAAAACTGTGACCCAAGACTTTACCAAGCATCTTGTAAGAACTTGGTGCAGACAATGCAAGGATCAGGTGAAGAGTGTTATTAACTTAACAGCTAAGGGGACGGACTGAGTGGCAGAGGCCAGTGAGCAAAACACATGAATATTCAGGCCTAGAAACTGCATCTGGACACAAAGAAATGAGGCTGTGGTTATTTGCACATATGATAATCAGAAGGAAATAGGCTATATGCCCATTGGAGTGGCGAAGGAACCGTTAATACATATCCAAAGAAATCTCAGTCCCAGTCTGAGACTACAAAAGCCTGAAAATATGCTGGATTCCCTGGTCCCACATCCCACACTGCCGGGTGTTAAAATCATGCATCCTCTGGGAACGACCAGCTCCCTAGTGCCCACATCAGAGGGGGCAATGGAGGATGATTGACAAGCAGGGCCCTTCTGAAGGCGGAGCCAAAAGCCATGAAGACACGGTTCAAGGAGATGCTCCTGGAGACAGTGGGTGGGGGCCACATGGACAGCCAAGGAATCCAGTCTGCTGCTGGATGGAGAGGCCTTTTCACTCCTGCCTAGCAGGGCGGGTCCATCACTGTAAACCAGCGATCTCTGTGTTTCTCTTTCCTCCCTTTTCTGAATGGAAGATTGACATTTTAAAAATTCTGGTTGCTTTATCTTTCCTCTCAAGGAGAAAAAATAGGATAGGTTGGGGAAAAAATGGCCTGTCTTTTAGTTCATAGGTCACCAGCCATAAAAAGCCACATCTGGGACTGATGGAGTGGACTGTCCACACACAAGCTAGGTGCAGAAACTGGGTGTGATTTGGGAGTGGTGGCCTGGGAATGAGAATGTGCTCTATGTGGAAGAGCAATGTCTGTGGAAATTGGAGAAAACCACAGTAGCAGATACAGCAGACATTGCTAGGGGCCTTTCCCATATTCATTCTTCTTTGGTAGCATATCCTTATTTGATTAAGGGTAGCAATGTGCTGTCAAAAAACTACATTTCCCAGCTTCCCTTGCTGGTAGTTGTGGCCATGTGACTAAATGCTGACCAATGAAATGCAGACAGAAGATTATGTGTGATCTTTGTAGTGAAATGCCTTTTCTTCTCCTTTTCTCTTTCCCCAGTTTCTACCTAGAATATGAACATGACAGGTGGAGCTGCACTCACTTTCACTGTCTTAGTCCATGAGAAAACCTGAAAATGAAAATAACGTGACAAGAACATAGAACATAAATATCAGTGAGGCCGCCACGTTACCCACCATGTTTGCTCACTGCCAGATTTCTATTACAGGACGGGCGAGAAACGAACCTTCTGTTGTGTTTAAGCTATTGATCTTCTATATCCTCTTCTTTAGCTGGAAGTAGAATATAATTCTTACCTGATTCAAGCTCATCACCTACTCTCTTGGTGTCAATTTTAGCATCTGTAAAATGGGGATTAAAAAAACCCTATATCCAAGACTTCTTTGTAAGAATTTAAATGACATAATATATTTTAAAAGTCCACCTCCAAACTTGTCACATAATAATTGCTGAATAAATAGAAACTATTCCTGCATTTACTACTATTACTAGTAGCATTATTATTATTATATCATCACTAATGACTAGGTCAAGCCAAGATCAAAACATAAGTATTCTAACAGCCAAATCTTTGCTTTTGCAGTTTGTAATCTTACTAATTCTCAACACCTTACCCTGAGCTACAGATAGACTCAAAGCACCAGAATAAAGGACAGAAATATTTGAGTACCAGATCAGGAAAGTTTGCTTCAAGCAGCAGGCAGAGGTTAGAGCATGGTCAGCCTGCGTTTTCTGTAAAGAGCCTTACAGTAAACATTCTTGCTTTGTAGGCCATATGGGTTCTGTTGCAGGTATTCAATGTTGCCATAATAGCATAAAAGCAGCCATGGGCGATGTGTAAATGCAGGAACATGGCTATATTCCAATAAAACTATATTTACCAAAAAGGCAACAGGCTGACTTTGGCCAGCAGGGCCTAGTTTGCCAATCCCCCACAGGGATGCCCTGTGAGAAAAGACGCAAAATAGACGTGGAGGAGGCCCTAGTTTTATAGCAATCTGTCCCAAGGCCCAGAGAAGGTCACAGAGGCCCCTGTGCCCCCTCCAGCTTGTCCCCTAGCACTCAGCACCTCAACACCCCGCTCTTCCTCGGCTCAGAACAAGGCGTGTGCAGCTGCACACCCCCTGCTTGAGCGTTTCCTCCTCACCCCCACTCCGTCTCACTGGACTGACTCCTACTCATCCTGCAGTTCCCAGCCTAGATGCTTAACTCTCCCACCCTTCAGAAAACCTTCCCGGCTCCAAGCCCAGGGCGCTGCGCGGCATCGCCCAGTCGTCTCCTTTGTCACACTCGGCTCAGGCACAGACTCCGTGCTCACGCGCTAGGAGGATACTGCAGGGGCTCACGCTGCTTGCTCGGGGTCATCAGAGAAGGAAGTTTCAAGCTGGAGGTCAGACACAGGGGGAGCTTGCAGAATGTGAGGAGAAAGGAGCGGGAGTTTGGGGTCCCGGGGCCAGGCAGAGGCATGCAGGTCCGCTGTGAGCACCTCCTCCTCACCTCCCCTCTGCCCCAGCGAGCAGCCCAGTCCCACTCCCTGTAGGCGCTCTGCCAGAGGCCGCATCACTAGCAGGTTGTTAACCTTGGTAATGAAAAGCAACAACTTTATGGGCACCAGAAATTGGCTAAGCTCATCAATTTTATTCATAATAGAAAATTAATGCTTGAAGGCAGGGCACAGTGGTTCATGCCTGTAATGTCAGCACTTTGGCAGGCAAATGGCTTGGGGTCAGGAGTTCAAGACCAGCCTGACCAACATAGTGAGGTTCCATCTCTGCAAAATAAACATACAAAATATCAGCCAGACGTGGTGGTGCGCACCTGTAGTCCCAGCTACTCAGGAGGCTGAGGCATGAGAATTGCTTGAGCCTGGGAGGTGGAGGTTGCAGTGAGCCGAGATTGTGCCATTGCACTCCAGCCTGGGCAAAAAGAGCAAAACTCCATCTCAAAAAAAAAGAAAAAAGGAAATCAATGCTTGGAAAGAGAAAGCCAGCAGCAGTAAGGACCTCTGGTTTCACATCGTTCTGTGAGGAAAATGCACTCGGGGAGAAGAAAAGACGCACACACAATACCATTAAGGGTGAACAAGCTTTATCTCACGTAAATGGTAATGCAGATAGAATACGCAAATGATATAATACGCAAATTACAATGGGAAGGGGAGAAGGGAACAGATATGTATATATATATTTACACTCAGCAGACTATGGAGGATTCACCCCCAGACTGGGAAGCAGCCGCCTGGGCTCCGGAGTCGGACACTCGTTCGTGCACAGGTGAGGAGAGGTCGCAGGAAGCTTCCGTGGGTCTGGGACCCGAGTTCTGCTGTTACTTGTTACAAGTTGTTTGTCATGAAGCCCAGTCATGAGGGCACTTCGTGACGGGGCTTAAGGAACACAGAAAGGTCAACTTGTTTTTGCGATTGTCTGCTGTTTTTCAATAACTAACGGATAGGAATAAATTGAACTAGAGATTTATCCGAAACGGTGCTGGAAGAACCCCTGAAGGGGTTCACACAACCTGTTCCAGGACTTGGTGACCACTGTTGGTGCCCACATTCAACTGAGTCCAAATTTAATATTTAACTTCTCCTCCACACAGATATGAGCTGTGAGGAGCAGAGTTTCCTGACATTGAGGGTTATTTTCCCCTTTATTACCCTGCAGCAGAAGTACTGTCTTCTTTTTATGGGGGTGTTCTTTGTTTTCCAGTTCCAGGAATTCCATCTGCATTAGGCGGAGGTGGGGAGGACAGTCTACCTCCATCCTTCCCCTCCCCACAGGTCACTAGACTGAAGAGGGTATGGGTGCAGCCCAAGGCAGGCAGCTTTTCCTCCTCTGGCCCTAACCCACCAGACAGCATCTGGTTCTCAAAGCAGAGCTTTGGGGAGTGGGGTGGGGGAGAAAACAGAAATGGAGAACAGAAGAAAAGAAGGAGAGAAGGAGGGAGGGAGAGGGGAGAAACTGCAGCACTATCTGGCATTGACCGAGAGCCAAGCATGAGCTAAGCACATTATGGGCTTTACCTCTTCAATCTCGTTTAACTTTCACAAGAATCCTCTGAAATTGGAATGATTTTCTGTGCTCTCGAGATGAGGAAACTGTGTCTCAGGGAAAGTAAGTAAGCTCTCGGCGCCTGTTACTCAAACCTGGCCTTGAGACCCATGCCCCTGCTGCCCAGGGCAGCCCCCTCCATGGTGCCCACCGTGGCCACCGCCTCTGCAGCCCCTTGCTCACTCCTGTCCTGCAGCCCCGTGCTAAGGCTGCATTCTGGCATCCAGGCTCCATCTGGAGCTGCCGTGATTCCAGGGCGGCTCATGACTGTGTAACCAAGGGGAAGGCAGGCGTCGCCAAACAGGACCAAGGGCAGCCTGCAGGGTGCGAAACCTCCAACAGATGCACCGCGCTCCTCGGAGGAGTGGGGAAGCCATGGGGCCTCCCGTGGAGAAGCACACCCCATCTGCACTGTAGGAGGAAGCATTTTGGTTAAGAGACGGTGCCTTATGCTCTTCACACTAATTCACCCAGACTCAGGAGTCAACAGCTGCTTGACTCTCCTGAAAACGGCTGGTGCCAGCCTTCTCCAGGAGCACACGAAGTGGCCAGCCGTGGCTGCCTCTGCCGAGAGGAAAATACGCTTGAAACTGAATTGCTTCCAGAAAGGAACTGTAACAAATTGTAACAAATATTTTAGTTTGACCTCCTGCTTGCTGTGTAGAAGGAACACGTGGTGAATTTTGGCTAGACATGGGGCCACTGGGGCAATGCGGGTTGGGTTAAGAGTGAGTGTGAGCTTCAGCGGAGGACAGACCAGGCTCAGGTCCCTACCCTGACCCTCACTGTGCTGACTTCAGATAAGTTATTCAACCTCGGTGAGGCTCCGCGCCCACCAGGTGTAGTGATAGCCCTGACACAGTCACTGTCAGGACGGAAGAGGTGACGCATGGGTGGAACTAATCACTTGGTAAACCCCTATATGTGTGGGCAGTTACGGTGCAGAGAGAATGCAGGCCTGATACTGGGAGGGCAGGTCAGGGGTTGTTTGTTGCTGGGACAAGTCTCAACATGTGTTTTTCCCTACAACCACCCTACTTTGCCTACCACTGAGACATAATTGAAATATGGCTTCTCCCAAAGTTCAGGAAATCAGGGTCTAGAGAAGTTCTACTGTCAGGCATAGTATCATATACCTACACAGTGTCATACCGCAACTTCTGTTTCCCTCCACCCCACCCATCCCTCCTGCCCCAGCAGACCCAGCATGCCGTGCCTGGAAACAGGAGAGCTTCACAGGGCACTTACGGAATCCACCAAGCATCTCCTCCCGAGGGCCACTAGGATCAGCCTGCAGACATGGGAAAGCACCGACTACCTTGTTTGCTGTGACGTTTCAGGGCATCATTCCTGTTCTCCTAGAGCATTTCTCTTTGGTAAGTGAATTGACATAGTGCTTGAATCCAGAAGGAGGGATCCTGGACTCCCCCATAAGCTCCCAGGAGCTTAAGAAATCAGCTGACAATTTCCTGTTGTCAAATTGTTCTAGCAGCAGGAATGCATCCAGCATAGACTCTCTCCCGTGTGAACTGGCCTGAAAGCTTTTACACCACCCTTTTGCAAGGAAGATGAGAAGCTTTACCGTGAAACAGTGCGCACAGCCCATGCGTGACGCAGATCCAGGTGTGTGCTCACTGTGATAGGAAAGGGCGTCGGGAGGCCGAGCACCTTCGGCAAGAGTCTATGAGAAAAGATCATCCAGAGGGCGTCGCTTCCGTTCCCAACTCATCCCAGGCAGAGGTGATTCCCACCGTGCATTCAGGGCCACAAATGAACGGTCTTGCAAATATGCAGCACAGAAGAGCATCTTCATCCAGATCTCTTGAGTTAACTCTCATAGGAAACATTAAGGGCATGACCGTCCCATCCCAGGACTTTATTACGGTGTGTTTTAAATGCCATCCACCCTCCAGGTGGCTCCTCTGCTCACAGAATAAGTTCTCTGTGGTCTTAAATCCATTAGCAAAATAAGGATGCAAATCCTCAGTGACTTGAGCCTGCTGTTCGTATTTCTGAATAATCTGGGAATTTTGAAAGCTTGGAGGTGACCGACCCTTATTTTAAAATGTACCCAGGATTTATTTTAATTGGATACAACAAGGCCAACAGATCAGGAGATGATTGTCTCTGAAAAGAGAGTTTGTTACAGCTCCCAAGAGAAGGGGCAGTCCACACCACCCCACTCAAGGCCACGTGGAGAAGACCAGGCTCAGCCAGGGATGGGGCGAGAGGAGACCTTGGGCAAAACTCTTGGGAGTGGTGAAAAGGAATGGGGAGGCAGGGTGAGCAGCTGGGCAGGCTTAGGCCTGGGTAGCTTAGGATTCCAGCAGGCTCTGGCTACACAGGCAGTCTCTAGCTGCCCAGCACCTGGCCCTGGGGTGATTTGAACAGGGAGATAGTGTCCCAGACTGCAGGATCCTGATCAAAGGAGCTCCAGCCTGGTGGGTTTGCATATCAAAGGCCTGCTGGCAGGCAAGTTGTTTGTGATCTCCAGGAATTAGCAAACCCTGGGAGAGGCAGTCTCTCTCTGGGTCCTCAAAGGCATCATAAAATATGGAAAATAAAAACATAATTAACACAACTTTTCCAGTGGTCATATTGCATTTGAATTATAAAATGTTTTGTGAGTAGTATCATTAGTCTTATTGCTATACGTGGTCTTCCTGTCTATACCCTTCTTTTGAGTCATTATCAACATAATGTTAAATTCAGTCCAGAGGAAGCATTAAAGAATCCTCCACAGAACCTCACAAGGGGGCCCTGCACATTCTCCTCAAACATTCACCAGGGTGCGGCTCTGTGGCGCCAGCAGCACGGCCCCAGCAAGCTGGTGTGTATGGAAAGCTGCGTTTCTATCGTTTCTATCGTACCTGATGCTACAGAAACAGTTTCAACAAGCACAGCTCATCCAGTGCCCTGGATAAAAGAAGGGAGAAAGAGCAAGATGTGAGTGCCAGTGTGGATGCCATAAGCCATGAGGAGAGAGCTGGCCTCCCTGCGGGCCCCTCTGTTCCTTACTTCGAGGGTGGGGAGAGGCTCCTCAGGGTGCTCCGGGAACCTGGCTGTTCAGGAGGACGTCCTTAGCAAATTCCAAAGCAGGGCTTCTAGTCCTAGAAAAGGACAGCATTTTACCTCACCGACGGGACTCACAGACGCATTTATCAAATTGTTATAATTTCACAAAGTAACACTCAATTTTATACATTTTTTTTGTTTGTTTCTTAATGCTGTCTATAACCTACCAAACTGATTTCACAAGCAGTCATGGGTTTTAACCTGCAGTGTGAAAACGCTCCTCTAAAGAAACGCAAAGCCTTCCAGGAGACTCAGTGAGACACCAATATCGTACAGGTCATTTATTTTTAACTAAATATATTTCCTATTTTTATAAAAATGACATATCTTCCACGTAAAAATTTAAACAATGTGAAATCCCCCCAAAAAGGAGAAAAAATAAAACCTCTCTCAGACCTGAAGACACTTACCACTTACTTGTTAGTGACTTTGCTTTCAGAATACTCCCTTTCACATATAGACATGGATATACATACTATATATATCCTACTATACAATGGGCATTGTAGGATACTGTCCAGGGTATAGGATACTATACACGCCATTCTATGATCTTGTTTCATGATTAATGGCATTCAAGTCTTTTCATTTTTGTCACCATCTTTAAAGGTTAGTGTTTTATTGTAAGGATCTCCAATAATTTGCTCTACCAATTCACTATTGATAGGCAGTTTGGATGCTCCCATAGTTTTACAATTATATATGATAATTTCATGAACATCCTTGTGTATGTATCTCCTTACACCACTGTAATTTTCTACTTATGGTAAACCTGGAATTGGACTCACTGACTCAGAGAGCAAACACAGTTATATTTAATACATAGTGCCAAACTGCCCCCAAAATGCTATGACAACAATAGCACTTAGGATTGTCCAAATCCTCACAACATCTCTAACACTGGCTTTGTCCATTTAAAATTTTTTTCAATACAATAAGAGAAAATATCTTATTATTGTTGGTATTTACATTTTTTTAATTTTTAGTGAGGATGAGTATCTTTGCATAGGCTAATTGTACATTTGTATTTCTTTTGTATGTTCATGTGTGCAAATTACCTGTTCAAACCCTTCACCCATTTTTCTCTTTTGGGTTGTTCTTGTTCTTTTCTGATTGATTTGGAAGCAGCAATGATGTTTAGTGTTTGAGTATGAGCTCAAAGTCAGACTGTCCAGGTTCAACCTCCTATCACCTTTTTAAATCTGCATAAGCCCAGGCAAGAGTTGAGCTCTCCATGTCTCTGTTTGTTCATTTGTAATCTTGGATAGTAGTTATGGTAATGATACCTCCTTCTTAGAGTTGTGAGCATTATATGCGTTAGCGAGTCCAACATCCACAAGCCAGTGCCTGGCACATAGTAAGTATTCAATAATACTATGTTAAGGATAGGGTGAAAGTCAAGGTATTTTGACAGTTGTGTGGCATGAGCATCAACCCATTAGGATGGAAATCAGCTGCATCACTGGAGCAGCATCCTGAAGTCACTGTCTGAGTCTGTATTGTGCCGCTGCAGTGGAATACCACAGTCTAGGTCACTGATGAAGAACAGAAGAGATTCATTTCTTACAATTCTGGGGGATGGGAAGTCCGAAGTCGAGAGGACCTCGTCTGGCAAGCACCCTCTTGCTGTGTCATCCCATGGTGGAAGGTGGAAGGACAAGACTGCAAGACAGCAAGAGACAGAGAAGGGGGAATGAATTCAGGAGCCCACTGCTATGATAACTAACCCACTCCCAAGATAAGTAACTGACCCTCACAATAACTAACCCACTCCCAAGGTGAGTAACTCACTCCCAACATGAGTAACTCACTCCCACGATAACCAACCCACTTCCAACATGAGTAACTCACTCCCACGATAACCAACCCACTCCCAACATGAGTAACTCACTCCCACGATAACCAACCCACTCCCAACATGAGTAACTCACTCCCACAATAACCCACTCCCAACATGAGTAACTCACTCCCACAATAACTAACCCACTCCCAACATGAGTAACTCACTCCCACAATAACTAACCCACTCCCAACATGAGTAACTCACTCCCACAATAACTAACCCACTTCCAACATGAGTAACTCACTCCCACAATAACTAACCCACTTCCAACATGAGTAACTCACTCCCAGGATAACTAACCCACTCCAGAGGTGAGTCACTCACTCCCAGGATAACTAACTCAGTCCTGAGACAAGTAAGTCACTCCCACGATAACTAACCCACTCCTAAGATAGTAACTCACTCCCACAATAACTAACCCACTCCTGAGACAGACTCACTCTCATGATAACTCACTCACTCCCAGGATAACTGACCCACTCCTGAGATCGTAACTGACTCCCGGATAAATAACCCACTCCCAAGATGATGGCATTAATCCATTCATGAGGACTGAGTCCTCAGGACCTAATCGCCTCTTAAAGATCCCATCCCTGGCCGGGCGCGGTGGCTCACGCCTGTAATCCCAGCACTTTGGGAGGCCGAGGCGGGCGGATCACCAGGTCAGGAGATCGAGACCATCCTGGCTAACATGGTGAAATCCCGTCTCTACTAAAAATACAAAAAAACTAGCCGGACGAGGTGGCGGCGCCTGTAGTCCCAGCTACTCGGGAGGCTGAGGCAGGAGAATGGTGTGAACCTGGGAGGCGGAGCTTGCAGTGAGCTGAGATCCGGCCACTGCACTCCAGCCCAGACGACAGAGTGAGACTCCGTCTCAAAAAACAAACAAACAAACAAACAAAAAAGATCCCATCCCTCAGAAGTGTGCATTGGAGATGAAGGTGCCGACACATGAACCTTGGAGGACACATTCAAACCACAGCAGACGTTCATCTACACATTCCTGAAAGTGGGAAAAGGTAGAGCTGGTCCGAGGGAAGTCGGTGGCAGGGTCCACAGCCTTGGGAGACTCAGACAGGCAGCTGTCTGCCAGCTGGTGGTGGGGGGCTGTCGCGTTCTAACTCGAAGACCAGCTGTGCAGCCCTCGCCAGCCTGGCGTGACCACCAGTAGGCCACGTATGAGGGAGAAGGCTCCCAGGTTCTCAGTGGTCTTTCACCTTTGTTTGTGGTTTTCTAAAGCTTTACGACTTTATGTGATCAGAATGATCTATCTACCTTTGTGCTTTTGGAAGGCCTTAGCCACCAAAGATTATACAAATATTCATTCATGTTTTTGTTCAGTACTTTTCTGGACTCCTTTAAATATGCAAAATCTTTGAGAGTTAATTTCCATTTTCTATGGCTGTTCAGCTCTTTGAGCAGATACATTCTCATTGCCAGAAGTCCTATTCTGTAGGTTACAATTTAATTTATATAAATATATATAAAGTTTATATATACCGATGTATAAATATAACATTTCTATCTGTAATAAAGAATAAGAGGTCTTCAGTTGCTCCAGAGTTCTGTGGCGCATGCCCAGCTCCCTGAGGCCCACAGATGAGCCTGGGTCCCGTGGGACACGCTCAGAGCTCCCTGAGTCCCTCCTGAGCACAGCTCCCCATTACGTACATGGTGCTTATTGGATGAATGGCTGTGTCTCCCACACACTTCAGCAGGTTCCGCAAGGACAAGGACAGAGAATGTCTCGGCTCACCATTCCAGCCCCACAGAGAAGCCCAGAGCTGAGAGTAGAGTGCACACCACAGAGAGAGAGCGGGAGGGAAGACAGGGAGAGAGAGATGAGAATGAGCGGGGGGTGGGGAGACAGAGAGCAAGAGAGAGCAGGGCGGAAAGCAGCATCCGTCTTTGTGCCTTTGTTCCTCCCCGCTCCCAGCCTAACACTCCCCTGGGCCCACCCAGAAATAGGTGCCCAGAACAGACGGTTCAATTACATTGAATGTAGTTGAACTGCAGGTGGCTGTTCGGCTCCCAGACCCCAGCGTGCAGACGTGCCTGTGACTAACTGCCTGTGCATCTCCAATCTAGTTATTTGTGTATGTCTCTTTCTCTCATGAGACTGGAAAGTCCTCTAAAACAAGGACCTTCTGTCATTCATTCTTATATCCTTGTCCTCCTTACACTGAGTTTGAGCTCAGAAAACGTTTGGCAAATGAGAGACAGAACCGTGCAGCACCCTAGCCTGAGCCTGCAGCAGCCCAGCTTCCGAGGCTCCTCCCACCAGGTCTCAGCCTCAGCAGCAGCAGCCCAGCTTCCGAGGCTCCTCCCACCAGGTCTCAGCCTCAGCAGCTCGCTCCTCCCAACCATCATCACCACACCTCCATCCCACATCAGCAACAGTCATCGGATGTGCAAATTACCATCAATGGAGTGACAAAGACTCAATTAAAGAAGGAGATCTGAAGTCAAAGCTGTCACTTCAGAGAAATCAGCCTTGACAGGTAATAACAGCAGCTCTGCAGGGCAAGTACTCAGAGGTAAGGGCTGGAGGGACCCACCCCTGGCCCACTGTGTGTGGGAGAAGGGTGGGATCTGTCAGGGACTGCTGTCACCTCCCTGCCGGGCAGGCCCTGAGGAGGGCCGGGAGCCACAGGGAAGCTCTCTGCATCATCCACCTCCTCCAGCCCTCCGAGAAAGCGGAGCCTGAGCAGAGACCCAGAGAACGCTTGGCTGAGCTGGCACCACTCAACAAGCAGCCTCTCCTGCGAGGGGCCATGAGAGGGCACTGACCCTGCACGACCGCTGCACATCCGCACAGGCCGGGCATTCAGGCCAGAGCGCAGGGCGGCCGCTGGCCGTGTCTCACGGCTGCCAAGCCCAGGGCAATGGTGGGAGCTGCTGGACTTCCCCACGCCTCCATGCCCCTGTTTATAAAACAGGGCCCTTTCCAAGAACAAGGCAGCTGTGGTCAGAGGAAAGAAGCTCACACTCTATGTTTCCACGTTCACCCAGCACCAGCTGACCAGGGGCTCACCAGGCCACCTTCTCTCCCTGCTTCTCCCACGCTGCCCCAGTGGGTCAGGCCCTGGCTTTCCTTCAAGCATCCTCCAAGCCAGCATGACACACGCCGAGCCTGGCGCTTCAAAACCTGTTCTCTCGCAGTTCTCACAGAGTATTTCGCCTCATCAGCCCACCCTTGAACAACCCTGGGTCCCAAACCCAGTACTGTCGTCCTACACCCCACAAACCGTTCTCGCAGTTCCCACCCGATTTCATTCCCCTTTTTGTGTGATCCCACAGCAAATTCCACCTCCACACTTCTTATGCTATACTATTTTTAGTTTTACATTTCATATTATTGTTAATATGAAAATGTTATATTATTAACAGTATATTGATTATATTTCTATAATATAATTATATTAGTAATTATTATATTATTAATATTAATACCTCAAGTTTACATGCTCTTAAAGGGCATCCTTCATATAATTCAGCTCAATAATATGTACATATTACAGATTCAGGGAATGTATTTTGGATGGATGAATGAATACATACCTAAATGAATAAATCAACATAACTTACCAAATCCAGGCCTGTAAAAAGAGAATTACAATGAATGGGTTGATGTGAGGAATAGTTATTATATAATGAATAAAAGTATAAAAGTGTTTTGCAATCTGAAAATAATTATTCAAGGGTGTACTTTTTTTTTTTTTTTTATTTTGAGATAGAGTCTCACTCTGTCACCCAGGCTAGAGTGCAGTGGCGTGATCTCAGCTCACTACAACCTCCACCTCCCAGGTTCAAACGATTCTCCTGCCTCAGCTTCCTGAGAAGCTGGGACTACAGGCACGTGCCACCACATCCAGCTAATTTTTGCATTTTTAGTAGAGACAGGGTTTCACCATATTGGCCAGGCTGGTGTGATCCACTTGACTCAGACTCCTAAAGTGCTGGGTTTACAGGTGTGAGCCACTGCACCAGCCAAAGTGTGTACTATTATCGAAGTTATCTTTAAAAGTTCTTTCCCTATCTGTGTTTTCTGGCAGCAAAAATACTGTGACAGGACAGAGACAGAGGCCTTAGGCAAGGATGGTGTGATAGCACAGAGACAGAGGCCTTAGGCGAGGGTGCTGTGACAGCACACTTATGAAAGGTCTTAGGAGGAAAGATAGCCATTTGAAGCCAAGGTTTGAGTCACAGTGAAGCAGTGGTTTTGGTTTTTTGTTTAGTTTTATTTTGTTTTTCAAGCAGGTTATCTCGTAAGTGATTTTTCTATCCCTTAGGTCACACTGCACTCCTGGACATTACCACTCACTGAGGCCTTTTCATGTCGTGGAACACCTCTTCCCATTCCCCCCTCTTCCCATGTAGCCTGGTCTTGCTGTAAGTGAGTTTCCATGCCTTGCTGGTGAGCCCTGAAAGAAGGCTGTTAGGAATAGGGGAGATGCTGCAGCTGCATAAACAAGATGCCCCGAGTTCCCCCAAGACCTCCCTTCTCTCCTGGACTGCAGGTGGCAACTCTAGAATGGAGCCCTCCCAGCATCCTGGACCTGGGTAACCAAGCTCTTGTCCCACATCTCTCCATTAGAGCACTCACACCTAGTTGTGTGCATGCTCACACACACACACAGACACACACACACACAGCAGCAGCAGCAGCAGGAACAGTTTCTTCTATAAAACACACAGCAACTTCAAAAGATATGCTTCCCTGTTTATTAACCACCCTCTTTCCTTGCTCCCTATTTTGGGAGCCTCGGGGCCCAGGCTAAATATAATGGGATCATAGATATGTAAGGACCTTTTATAATCAAAAGCAACCTCTTCTGAATGGACAAACAGAAGCTTGTAACAGCCCAGGAGCACCCCAGGCCACCTCCACCTCCCAGCCCATTGCACTGCTGCCTCCTAGACCACAGGTACATTTCCGTCTCCTCCCAGTGCCAACAGGGTGGAAAGATGTTCCTGGGGACTCACAATTATGTTGAGTAACCTGTAGACACACACAAGTTAACTGGGGCCCCCTTCCCAACACCCTCGGCACAGTGCTGGCCAGAGCCGCCGTGCAGCTGGGGCCTCGTGACTTTGGATGCATCACTGCCAGGAAATCAGATTAATCTGCTTGGCTGCCACTGCAGCTACAGCAGCGCTCACAGGCCAGCCCCACCAATTTGCTGGAAGAGGTCACCGGCTCGCCCTCACCAGCTGCTCTGGTAGCCTCCTCCCCTGCTTTCCTTTCTGCATCCCTCCTAGCTCAAACCTAAAATTCCCTTCTGCCCAGACGCCTCTGCCTTTCTCCCTCTGGCATGGATGAGACTCGCGGTGCTGAAGTGGTCTGTGCAGAAGCTCGGCTGTCCCACAAAGAGTCCTGTTCATAGAAGCAGCCACTGGGGGCAAAGCCATGGGACCTTCCTAAAAACAGTTCTTGAGCAGACGCTCAGCAGACCTGGCGAGGGCTTGGGCTTCTCTGAACTGCTGTTTGAACTTCCTCATCTGCAGACAGGAGGAGGGAGAAGCTTCCAAACTATAGACCAAAAATGGCCTCTGTGGAGAGAGCCAAAGACAGGAGGTGGAGGTTGTTGGCATTCACATACAACCTACACATATCCCTCAGCAGAAGCCACGATCTTCGGTTTGGAGTCTCACACAGGGCCGGAGCTGCAGGGAGCATTTCTGCATCAGGATAGCTTAACACAACACAATTTGAAATGGCCTGGAATGAAATTAAATGGCAGTTTGGTTACACTTTAATCACCGCAGGCAGATCAAGATGCCGCTGTGATTACGACAGAAGAATCTATATTTATTGTCTTCTGGGGATTTGCATCGGAGATACAGTGATCTCTCTGCAAAGCACCCAATTTATTCATAAAGTCGTAGCAAGGCATTGCAACTGTGAGTCATTCAAGTGTGTCTTCCTCCTGCCTGGCAGAGCCGAGAGCCGGGAACGGAGCCCTGTCCACTCAGCAGGCTTCTCTGGGTCAGACCCTGGTCCGGTGGATCGGGAAGGGCCGGTGAATCCTTCCCTCCACAAACAGGGAGTGTGGTGAGTCTGGCAGAACCACTCTGCAGTCAGCTGGCCTGTGAGCGTACACGTTCTGAGTTGCACACTCTGCTATTAGACACAGAGAGGAACAAGAACAGCCACTGAGTGAGAACCCCACAAATGCTGACAGACAAAGGCCCTCACAGACCACGCCAGGACTCAGGCAAAGGGAAGCTTCAAAGGGCCTTTAATTCTCCTTGCCTGTGCCCACGTGTGCCTCGTGATTGAAAACGTCTGCACTGAACAGGCATTCACAAAACGCCTACACCACGCCAGGCTGCGGGCTGGAAGAGGGTGGGAGTGTGGCGAATGTGGTTACAAAGGTGGGTAAAATGCCATCCGGCAGCGGATCTCGTGCAGGCTGAGCCAGGCAGGCTCTGAGACTCTGGGGCTACAGCGTGGGCCCAGCAAGCAGACCTGTGCAGGGGCCTTAGGCCACAACTGGAGGAGGAGCCAGCCTTAGCTTCCAGGTGGCCTGACAGCTGGGCGTGGGGCAAGAGGAAGCTCATATGGGGAAACTCAGCCAGGCAAGCAGCCCAGACCCCACTGATCCTGCATCCACCCTCCCCAGGGCGTGAGGAGCAGACTCAGACCCACTCAGAAGAGCCGTTTGGGCCCATCCCAACTCCAGGATCTCAACGTTAGCCGTAGTGAGAGTATTTACACCACTGAAACCAGCATCTCTATACCAAGGCTTTTCTTCCCTGCCGGATTGTAAGCATTTATTAGCACACCACCAACCCTCCATGCAACCCTGCTCCCAAGTCCAAATGGTTAGAATAAAATAAACTCTGGTTTTCTCTTACCTATTCTTAAACTTATTTAGAGACATGCTGTCCTTAGGCCAGCAAAGGGCTCTGTCAACTAGAAGAGAATCTGGAAACACATCCCACAACACCCAAGGCATGAAAGGAAGGTGCCCTGTCCCCAGCCTGCAGCTCCCGCGTGTGGTGGGGAAACTACAGATAAAAGTGAGTGACCACAAAAGTGAACTCGTGTGTGTGTGTGTGTGTGTGTGTGTGTGTCTCTCTCTCTCACACACACACACAGACACACAGAACAAATTTACTGATCACGCAC
>NW_012114455.1:10005478-10021520 GCF_000951035.1 Colobus angolensis palliatus | reverse complement strand
ACCAGCATCTCTATACCAAGGCTTTTCTTCCCTGCCGGATTGTAAGCATTTATTAGCACACCACCAACCCTCCATGCAACCCTGCTCCCAAGTCCGAATGGTTAGAATAAAATAAACTCTGGTTTTCTCTTACCTATTCTTAAACTTATTTAGAGACATGCTGTTCTTAGGCCAGCAAAGGGCTCTGTCAACTAGAAGAGAAGCTGGAAACACGTCCCACAACACCCAAGGCATGAAAGGAAGGTGCCCTGTCCCCAGCCTGCAGCTCCCGTGTGTGGTGGGGAAACTACAGATAAAAGTGAGTGACCACAAAAGTGAAGTCGTGTGTGTGTGTGTGTGTGTGTGTCTCTCTCTCTCACACACACACACACAGACACACAGAACAAATTTACTGATCACGCACTGTGTGTAACACAGGATACCCTATGCAATTATTCAAGGACTTTAAATGATCACATTATTTATCCCTTCTAGCAATCAAAGACATACACAGTGGTTTCTGCCCCTTTTATAGATGAGGAAGCTGAATTTCCCACAGCGAGTAGGAGTCAGGGTGAATCAATGCTGTGGAGAAGGGTTCTAATCTTGGAGTCTCCCCGCGAACCACCTCAGAGTATGGAGAGGCCCTGAGGGTCTCCCACTGTGTGAGTAAACACAGGGAACCTGGTGTGCCCCCAAACAGGAATGTGGCAGAAGGCTTCCTGTCAGAGCGTTGGATACCAGGGAAAGACGCTGGTTTGCTGCTCTAGGCACCAGCAGTTTCCCTTCTCCAGGAGCTGAGTCCGCTTCCCCCTTCCTTTAGTTCCTGCCCCTGCCCAGGTAGCACCCCAGCCTCAGAAGGGATTAAGCCATCCAGACCCACTCTGCAGGTGAGTCGCTGAAGAGGGTTCAACAGGCACTGGGGACAGACACTCAAGACATCCAGGGTTATGGGCAGCAATGGGCTGTCCAATCTGTGGTTTAGCAATAGATTGTAATTCTAAACACGGCATTCGTGATTCCACTGTGTGGCTTCTAATTAACTGCCAGAAATGCATTGTTGAGGGATGATGGATTGTGCTGGAAGAACTATTAATCCTGTCACTGCCCATGTGCGGCCCAAGCCCAGAGCCACTGACTCCAGAGAGCCTGGGCTGCACTGCAAGGGCCCGAGGTGACTGCTCCATGCCTGGTAGTGACGACATCAGTGGCACCTCGTCACCTGAACCTGCAGGGGCACACACCTGGGTCCTTCCAGGCACCACGGTTGCCACAGACAGGAAGGTGGTGCCAGAGGATGTCCCCCTGAGTAGTGAAGGATGGCCAAAGTCATCGACCACATTTCGTGAAAAGGAAATTACTTGGGGTGGATATAAGGTCCTGCACATGGGGCTGCAAAAGCCAGTCACGTGAGCACAGGGAAACGGCCGAGGCGACAGTGAGAGTCACTAGGTAGGTGGCAACCAGCCACCTAGAAAGCTGGTGCAAAAAATAGTCTGCCTTAAAAAAAGCGAGATATCTCTAAATATAACCTTGTTTTACATGGGTCACACTGCTCAACTCTAACCAGCCTATTCAAAAAGATTATAGTAGGGTTTCTGGAGAAACAGAACTATTTTAAGGAATTGGCTCAAGCCATTGTAGGGGGTTGTAAGTCTGACATCCGTAGGGCAGGCCAGTAGGCTGGAAATTTAGGTAAGCGTTGAATACCTCCTTCTTCAGGAAACCCCAGGGTTTGTTCCTAAGGCCTTCAACCGACTGGATGAGGTCCCCACCCCACATTATGGAAGGTAATCTGTTTTATTTCTTTATAGTCCACTGACTGTAAATGTTAATCCCAACTGTAATATCCAACTGCAATATCCAGACCAGTGTTTGACCAAACGGTTATGCACCATAGCCCAGCCAAGCTGACACAAGAAACTCTCAAACAAACATTAGCATATCAGCCTGAATTCTTTTTGTAAGACACTTACAAATGTATTGCATTGTTTTACATGTTATTTATTTAAAAAGAGATTGCCAATTAAAGCAGGACATGAGGCATTCTTCTGACAATTTTTATTTTGTATTTATTCAAAGAGTTGTTTGGGCTTTTTTGGGTAATGCTTTTCCTTTTTTTTTTTTTGAGACGGAGTCTCGCTCTGTCGCCCAGGCTGGAGTGCAGTGGTGCGATCTTGGCTCACTGCAAGCTCCGCCTCCCGGGTTCATGCCATTCTCCTGCCTCAGCCTCCCAAGTAGCTGGGACTACAGGTGCCGCCACCACGCCCGGCTAATTTTTTATATTTTTAGTGGAGACAGGGTTTCACCGTGTTAGCCAGGATGGTCTCGATCTCCTGACCTTGTGATCCGCCCGTCTCGGCCTCCCACAGTGCTGGGATTACAGGCGTGAGCCAGCTTTTTTCTTATATATATTCTTTTACATAAGTAAAAGGAAAAAATCTGTAAAGTAAGTTAAGATATTCTTAAAAGTTCACATTCAGGGTCAAAGTCCGCTGTACCACGTTTGCATTCAGAGCTGGGGATATTCAGCTCTTTCCACTCAATATTGTCTCTGCATCACAAGTCTGGCTGATGTATTGTTTTATAGAAAACAATATGAGAACTAGAAGCCACTGGGAGCGCTTAAGCGGGTTTTTCAGTCGTGTAGAGCTAGCCTACTTTTGACTCTGGCTTTGGGAATATTGTTAAACCTGCCTAGTTCACTGTCACCCACAGCTGTCTGATTGCTGGGGCCTACAAAATCCACCTCTATGGTCCTCTGGGTGGTTTTCTAGGCCACTGACACCCATTCTGAAAGGTTTGGGGCTGCAGCCTCTGGTGTTTGCTCAAGTGCCAGCAATGGGCCCTCTTCATGGCCAACACCGAGATAAAGCCACTGTGGGGAGGGGTGGCATGTTCTTATTGCAAAGGTACTAACATTTGGGAAGGAAATGAGTATTCCAAACTAAGGAAGCACATTTATACCAAGTGATTATGGAGGTCTTGCCATGTGGCCGTCACTGGCCTAAAGCCCCACACACATTACCACATTTAACCCACACAAGAAACATATGGAGGGTGTGCTGCCATCGTGCCCATCTCGCAGATGTGATGAGAAGGAGCAGAGGAGTGAAGCGGCTGGTCCTGATGTACACCAGCCAGGGAATGAAGCCAACAAGCGGCCCAAGCCGGCCTGCCCAAGCCACCGCGCCACCTGTGCTAGGAGAGGATAGTGACCACAGCGCTCCAAGTGCGCTCCTGGGAAGAGGTCTGATAATCCTTCCCAAAACTGATGGGGGAACCTGAGGCAGTAGAGCCTTGCAGCAGAAGGGCCGAGTCCGAGGCAGTGAGCGCCCCCGCCGGCCTTTCTTCCTGTGAGATGGCTGCGCTGGGCCTCCCACCCTGGGGCCCCACGGAGGGAAGCCAGGGCGCACCCAGCACACCGGGCCCAAAGCAAGCTGCCTCAGCCTCGCACGCACGCAGCGAACCCGAGGACTGCTGCTGCTCCTCCTCCTCTTCTGGGCACAGGAATCCTTTGATGAGGAAATTGGCACACATACCTCCCTGAATGAGGCAGTGCCTCACGTCAGTAGGAGACAGAGAAAGTCAAAGTCTCAACTGACAAAAAGGGGTATGAGCGTTTTGTTCTCCGGGATCAGCACTGTGAAACCCTTATCGGCCTCAAAGATGTTACTAGATAAATATTCTATCTTTCAAAAGGCCTTTCCAGTGGCCCTTTAAAAATGTGCTCATGACAGTGTAGCTCCCTTTCACCTGCTGAGTGTCACAGGTCACCTCTCCAGCCGGAGTGTCCCAAGGCCCCTCCCGACAGCTGACTGCAGGGAATGCCTGCAGGGGTCTCAGCTCGAACTTCCGCATGAGCAAAAGCCTGTAATCGTCATGCACTCAGAAGCTGGTATGTGTTGGTCCTCAGAGTCTGATTGGAGAGGATGCTTCTCCCTTCTTCAAATGCAGTCCTTAAAAATGACAGTCTTACTTTAAAATTCTGAGTATTTGGCTGGGTCTGGTGGATCACGCCTATAATGCCAGCACCTTGGGAGGCTGAGGTGGGCAGATCACAAGGTCAGGAGTTCGAGACTAGCCTGGCCAACATGGCGAAAGCCGGTCTACTAAAAATATAAAAATTAGCTGGACGTGGTGGTGGGCACCTGTAATCCCAGCTACTTGGGAGGCTGAGGCAGAAGAATTGCTTGAATCCGGGAGACAGAGGTTGCAGTGAGCCGAGATCGTGCCACTGCACTCCAGCCTGGCAACAGAGCAAGACTCCATCTCAAAAAAAAAAAATCTCAGTATTTTTCCCCTGACTCATTATCCAGTAGAGTCTGGAGCCCAGGGGTCTATGGATCATAATAACTAGAGGGGCTGTTGAACTCAGGACTTTAGGGAGATAGCAAAAGCGTCTCTGGAGAATGCCTGAGGCCACATTCTGTAATGGGAAATACATGGTTTCCCCCACAGGGTGACATGCAGTGACTATAAAGACGCTGTGTGGTTGTGGCCAGCTCCAGCCCTTCCTCACTAAGAAGACAAGGTAGAGTGTTTCTCTCAAGCCCTGCGTATGGCAACGTCGTCTCTGATCCCTTCCGGACCTCTTCTGGAGCCCCAGGTGGACTGCACGATGCTGGGATGCCACCCTGTCCTCCACCTTCACCCGCACAGACTCAAAGCACGGCTGCTGGTGCCACGGCTTTACCCGCCGACCCCCGTCAAAGGCTTGGCTCACCTTCCCACCTGCTGCAAGTGCAGTCGCTTTTGTCTCTGAACCGAGCTCACTGAATGTGCACCTGGGCGTCCTCCCACCAACGGTCCCGCTGACCCTTTGGTATGAGCCCCCTACCCACCCACCCCCGCCAGCCCTTTCTCTCCCAACTGCCGGCCCTGCCTCACCCAGTGAGTTCCAGAGTAGGGGACAGGACTGGGCTACTGAAATGGGGTCTTGGGCAAGTCACTCTGTGAAAAGGGAAAACAAACTTTCTCACACTCAACATCGGACGCTTCTGTGACCAGATGTGTTTGCGGTTTTCCCTGCGTGCCAAGCAGTTCTGCAGTGGGCACCAGCTGGGTGTCTGATAATTCAATCCCAACACCGTCATGCCAAGCAGTTCTGCAGTGGGCACCAGCTGGGTGACCGATAATTCAATCCCAACACCGTCATCCGGAGATAACATCAGATCCCACAGGTTTCGGGCTAAGTCACACGGGGTTTGCCCCACTTCAGATGCCACGTGAAGTGCCAGGCTGGGGCCTGTGTGTCTGACCAACCCACTATCAATCAGGGACCCCACAACCCCAGATGGCTTTGATCATTTGCTAGCACAGCTCACAGGCTCGGAGAAACATTTTACTTAGGGTTACCCATTGATTATACAGACTGAATATCGGTTCACAGTTACAAAGGCGACGGAACAGCAGCCAGATGCAGAGGTGCACAAGGTGTGGGGGTGGGGGGAGCACATTGCCGCATCCTCTCTGGGTGCTCCTCTCCAGCACCTGCAAGTGTTCAGCAGCCTGGGAGCTCATCTAATCGTGCTGCTCAAGTTTTTACCCAGATGAGGCCAGGCGCTGGGGCTCACGCCTGTAATCCAGAGGCTGAGGTGGGCAGATCACCTGAGGTCAGGAGTTCAAGCCCAACCTGGCCAACAGAGTGAAACCCTGTCTCTACTAAAATTACAAAAAAAAATTATCTGGGCATGGTGGCAGGTGCCTGTAATCCAAGGTACTCGGGAGGCTGAGGCAGGAACTTGGAAGACAGAGGCTGCAGTGAGTCTAGACCAGGCCACTGCACTCCAGCCTGGACAGCAAGAACAAAACTATGTCTCAAAAAGGAAAAAAATGTTTTTACCAAGGTGAGTCTCCAGGCTGCCTTCTCTTCACAGAGGCTCAGACCTAACCCTTCCACAGGGTTTGGGCTCTCCCATAATTCCCACGTGTGGTGGGAGGGACCCAGTGGGAGAGCACAGATCACTGGGGAGGGTCTCCCCATTCGGCTCTCACGGTAGTGGGTAAGTCTCACGAGATCTGATGGTGTGATAAGGAGAACCCCGTTTCACCTGGCTCTCTCTTGCCACTGCCGTGTAAGAAGTGCCTTTCACCTTCTGCTGTGATTGTGAGGCTTCTCCAGCCACGTGGAACTGTAAGTCCAATAAACCTCTTTCTTTTGTAAATTGCCCAGTCTCTGGTACGTCTTTATGAGTAGCATGAAAGCAAACTAATACGCCCTCTACTCACTCGGGGAGCATATTAATGCCCATGGGGCATTTCTGGACTCCCCTACCCTGTTCTTTAGGGGGCATTGTGATGCACCCCTACACAGAAGCCCTGAGGATGGTTAGCTCAGCGACATCCCCTTGGAGAAGCTCTCCTTGCCTGGCCACTGCCCTGGGCCCTCACTCCAGTTGCATGGTATCAGTGTCCAAATAAATGGATTGTTGCCAAGCCCTTCTCTTGGGCCCTTTTTGGGAAAAACCAAGGTAAGACAAGGGCTAGAGTGCTACAGATTTGGATTCCAACTGCAGAGAAGTGAAGGCTCAAGCCATTGGGATGAGGGGGATGTCAGAGAGGGAGCAGAGGGCAGAAGAGAGAGGCTCTGCTGAGCCTCCTGTATCAGGCGGGAGAGGGAGGATTGCTCTGGTGCAGACAAGGCCTCTTCCAAGAGGGCCTCAGAGTGCCAGATGAATGAGTGTGGCTTCTCGACCTTGGAGACTCTAGGGACAGTCCATGCTGTGAGCTGCCTCTGGAGATTCAAGTTTGATCCAAATGACTGACCCGGAGAACAGGATCTGGCCCCTCACCTGTTGCCTACTGCTTCTTAAACAAACACGAAGCACGTTTCTGCTGCCTGAGGGTGCTCATGCCAGTAACGCTGAGAGGTGGAAACCAAAGGGGAGCCCAAAGATTGACAGTGACACAGATGTCCCGCAATCCTGGTGTGTGGAAGGCCTGGAGCCGGCCTTTCCCCTGGCCCAGGCCTGCACTCCCACCACAGTGACCTTTGCTTCTCAAGGCCTGTCTCTCCCACGGTGGTGAAAAGAAACTCCAGCGAGGCAGGAGGATGCCAGGAGAAGGTGTCCCCACGACAGGGAGGAAGGTGGCGAGAATAAAGGCCACCATCGGGGTGCAATCACACAGAGAGGCTGAGGGAGAGGAGGGCCGATGACATGCAGTAGACTTGGCATTTTTGTCTCTGGTGACCTTTGAGAAGGCAATTTCTGTTTTGTGGGGAGTGCGGGATCCAGACGGTGAAAAGTTGGAGGCTGAGTGGGCAAGGAGGCCCACGGGGAGCACCAGGAACCCAGGCAGTGAATTAGAGGGAGCAGCAGCAAAGTGACAAAATGGGGCAACAGAGACTGTATAGACAACAGGGACCCAGGAAGTGTGTCAGAGGGGAGATGTGGGGGAGTGACGTGTGGGAGGTGCTGGAGAGAGAGGACCTACATAAGGGGAGTCTGCTGAGTCCCAGCTGCCTGCCACACCAGGCTCTGCAGTCCCCAGCAGAAGAGATCTGTCCTGTTCTTCATCCACAACACCCACACCCACCACCAAATACGGGGTGGTGCGCAAATACCTGCAAATGAAAATGGAAGGAAGAAAGAGAGGGGAGGGAAGTGAGGAATAGAGAATTTGAGATATAAAAGAAGAGAAATGGAGGTTCTACTGAATAATCTCAACTTTTACAGATGACTAGGAGAAAAATGTTATCTGCTCAAAGATGTAGCAGGTCGGGGAAGTGCTGGAGGGTTCAGCGGTGGGAGGAGGCTGTGGAGACACCTGTGAGCGACACGCTAAGGACAGCTTCCCAACTGGGAGCTGGGGCAGGTCAGAGGGCCAGGGCACTGTCGGCCACCAGCCCTGAGGATAGAGGACCTGGTCAGCACCTGGTCAGCAGTCCTAGCGCCCCGCGGTGGCATCTCAGGGTGGCTCAGCTCACTGCGGCACAAAGGGACCAGCACAATATGTGCGGCCAAGGGGGTGCTCTGCCGCCACCACACCTCCCCAGCAGCCAGGCCCCTGGTCAGCATAGGAGGAGTCTGTGCCAACATCCAAGGACCCAGCCTATGAGCGGGGCTGGCGGGGGATTCTGGCAGGTGCAGCTGTAAACAGAGGCCCTAGTCTCCCTACCCACAGCCTGGGTCCATCTGTCCGCTTGTGTCTGTCTGATGTGCCCTTTGGTGCTATCTGAGCTGGCAGCAGGGAGCACACTAACTGCCCTCACAGTGCATACGCATTCAAAATACTTGATATAAAAAAGTCCAACAAGAAATCCATTACAAAGAAATTTTGACATTACTTTTGTCGGCAAAAGAAAAGGAAGAACTGTTTAAAACCTTAAATATAAATTCAACTGTCATAAATTTCTGAATGGTCGTTTTAAAAAAATTGTTTCAAAACTTTTATCACCTACTTGTGTGAACAAAGTTTCTAGTCCATGGTGCCTATCAGGAAATTGAAAAAATTATCACTAAGTGTGAGGCATAAATTGCACTGTAGGCATTTTTTAAGCATCAAAACTGACACATGAAAAAAGTTATGCTCAGGAAAGCCCTCAATTTTCTCATTAAAATAATTTTATGGATTTCTAGAACTCTCACACAAATTTATTTTTAATATCTTTTTTAAACTGTGTGCTTTAAAATTTTTCATCAACCCTAAGTAACGTAAAAAAATGTAATGAATATTTTGACCACGTCCCACACAGAAACCCAAGTCCCCTCCACTCTGCTGCAGTGCAACCCTCGAATATTATTTTCTGTGCATGCCACGACATGAAAAAGCAGCAAGCCTGGGAAGCTCTGTGGAATCAGAGAGAAGTGAATAAAAGGTGACGTGTATGTGGGGAGCCAGGGCAGCTGCGATTCACAAGCCTTCCCAGGAGAGCCTGCGTGTGAGGAGCAGCCCCTAGGTGGGAGCAGCACTGCGGGAAAAGCAGGGGCCACAGGGGCACAACCCTGGGGTGCAGTCACCGGTGGTGTAGGCCAGCCAGCTTGGGTGGGGACACAGGCATGTAGGGTGTTGACCTTGCCTGGGAGCCTGGATTGGGGGTTCAAATGCAATCCAGGTAACGTTGCAGAGCCAGTTGCATGTACCTATCTGCTCTTCCCCCTTGGGACAATCCTCCCAGGCTTCTGCAGACACCCCCGACCCGAGACATTACCACGTGTTCCTCCCATATACAGGATTTCTATTTTAGAAGTGCTCCCTCTCACCCAGACTTCAGTCACCTGAAATGTCTCTGTATTCCCTTTTCCTGCTGTGACCTCAGTGTGTACACATCAGCCTTATAAAGCATCCATCCATAGATGCCAAGTGTACACCCGAAATCACAGGTTGGGGGGTCTGCCCCATGCAATGGGAAATGCTCCCATCAGAGACTTGGGCTCCATCTTGTTTGGGCCACTGTCCAGCCAGGGGAACCCTGGCCACCCAGTGTTTCTTTTCTGGCCTCAGTCTCCTCACTTGTAAAAGGCAGGGGTTTTACTAGATGACCTTTAAGGCTCCTTGTATACTTGACATTTTCAGTTTCTGAGGTAATCAACATCCAAAATATTTAACTTAAATTCTGGTTGGTACCACAGGATCAAAATCACTAGAATGCTATCCCCTTGAGAACAGAAACTATACCTGTATTGTTCAAGGCTGTGTCCCTCGTGTTAAGAACACATGCTGGTGTGTAGTGGGGGCTCAGCAAATATTGGAAGAAAGGAAGGAAGGATGGATGGATGGATGGATGGATGGATGGATGGATGGATGGATGGATGGACGGAGAGATGAGTGGATGGATGGATAGATGGATGAAAAGATAGATAAATGAATGGATATACAGATGGATGGATGAATGAATGGATGGATGAGTGGATGGATGGATGGATGGATGGGTGGATGGATGGGTTGATGAGTGGATGGATGGATAGATGGATGAAAAGATAGATAAATGAATGGATATACAGATGGATGGATGAATGGATGGATGGATGAGTGGATGGATGGATGGATGGATGGATGGGTGGATGGATGGATGGGTTGATGAGTGGATGGATGGATAGATGGATGAAAAGATAGATAAATGAATGGATATATAGATGGATGGATGAATGGATGGATGGATGAGTGGATGGATGGATGGATAGGTGGGTGGATGGATGGATGGATGGATGGATGAATGGATTGATGAGTGGATGGATGGATGGATGGATGGATGGATGGCCTTCTAGGAACATATTGAAACCAATGGCTCTGTTAAATACATTGTTAAAGGTCACTCATTTGAAAAAAAAAAATGAAATCAGCAGGTCATGGGGAGTTAGTCCATCATTGGGCAAAGTAACGTTATAAAGGTACTTTTAATATCAAAACCATATTGGAAAAAAACACACTGAGTGTGGAGAGTCTATGGACACATACCCATCAGAATTCCCCAACAATGGGACCAGGGAGGCTGTCGATCTTCACTTGATCAGGTTTGGAAGCCTTCGGGAAGGAGGGGAGACTGGAAAACCTATGTGGAGGATGAACTTAGGGTTGACTGGAAGAAGATAGCATATGGTCCACTTTAAAGAAGACACCAAAGGTAGAGTTGACACTACTGAGCAGGTGAGTCCAGGCCATGTGGAAGAGGAATGAGGAGAACCAACTCTTCAAGTTGAACATCCAGTTCTTTGAATTTGGCCAGAGGCCCCAACATTCCAGTCCCTGGCTCTTCTCTTTGATTCTCCTCTGAGCCCTCAGAAGGATGGTAACGTCCAGAATGTGGAGAACACCTGAGGAGTCACATGCCTCACCCCAACCTCCCTAGCGGAAAAGCCCTCTACCCCCTTAGATAATGCTGAATGCTCCATGAGAGGTTCATCCACCCTGTGCCTAACTTCCAGCCACCAACACCTGCCTGGCTCCTGGTCACCTTCTCTACCGTCATCCAGGGATGGTCCAGGAAATGCAAATACCTCAAATGACTGACCTGGGCAAAATCTGTAAGAGAAGTGCTGTGCCCTGGATGGGACCATCACCTGCATGATGCAGTCTGCTTACATATAGAGGTGACAGATGCTTCACCCCAGGTGCCCCAGGTGGACTCCTGGTCCAGGGTCAGCCGCTGGAACTCAGTGGACTCATTTCCAAAGGCAGCTTGCATAGCAGCCTCACTCTCTCCATTACCCACCTCCAAGTGCTGAGTGGAAGCCAGGCTTCCCCTCCCTGGCTCTGTTCTATCCAGTGGAATCTTACACCCAAATGACTCAGAGATCTCCTGGGAGCTGTGAAATATCATTCCTGGTACCTGTATTCATCGTCTATTGCTGCTGTAACAAATTATCACAAACTTGATGTCAAAAACAACACAGACTTATCATCTTACAGTTCAAGAGGTCAGAAGTCAAAATGGATAGGCAGGGCTGGCCTCCCTGCTGGAGGCCCTCAGGGAGAATCAGGTCCTTGCCTCCTCCAGCCTCCAGAGGTGCCCACATTCCTTGGCTGGTGGCCCTTCTCCATCTTCAAAGCTGGCAGTGTAGCGTTGTCAGGTCTCTCTCTGACCTCTGCCCTCTGCCTCCATCCTTACACCTCCCTCTTCAACTCTCACCCTCCCGCCTCCCTCTTATAAGGACGCTTGTATTTAGATTTGGACCTCCCCATAATCCAGGAGAATCTCCCATCTCAAGATCCATGACTTGATCACGTGGGTGCCCACTCTCAGGGTCCAGGGGCCACTATTCTGCCCACCATGATACAGTTCCAGAGACTCCAAACCACCCAGTGGTTTCGTATCCAAGAAAAGCTAACATCCTGAGGAGCCCCACACGATCTGGCTGCAGTCACCTCTTTGATCTTAACATCTGCCCCTCTGCCGCGCAGGCTGAGTTCCAGGGGCTTCCTGTGACTCCCGAGCCTGTGTGGAAAGCCTCCTCTCACATCAGCGCACAGCCAGGCCTCTCCTCCTCCCAGCCTTGGCCTCAACGTCACCTTCTCAGTCACAGGTTCCCTGACCACCCTTCTTAAAACTGCAGCTCTCTGTAACACAAAGGAAAAGTGCCTGGGGGGGATGGACACCCCTCCTCACCCTGATGTGGTTATTACCCATTATACGCCAGTATCAAAACACCCCACACACCCCATAAATATCTACACCTACTATGTACCTACAGAAAGTAAAAATTAAAAAGAAATGGCAGCTTCCTCCCATCGCCCATGCCCCGGCATTTCCTGCCCTCTGGTTCTATTGCCCTTTGCTGATCACCACCCCAGGATCCTGGGCCTCTTCCTTTTGTATTTGTTTACCGTACATCTCCTCTCACCAAAATCTAAACTCCATGGCGGAGCTTTGGTGTGTCTTGGTCTCACTGTAACTGCCCATAATGGTCCCTAAAACCAAAGGGGCGCCCAGTCACATCTGAGAACGTCCATTTATTTGAAATTATTGTTAAGCGCCTACTCTCAGGACCGCTGCATCCCCACCTGCAGGAGCTCAGCACAGTCCTGGCGAGCGGCAGGGGCCCTGGACCCTGAGCTCTGGCAGGAAACACAAGAATCAAGCAGTCTCTGCCCTGGAGGGTGGGACATCCTGTGGGGAGGTGGACACGACACCACATGAGGGCAGCATCGTGGGCTGGGCACCAATCCACACAGTGCAAGCTACCACGAGACAATGCCTCCCGGTCACTGCGTGTGTTAGGCGGCATTGCAGGCCCCATGAATGTCTCCAGCCTTGACAGCCACATGCAGTCAGCAGAGGACGCCTCCGGAAGGTGCAGAAGGCAGGCGTGTGATGACTCAGAGCGTTTTCCCAGAGCAGTGGCAGAAAAGCAGCCCAGTGTTGCCACCACCTGTCACAGCCTGGGTCGGCCCATCCGAGGCAGCCAGTCACACCACCCATCAGCAGCGAGCTGGGTCCCATGTCCCCCTCCCTACTTCTCCAAAGACGACCAGAGACAAAACTGGCGGTGGCTGCCGCCTCTGCACTGCGCCACTGAACAGACTCAACTGCATGGGAAGAGGGGGACTTACCACCTTTTGTGAGGGTACTTACCACCTTTTGTGAGGGGACCTACCACCTTTTGTGAGGGTACCTACCACCTTTTGTGAGGGTACTACCACCTTTTGTGAGGGTACTTACCACCACCTTTTGTGAGGGTACCTACCACCTTTTGTGAGGGGACTCACCACCTTTTGTGAGGGTACTTACCACCTTTTGTGAGGGTACTTACCACCTTTTGTGGGGGTACCTACCACCTTTTGTGAGGGTACCTACCACCTTTTGTGAGGTTGTGAGGGTACCTACCACCTTTTGTGAGGGTACCTACCACCTTTTGTGAGGGTACTTACCACCTTTTGTGAGGGGACTTACCACCTTTTGTGGGGGTACTTACCACCTTTTGTGAGGGTACCTACCACCTTTTGTGGGGGTACCTACCACCTTTTGTGAGGGTACTTACCACCTTTTGTGAGGGTACCTACCACCTTTTGTGAGGGGACTTACCACCTTTTGTGTGAGGGTACCTACCACCTTTTGTGAGGGGACTTACCACCTTTTGTGAGGGTACCTACCACCTTTTGTGAGGGTACTTACCACCTTTTGTGAGGGTACCTACCACCTTTTGTGAGGGTGTCTCTCAGCTTGGCTTCGAAACCCACGTTCCCACCTCTTATCTCCTCCTGGAGACACAGTACACAGCTAACATGAAAGCAATTAATTGAGGCCTTTTACCAGACCAATGCGTGTTTTACTCCATGTAGTACCAAGTTAATTATTTAATAGCACGGAAATGCCAGCATCCTGTGTGGGCTGAGGCTGCCATGCACAGCAGAGAGAGACTCTTCTCCACTCCTCACCACTGGTAAGGAGGCCACAGATCGCACTGCCCAGGGGCTGAGTCCACACCTGGAAGGACCCATGCCTTCTGCAGTTGGCACCTCCCCAACGGCAGCCAAGCAGGCTGGACTGTGGACTCTGCCCAAGGTAACTGCTCATTTGTTTTTCCCTCTGTATGGATGAGGAAGCCAGCTCTTCCTCCATGACTCAGGAGGGCAAAAGGTACAAAAGCCCTGCTGGACTCTACGCCTCCCACCACGAATGAGTTGCCTTCAAGGGGACTCGTGGGAGAACAAAGACAGGGCTGGTGAGAGGCTTGTGGTCAGGCAAGCGGATGAACATCCTTCAGTCCCAACTGCCAACCAGGCAGCTAGCACAGGCCACAGGAGTAAAATCGCAACAATTAGACAGCATTCCCAGAGCACCGCAGGGTCAGGAAGAAATTTAAATCAAGTCTGTGCGCTCAGAGATTACAAACTAGTTGGGGAAACACGTGCTCTGCACGTGAGTGTTTACACAACCACAGAAGTCATACACAGAGCACCAAGTACACGGCCCAACAGGTCAGTCCTGGGAGACCAGGAGACACCGAGCTGACAGCACACTAAGGCAGTCAGGGAAGGCGTTCCGGGGAGATGGAGATGAGGTCGGGCGGTCATACAGCCAGTAAGTGTTGAAGCTGGGTTTTGAACTCAGGGAGTCCAGCTCCACAAAGCTCACCAAATTGTTTTTATTCCTCACTGCCTCTGTGTCTTTACAAGTGTTGTCTTTTCCATTAGTACCATACGTCACTGTGACATCAACGGGGCTTTCACAGAAAACAACCACCTATAACGCAACCCCGTGAATCAAAACTGTTGGTCCCGCTTCCTGTTCCCTCCAGTCCAGTCTCTGCCTTGGCACAACGGCTCCCATGCTGTTTGGCCCACAGCCGCGGCTGAAGCCAACCAGCCTGCCCATGCCAGCCCCTGCCAAGGACTCCCACGCCCCTCGCACCCAGTGACTGAAAAGGTAATGCCCAACGGCCCAACATCTTTAAAGCTGTCATCTGTCACCTCGCAGAGGAGTGCCCATGGTACCCAGAGACTGCTCACTCACTCCTCTGGGGTGGGAGTCACAGGAGGTGACCACGGGCTCTGTGCGGAACCAGGAGAAGCAGGCCTGGCTGTGAGATCAGGCCTGGCGAGGACAGCTCCTGCAGTGCCAGCTCTGCACCATCTCCAAGTGCTGCTGCCTCCAGCATAGGAGGTGTTATCATGGACACCATAAACGACGTGGGACCTTCAGGGCTGGTGACAATTTTGATGGGCTGCACTAAAAATTCTGTAAAAATGGTTAAGATTTAGCATGACTGGCTGCCTCAATGCTTCTTTTTATGTGTCTATAAAAGTGATATTATCAAAGCAGAGCTCTGGGATGATTAATCTGGTTGCAGTCTTCAAGGAGTCCAGGCAATATTATTGCCAGGCCTGGAGGTGTGACCGGGGGGCCTGGATCAGGGTGGTCATGACCCTGGCAGGGGAAGCAGAAGAGGGTGAGCTAAAGATGCTGGGTTTCATTTTGGATATGTTGAGTTGAAGGAAGAGGTCAGCCTGGAACCTAGGAGCGATGGAAGAGGCCAGCATTCTTGCCTTAGCTTGGGGATGGCGTTCACCTTGCTCACGGCAGTAGTCTCAAGGCACGAGGCTTTGCGCTGTGGAAAGAGGTCTGAAATCTCAGGGACAGGGACAAGTGTTGCATGGGAACCTCCATGGAAAAGACAAGGTGGTAAGGAGAGGTCTTTGGGGCTGCCGCCTCCCGACCCTCACTGAAGACAGAAAGGAAAAGGGGCCAGAGGGGGATTTGTCAGGGGAGTGACGGGCAAACTGAGAACTGTCATCTGCTGCAAGCTACAGCCACCCTGGGCTTTTCACCCGTGACAGAGCCGCCCCCTCCCATCCAGCACTGCAGGACCCTGGCCTACAAAGGCAACGGGCATGTGGCTGGCGTCACCCCCCTCTGGGCAGCCGTGCAGGCACCCACAGGCCCTTGTGACTCTGGTCTTCTGAGGACTGTGACAGCTGTGCCTGTGAGGCAGGTTTTGTCTCTGGTTCCTTCTCATCCACCATCACCAAGCTACTCACCACTTAGAAAGGGAATTAAAAGTCAGGCCTGGAGGTAAACCCTGAGGAAGGCTGGGCTCGGCCTATTGTGGGCATGGGAGGGCCTCTCTGCCCGAAAGGCTGGGCTCGGCCTATTGTGGGCATGGGGGGGCCTCTCTGCCCG
>NW_012114455.1:9980870-10005363 GCF_000951035.1 Colobus angolensis palliatus | reverse complement strand
GCTTCTCTGCCCGAAAGGCTGGGCTCGGCCTATTGTGGGCATGGGGGGGGGCCTCTCTGCCCGAAAGGCTGGGCTCGGCCTATTGTGGGCATGGGAGGGCCTCTCTGCCCGAAAGTCACAAGAGGTGAAGTCCAAGGATGGTCACTGAGTCCTCAAAGGTCTCCTCACTGTGCCACTGAGTCAGATCTTGGGTTCATCCAGGCTTGCGGGGACCCAGAGGACAGAAGGCCATGGCTGCTACCACCCATCTAGAAGATTGAGTCTTTTTTCACGTGTCCTTGGCCTGTGAGTACAAGCTGTCTGATCTGTTGATTGGAGTGTTGAGACAGGACACAGACACAGTCCCGTCAGGAATTTTCCAGAAGCCTCTGAGATGCCCCCTCCACCCACAATCCCCAAAACAGACAGCTCCATCAGCGAGCGGACCTCTGGGGTCACCGACCGCTTATACAGGAGCTTGGCGCTCACTAATGCAGCTTTGGAGCTACAGCAAAGCGCAGCAAAAGCCTTGGGAAAAGTTCAGAATGAGATTAGATCGAGGCTTTCTTGTCTGGGCGAGGCAAGGCGGCTGCCGTCACCTGGTTGGCGTGGAGACCTTAACCCCATGGACTTCAGAGTCTGGCCCCTTGGCCCAGTGCACCCTGGGAAATCCCCTGACCACCGCACTGGGCAGTGACTGTGGCGAGGGACGCGTCCTCCCCCAGGGCCTCTGCACTCCGTTTGCCTCACAACCCAGGGCCCAGCACAGTCGAGATCACCAAGCCTAGAGCTGTTTCCTCCTCTCAGAACCACAGAGGGGGTCCCGAAAGTGCAAGATGGGAATGCCATTCCAAACGCACTTGGCTTCCCTGGGACCCACTAACTAGGCAGCAGGGACCTCAGTGCTCTGGGAGGGGTTGGTGGTCCCGACGCTATGCACCCCTTTGGGCAGAATGACCCGCAGGGGACAGAGATGGCAAGGGCATCACTCAAATTACCTGGTGGACCCTCACACACCACTCTCATTGAATAGGTAAGGGAATAAAAGCTCAAAAAGGCTCGGGCAGCTGTCAAGACATATGGGGCAAGTCCATGTTCTAGACCAGATCTGTGAGAGGTTGAAGCCTTTGAAGGAAGGACGTGGCCTAGGAATAGAGGATGCAGCCAAAGGGATCCAGAAGAGTTAGGCTTCAGAAGTCCGCCCACTCAGGGACAGCCAGGTCCCACTGAGGGCCAACAAAGGCCAGCGCCCCACACCTTGAGCCTGGCTGAGGGGCCAGCCTGGCCCCCTGGGAAGGACGGGATCTGTGCTCCATGTGGACACCCAGGGTCATGCCTGATCCCAGATGGACTTTATGTCATCAGCCTTTCAACTTCCCTCTCCAGGATGGTGGATTTCACAGAATAAGGAACGGTACGGGCTGTATGTCCAATATGCAATTGTATTGTATATGGGGCAATCCTAGTTCTCACTCCACCGCCCCATCCCAGCTGCTTCCCTGTGAAATCAGCAGCAGTTCCCCCGACCCCCTTCCCCTGCTCTCTCCCATCACCCAGGCACGGCCGTCTCCCACTCTGTCTCATCCCTTCACCGAGCCCCTTTCTGGTGGCCCTCAGATACACCCCCAGGGTTTTGTTTTGTTTTGTTTTGTTGTTGTTGTTGTTGTTGAGACAGAATCTTGCTCTGTTGCCCGAGCTGGAGTGTGTGATCTTGGCTCACTGCAACCTCCGCCTCCCGCGTTCAAGTGATTCTCCTGCCTCAGCCTCCCAAGTAGCTGGGATTACAGGCACCCACCACTGCGCCCGGCTAATTTTTGTATTTTTACAAAAATTACGGGGCTTTGCCAAGTTGGCCAGGCTGGTTTTGAACTCCCAACCTCAGGTGATCCACCAACCTTGGACTCCCAAAGTGCTGGGATTACAGGTGTGAGTCACCGTGCCGCCTCCCCCAGCCAGGGTTTTTCTACATCACAATGGTGTGACCTAAAAACTTCCCAGGAGTGGAACGGGCTGGGACCACCAGCCAGGTCTCACCCAGGGACCACCCGGGGAACCTCAGGCACCTGTACCCACCTCACTCACTGCCTCTGACCAAGCACAGGAACCAAGCTCCATGCACCAAGGATGGAAGAGAAAGCCTGGGAGATGTTCTCTCAGCAGAATTTCTGTCTTAGAGGCCGGACCTCTCTGGCTATGACGCCCCAGCAACTTTTATAGAAAGTTATCTCAGTGCTGTGCTGCTCTCAGAGTTGCTGGGATCAAAAGAACGGCTTTACTCAGGGGGAAAAGACGAGGGACCAAAATTGTCAGGATATATACAGCCAGTTGGACAGCGCAGCTCTGCTGAGCTGGATATTTGGGTTTTGTTTTGTTGCGCCTTTTTTTTTGTCCTTGCTGAGATGCTTGGAGGAGGTACTGTGGGGTGCAGACACAGCATCTGTGGTCTGGAGGAGGGACTGTGGGGTGCAGACAGCACCGCTCCACAGGAGGAGGGAAGGAGAGGCCTGCGGCTTTCCTGTTAAAGAGCCGGCAGAAACCACCTAAGCTGATAATAGGTCCCGAGTTCAGACTCCTGCCTTAGCAGGTAAGTCGGACAGGAAAATAATCATTCCCCTTAGTAACGGGTTCTCCACCCTCTAGGACTATTCAGGTATTTGACTGCTGCTCCAACACGTCTCCACGGGCCACAGGTACATGTGCCATCCAGGTGCACAGACTGCAGGGAGACCCAGGCGTCTGCCCCTCACACCTGCGGCTGCCACACGGAGTGACGCCCTGGGTGGGAGTCACGCCTCCTGCAAGGCGTGTCATGAAGGCACCTGCCTGGGGACCGAGTCTGCACACAAGTCAGGAGCCCTGCCCCCAGATGCAGACAAGGGTCTTCTCGGGACAGACACGGCCCCAGAAGGAAGTTCTCCTCCCTAAGGGTGAGAGGGAAATGGACTGAGCCCCTGCTTCTCTGTGACAGATTCCTTGTAGGGATGGCAGTATTGAGCAATAATGTTAATAATAAAGTTATCATTACATGTATCACAATTAATAAAGCAATTTATATTTATTAGGCACCTGCTATGTGCATAGTACTCTGTATGCAATATGAAAAAAAACAGCATGGCACGGCCAACCTATAATCTATAACACATTAAAGCCATCCTCAAAATGCCCTCAATTCATTCCTACTTATCCACTCACAGACTCCACATTTGATGGCATCACCTATTTGCCTCCAGCACCGAGCTAGACACCTCCAGAGATGCTAAGACAAGGCAGATAGATTTTCTAGCCTTATAGGGATTACATTCTGGTTTATTGACTCAAATTATGATGCACAAAAAGCCATTGTGGGTGCCCAGGGAGGGGCGTGACTACTGAGCTGTGCCTGGGAGTGTTCAGTAGGCGTTGGACAGCTGGAAAGGGGAGAAGAGAGTGTTCTAAAGGAAGAGGACAGTATTATCATCGCGTTGCAAGGGGTGTTGCAAACACAGTAACAAATAACTGGCCATAAAGGACAAAATGTGATAAATGCCAAATGAGTGTTTCTGACAGTAAATGCCAGAAAATTTGGAGAAGAACGCCTGTTTGAATTGGGTGATCAGGAAAGACTGCACGAAGAAGGAGAGGTCATAAGGAGTAACCTGCGGAAAGGGGAGCATATTCCAGAAGAGGACAAGGTCAATGAGGGCCAAATTTTAGGACACCCTGGAACCGTGACCACAGAGTTAGGAGTTTAATCTTGGATTAAATCTGTCACTTCCATCACAGTCCTTAGCAACAGGATCATGATTTCCTGCTTATGTGAGGGCTGTGTTTATTTTGACAATTGCATCCTCTATGCCTGCCCTAGTTCTTGGTGCATATTCAGTATTCAGTAAGTATTTGTTGGACGGATGAAGGGATAGATGGATGGATAGATGTCATTCTTTATAGACATCACTTTTAATGGTCCCATAGTATTTTATTATAAGGATATAGCATGATGGAACATACTGAACAATAATACCGTTGTTCAACCATAGTTCTTGGACAATTCTTGTTTGTTAATTCATTTGTTGCTGTATTTCCCACTAAACTATGAATTCCATGAAGTGCAGGAACCACACACGTTTTAGTCACCAGTGTGTCCCCAACGTCTAATACAGTGTTTAGAACATAACAGATCTTGGTATTTATGGAATAAATGATTTAAAGAAGGCATGAACATTTGGATTGTTTTCAACATACTGCCATTATAAATAACACTGTGATAAACATTCTTGTGGATGAATCTCAAAAAGATAGGAGAATTATTTAATCCAATTGTCTGAACATATATAAAGGCTTCAACATGTGTATTCATCATGTTTTAGTTAAAGGCAGTGATTTATTCTTCCATCAGCAATTGACATTTGAGAAGACTACTAGTAGTCCTCAACACTTTGAAACCAATTACATCTTTTAAACCTTTGCTCATATGGTACATAACAATAGTTTCTCATTTTAAACACATTTGTTTCTGGAAACAATTAACATTTTTACTATGTTTCTTAGTCCTTGACATTTCAAATTTTATATATATAATCTTTTGTCCATTTTCCTATTGAGGTCTGCTGTAGTCCATTTTGTGTTGCTCTAAAGGAATACCTGAGACTGGGTAATTTGAAAATACAATAGGCGTATTTGGCTTAGGATTCTGCGGGCTGAAAGATCGGGCATCTGGAGAAGGCCTCAGGCTGCTTCCACTCATGGCAGAGGTGAAGGGAAGCTGGAGTACAGGGATCACATGGAGAGACAGGAGGCAAAAGAGACAGGAGAGGTACCAGGCTCTTCCTAACAACCAGCTCTGCCAGGAACTAACAGAGGGATGACCCACGTGACCCAGGGAGGGCTATAATCTACTTATGAGGAATCTGCCCTCCTGACTCAAACACCTTTCACTGGGTCCCACCTCCCAAGACCCCCACAGTACAGATTAAATTCAACATGAGATTTGGAGAGGTCAAACACCCAAACTATAGCAGGCCCTTAATGTTTTTCTTATGAATATAAGTCAGAACCCTTCACATAATTTATTATTTGTCTTTGACAGTTGTAACCTGTGCCTTTTCATTGTAGGATCCTTTTGATGTGCTGACATTTTTTAAAAATATATAGCCAAATCTGTTGTAAATAAATATCCAGAAGTCACAAGGAACTTAAACAAATTAACAAGCAAAAAACAAGCAACCCCATTTAAAAACGGGCAAAAGACATGAAGAGACACTGCTCAAAAGAAGCCATACACACAGCCAACAAGCATATGAAATGTGCTCAACATCACTAATCATTCCATCACTTTCACGCCTAGAATGTCCTTTACACCTAGAGGCAAGCATTGACTTAAATGTTCTCTTCTAATTTTAATGTGTTTTTCCCCCTATGTCCCTTTTGCTTTGTGGTATGAATTTGGGTCCTAAACTGTCCATTTTTTCGCAGAGAAAAAGCCATTTTTCCTACTGGTACATATTCAGGGACCGCTCCCTCCCACTGAGCTGTCTGTATAAAGGGCGGTTATTTGGGTGACCCTCAGTAGATCTCCCACCTCTCTGAACACTGGCACTATCATGGTCAGTCATTATTTATGATGCGTTCTGCCATATGTTTAAGCAAGCCCCCTCATTCAACTCCTCTGGCATAATTCTTGGCTATTTTCACCTATATATTTTTTAGATAAACTTAAAATTTATTTTTTCAAGTCTTTTCGTCCTCCTAAAAAAAAAAAGTTTAAGGAAAACTTAAACTTCTAAGTTAATGTTGGAAGAACCAACATCTTCATAATCTCCAGTTTTCTCCTTTCCTGCTATTACTCAGGCTCTCCCTGCATGTGCTGAGTGGTGTCTGGGTGGGACATGTGGGTCACGGGGGAGCACTTGGCCTTTCCTTCCCAGCAGGGTTTTTACCCCTGGGGGAAGAATATGCCCATGTGGGCTTTGAGGGCTCCCTGAAGCTGCGGGGTTCTCTGACAGAGCCGCGAGGATGAGATCCATACAGCAATTATTCAGCTAATTTACAATCCGAATGAACATTTTGATCTGAATTAATTTGGTAAATTGGGCCAAAATGAAGATGAGAAGCAAGATGTAGGGAGTAGCAACATTCTGGCATAATTTTTTAAAATAAAGACAGAAAGACACCCATACACATGAACCCTAATCTCAGCCTGCCTGTGTGCCACTGGCACACCCAGAAGCACCCCCTCCCCTCTCCAGACCTGTTTCGCGTTTGTCAAGTGAAGAGTTTAAACCAGGTGGTCCTGAAATCCCTTTTTTCTCTGAGTTTTCACCAGCCAATTTGCAAACTATCATGTCTGCATTTGCTTACTGACTAGCAGATTCTGGGAGGCCTCATTCACTGGCCCAGTTGTATAACTCCAGTTAAATAATATACAATCTGAGTTCTGCATTACTCTCTGTGGCTCTAAGGTCAAACCGAATATCCTGGACTTGCAGGAGATGAGACACCTGTTAAGACGTTGAATCAGCTTCCTGGGGCTTTTTCCCAATACTGAAGTACAAGCTGGAGAAAGAGGGAGGAGTCGAAAGGGTCTCCTGCTGGCTTCAGGTCTTTGGAATCAAGGCTGGATAACAAGGGCCCTGGCCATGGACGCTACAGGGAGGCCGGTGGCCTTTCAGGTGAGCCTGCACGCCCTGAGAAAGCCTAGCAGCAGGCCCGTGGGGACGTCCGGGGAAAGGGTCCTCACTGCTGCAGAGGTGAATTCTAATTCTGAGGCCCCCATGCACCCAAGCAGACAAGACAATGCAGAGGGCCCGCCAAGGATAGTGCTGGATGAAGGAAACAGAATCACAGACCACCCTGCAAGGCTCAATTGTACAGACCTAAGGGAGCTCCACAGACTCTCAACCCACAGGCGGAGAGCCTGGTGGAGATGCCGTAGGAAGAGGAAAGGTGCAGTCAGACAGCCCTGAAGCCCAGTCTCCACTCAACACTCACCAGCTGTGCGACACTGGGCACGTCGTTGTTCTTCCCTGAGCCTCAGTTTCTTCACGTATAAAACGGGTATTATTAATTAAATGAGTTCGCAGAGGTGAAGTGCCTCACACATGGAAGGTAGTCAATACGTGTTATTTTCTTCCTTTCTTTTTTTCCAAGCCAGACACAGAGATAAACCAGAAAGAGATATGGTCCAAAAACAATGTCAAATCCTAGCTCCCCCACCTCCTAACAATGTAAATTTGATCCTCTCTTGAACCTTCCTTTCTTCACCAGCGAATGAGAAAAACAATACCCACAGCGAATAAGAAATCGGTGGTCGTGAACGTTCTTTATCCACTCAAAATGTTATGAAGAGGCAAACGAAGACTCTCATTGTTAAAGAATGGAGGAGAGGAGAACGTGCCTACGGATCCCACGGAGCCTGCGCTGCTGTGTGGCTGCATGCGGGGTGACTTCATGGTAATTAGTGCCCAGTTCCCGTCATCAGAGTGGATCCAGCAGGCTGCCTGGCCTGGGAGCGGAGCCACTCTCTGCTGATCTAATGACGCTAATCTTCCCCGGGGTGCTCCCCATCACTGGGCAGCGGGCAGACCAGCTGCTTTCTGGTTTGGCTTTGCCTCTCACAGCTGGGCAGCCACCTCTGGGCTGGAATCAGGGGACTCTTGTGGGTTTTTTTTTTTTTTTCACTGCAATGTTATTTTCTAGGAAAACAGGAGCAGAGGGGGAAGATGCACTCCCTGACTCTCTGAACAACAGTTAAACGTAGATGACGTGTCCCTTGGGTCTCTGGGTCTTGCATCTGTCATTCCCCCTGCATAGGACTCCTGTGCCCAGGCCCCTTCCAGTATCCTCCTCCTTGAAAACTCAGTTCCAGGTGCTCAGAAGTCTCTCCTCACAAAGTGGCCATATCGCATGGTCTCTCCGTTTCCGGTCCTCTTCCGTGGTCTCTCCATTTCCGGTCCTCTTCCGTGGTCTCTCCGGTCCTCTTCCGTGGTCTCTCCGTTTCCGGTCCTCTTCCGTGGTCTCTCCGTTTCCGGTCCTCTTCCGTGGTCTCTCCGTTTCCGGTCCTCTTCCGTGGTCTCTCCGTTTCCGGTCCTCTTCCGTGGTCTCTCCGTTTCCGGTCCTCTTCCGTGGTCTCTCCATTTCCGGTCCTCTTCCGCACGTGACGGGAGCTCCTGCGGGGCAGGGACTGGATCTTGCCCCTGTTTGGGCCTCCAGTGCTTGGTTCATAGTAACCACTCAGTTGAAAACAAATTCCAGCAGGTCCAAGCTCCACTGGATGTCCGTGTGCTGAGGACCTAGGTAGAGTGGCTGGAACTCGCTTTAGGAATGAAAACAGAGCAGGGGGGAGCGAACCTAGGGGCACCCACCTCACGTTGGGAGGACCAAGGCCCTGCTTGGGCCAGAAAATTCCTGCATTTTGAGTTCTACTTATGGTGACCATGTTTTCTAGACGAAAATTTGGAAAATGGTATCCTGTTTAAGGAAGGAATCCATTTTATTGAAATGAATACAATCATGAGAAGTCAACAGAGCCTTTTAAATGCAGCACCCGTAGCTCCACCAAGAGGAAAAGGCGTCTCCGTGGAGCGGGGGGAGGCAGACAGCAAACTTCCTGGTGCTCTGAGTCGGGCTGTAAAGCGACCCTCAGCAAAACTGATACAGTGTTGCAGGTTAACATCCTGCGAGGGACCCAGGTCCTCACCACCAGTTGGGGTCCAAGCAACCATGGAACCCTACCCCACAGCAAGGGCTACAGGCTCCTTCGCGGCCCCTTCCCTATGCCCCAGGGGCTCCACAGAGAGAAAAAATTTGCTTTTTCATCTCTCTAAGGCCCCGCTCAGTTGGCTGGACATGAGTTCGACCCACTGAAGGCCCCGGAGAGCCTGTCCCGAGCATGTGAGCTCCACGTAAGACCCAGGGAATGGAGGGCACCACGGACAGCGGCCTGGATGTGCCTCCTTCCTTTCCTTCTACAAAGAGAAAGCCAGGCTTCCTGCCTCTAAGAAATAACACTGCTCTCTTCCGAATTCTGTTTGGGGTTTATTTCTTCATAAAGCTTTAATTAAGAAGGAAAAGTATATGATCTTCCTGCATCAGTTAATCCTGCTGTGAGGAGCTGTATTTACCTGGGAGGGCTCAGGAGAGTGCAGGGAGCTTCTGGTTCCCAGCAGGACACTTCCCTGCCCCTGTTGAAGTGCTGGGTGCAGGGGAGGCCAGGGAGGAGAATGTCCACTGCCCCTGCAGACCTGACCCAGCATGCTGGGGAGGACCCGCCCTGCCTCACCCAGCAGGACCCCAGGCCAGCAGACACCCAGGAAAGGGAAGGTGCCTGGGCCTTGCCCTCAGAATGTTTGCCTTGGAGAGTGTGAGGTCCGCACACCTAAAGATGCTCTTGCCTCATGAGAGGTTGGGATAGTGGGGATAGGGAGACCTGCAGGCCCAATATGCTGTGGACACTGTGGACCTGCAGCAGCTTATGTTCATCCTCTCATGGGAGCCCCTGTCTCTGTTCGCTGCTCGGCACTCATTTCCTCGCGTTTACTGTGACCTTTCCACAGACTAGGAAACTTCAGTCCCTATGGCAGGTCCTGTTTCACAGCTGCCTGGCCTTCCTGCAACCGCTGCCTGCCAGGTTGACCTTCTCCTGGGTGCCTCTGTGCCAAGCTGTCCCCACCTGCCAAGATTTTAGCCTACCCCAACTTTCCCCGACACTGGCAGTCCATCTGGTTGACTTCCTTGTTGCTGAAACCTGCCCTGATAACCTCCCTGCAACTCTCAGTCTCCTGATCCCTCCGTCACCAGGCACACCAGCTGCCAAATAAACTTGAGGTCTGAGGCATGTTGGTTCCAGAGTCTGCCCAGTTCCCTTTGAATGTTATCAAGCCCAGCACTGCCTAATTTACCTTAGGATCAAGGTTCTTTATCACAGCGATGCTAAACTAATTCACTGCAGAATTCCTAAGAAGTAACTAAGTTTAGACACAGCCATGCATGCAAATCACAGGCATTTAGAGGCAGCAAGAACCTTAGACCTAGCTCATCCAGCCCCCCCACCTCATTTCAGAGTTAAAAAGATTCCAGCTCAGAGACGGGTAATGATTGCCAGTGGTCACACAGCAAGTCAATCACTTATAAAAGCAATATTGATTTCTCTGCAACCAACTGATGGTCTAGGTACAGCCCTGCTGAGAGACAGAAATAGGACTCAATGGCAGGTGTGAAGTCCAGGACTCAGCAGCAGGAAAATGAACATCTGCCAATGGCTAGCTTCTCTGGCCCCTCCAAGTTGGTGTTGATGGGACTTGGGTCCCAAGACATAAAAGAAAGGTTCCGAAAACCTTTGGTCCACGCCGCTGCCTCCAGCCACGTCTGTATCCTCACCATATCTTTGGCAATCCTGTTTCTATTCTCTTTCTCACTTACTCAACTAAACACTAACATGGTCTAACTAAATGTCACCAATGGACCTATACACTAAGGCATATCAGGTCTAGGTTCTTCAATTCCTCACCACCCACAGAATGTGGGTCTGAGGACAAGTTTGAGAGAGAAATATGCTTCTGTCGGCAACCTCAGCTTCCTGCCTGGTCCTCCCTGCAGAGCTGAGCTCCCAGGGAGGAGGGAGGACGACAGGCCCAGCCAAAGAAACAGCATGTGAGGAGCCTCAGGGCCCCAGTGCCTGATGGCTGTGCTGATCTAATTGGGTTGTAGGAGGAGGAGAAATCTGAAGCCCCACATGACAGAAGGTTCCAGCTCAATCTGTGGCTTGCGCTGAAGAGTAAATGACACGTAATTCAGTTAAAGGAGAAGGAAGCAAACCTCATCACAACAGCTGAAAACACGAAAACAACAAATAAACAGCTGCTTTGAACCAGCAACAAGGAGGCCAATTTGATCTCTGCAGAAAGAAAAGTGCCGTCTTGCATGTGTGTGAGTGTGCACGAGCGAGCGGGCGTGTGTGTGTGCAGGGAGGGGCGGCACACTCCAAGAAGCTGCAGCTGCAAGCAGTTGAGAGAACAGCATCCACAAGTTCTTGGAACAATCTGTGAGATTAGAGCTGTGCCATTCACAGCACACAGAGGAGGGCCCAAGATTCGGAACTCAGGCTGTCCCCACTCACAATCCCCCAGCACACTCATTCTCCACCTGCTGCAGCCTGGCCACAGGGGGAAATATTTGGACTCTAACTACCAAATGTGCTGTTCTTGAACGTGTGCCACATACCCACCCGCCACTGGTGAATGTGAGACAAATAACACAGGTAGTTCCCCTTCAGTGTGGAGGCAAACAACCTCGAAGAACCACAGATGGCCAGCACAAAATAGGATTCCAGACCCCTCCCCGGGGTTAGCGATGAGAATCCACTAGGACCCAATGAGTCAGTGTGTTAGTAGGAACCTCAGGTGATTCCTTTGCACACAAGGGGTGAGGTGACATGTTGTCTCTAAGAGCCTCAGTTAGCTATTGCTATAATAATTCTGCATGACTGGATTAAGAAACTGTGGCACATACACACCATGGAATACTATGCAGCCATAAAAAGGATGAGTTCGTGTCCTTTGTAGGGACATGGATGCAGCTGGAAACCATCATTCTCAGCAAACTATCGCAAGAACAGAAAACCAAACACCGCATGTTCTCACTCACAGGTGGCAATTGAACAATGAGATCACTTGGATACAGGAAGGGGAACATCACACACCGGGCCCTATTGTGGGGAGGGGGGAGGGATAGCATTAGGAGATATACCTAATGTAAATGACGAGTTAATGGGTGCAGCACACCAACATGGCCCATGTATACATATGTAACAAACCTGCACGTTGTGCACATGTACCCTAGAACTTAAAGTATAATAAAATAATAATAATAATAATAATAATTCCGCATAACAAAAATAAACTCCCAAACTCTCAATAGTGTAAAACAATAGTCATTTGTTGTCACAGGTCAGCAGGGAGGCAGAGGCAGCTCAGTTTCCAGTTGCAGACCCTGGATTGCCAGGAGGCTGGGGGCTGCTCCACATGTATTTATTCTGGGTCCCGGGCTGAGGACACAAGAAATCCTCCCAGAGCAAAGGCGGAGGAAGTCAATGTGGAAACCCAGGAGGCCTTGGGGCTGCCGTTAGAACAGGCTTGTGGTCACTTCCACCCATGCAATGTCCAGAGGAAGTTGCACAGGCAGTCTCAGAGTCAAAGGATGTGGATCAACACACAGAGGAGTGAAGAACTGGGGTCCACTGATCCTTACAGTTTCTTATTTTCTTCGTCAGCAAGAGAGCCTCAAGTCCCAATTATCCTGTCTGTACAATGGGTGCAGAGCAATCCCCACCCCTACTATCTCATGGAAGTACTGCAAGGATGTAATAGATAATGTTCCTGATAGTGATTTCTAAACTGTAGGGGTTGATATGTACGTGAGCCAACATGCCTGTGACCCCCATAACCTGAGTCCAAGAGGTGGACGAGGGTGGTAGACCGGATGGCCTCTCTGTTCTGTCAGGCTCTCCGAGTCTGTGTTGTGTGGCCAGATTGCACGTCGGTGTTCACTTACTCACCCGACCTGCCCTGATGCTCTCAGCTCAGTGAAAAGCACAACAGAAGGCCACCCATGGGTGGGCCAAAGTCTTCCTGCTGGAGAGACCACAGTGATACTTCAGAACGCCCAGCCAAGGGATCCTTTCACCACAGCACCTAACTCTGTCTGTCCCCAGTTAACGCTACACTCCTGCTCCTGAATACCGTTAACCTTCTGTGGCTGCAGGAACACGTAGATCCCAGGGAGTCAGAACCTACATCACTCTCAGGATGTCCGCAGTACTGGAGCTTTTGGTAAAGGCCCTGCTCTGGCTGATAAATTTGTTCCGGTCCCCATGTATTTTATTCTGAAGAGCTCTGCCTGGTACCTTGATATTAGGAAAGACACAGACTGATGCTATGGCATCTGTCCTGACACATTAACCGCGATGGGCTGGGACGTGGAATCCTGGCTCAGCTCTTAAGCCCCGTTGCCCGCAGTGCTGTGATGTGTTACTGGGCCGCTCAGAGCCACAGGCAGCCACGCACCTGGAAGCAAGTTTGCCGAAGAGGCCCGGGTGTCTGGAATAAGCCCATGGCTCCCAGTCCTCCGAGCCTAAGCTTGAACCAAGACACTGGCTCCTAACACATCTTCCTCTCCAATGTGCATCTGAGACTTGGCTTTTTGTGTGTGTCTGTGGACGGATGGATGGATATTAGCCTGTACCAGTCACTCCTGGCAGCCTGTGGTCTGAAGCCCCCTCCTATCCCCCATCATCCCATCACCCCAGTGATGGGACCCGTGGAACCTCTCCCCAAGCTCCTCTCCAGCCTGTGTTAGGAGTTTTGACATGCCTAGATGAAGGCACTCGTGTCCGGGACACAGGGGCCAGGAGGGTGAAGGCAGGCTTTGTGCATTTCCCAACCTGCTCCTCTGTGGTATGTATATGTCAGTCTCACCCAGAACTCTGTGAGCTTTTCAACCTTCAGACACAAGTATTTGGCAAACCCAGAAAGACTTTCCTGTATTATTTCTTTATTTATTGCTTCTCCATCTGTTCACTTTTCTCGTTCTGGAATGCCTACTATTTACATGTGAAACCTCCAGAATCTGTCCTCCAAATATCTTATTTCTCCTCCTAATTTCCAACTCCTCATTTTTGCTGCATATTTGAAATTTGTCTTCCACGTGATCTTCTAAGGCACTGATTTACTTCTCTGTACTTGCCATCTCCGTTAACACAGCTACTGAATTTTTCCACTCGGAAAACAGGACTTTGTCTTCCAGAAAGTCTTCACTGTCCTGTGGTTTAACCTCCCTTGTGCTCTGATTTCATAATCACTATAGTTAGAGTTTGTTATCCGTGTCCTCGAGTAGAACCACCTATTCTGGCGTTCCAGCTGCTCTCCTCTCTCCTGCTGAAGGTCCCCATACGTGTGTTTTATTTTCCTTAGATGCCCCACGCTTATCTTGTGGGTCCTGGCAGGCTGTTGAGTTCCCTCAAGCAGCAGCGAACTGATGGCTGTGAGTCCTCGTGGGAAGCCGCCCGCCCGCCCTCCACAGGGACTGCAGGAGGAAGCCGCTCTGCGTCTACCCCTTAGTAGCCTGCGCAGCATCCTCTCAGCTCCGGCGGTGGGGAGGGATTCAGCCCACCCCTACCACCTCCCGCAGCTTCTCTGGGTCCAGGGAGACCAACTGTATCAAACTGTTACTTAGAATCTTCCCTGAACTCGCTAATATTCATCTCAAACTTAACGTCCAAAACAGAACCGTTGGGTTTTCCTAGGAAATCTGATTATTCCTCCCACATTCCCCTCCTTCTCCAGTGCACAGACCTAGGCCTGGCCCTTGACTCCTCCACGTCCCTCGCCATGCACATCCCAAGTCTTGGTTATCCCGGGTCTAATGACCACATTTTCCCATTAAGGTATTTGCTATGTCTACAGTAATCAGATTTTCTTAATTAGGGCTGTACAGTCCTGGATTTTGACTGCCTACTTCTAGTGACTTATTCAGGCACTCATACGCTCAACAAATATGTATTAAGTGCCTACTGAATGCCAGGCCCTGGGTTAGGTGCTTGGGAACCAGTGGATGAAACACGGCCCTCAAGATGCTTACTGTATGCAGGTGTGAAAACGTGTAACTCAACAGGGAATTCTGCACACAGGGCCAGCGGTAGACAGGGATAAGGGCTGAGTACTGTGGGGGTGGAAGGGATGGTTGTCCATTCCCTCTGATTCATGTGAAGGATCCAACCGCTACTTTCTTCCCTGAAGCTTCATTTACTCTTCCTATTCAGCAGGAGCCTCCAGCAGCATCTGCCCTGTCGCACTCCCCACGGGCATCCCGCCCGCCCTGTCCCACTCCCCACGGGCATCCCGCCCTCTTCTGATGGATGCCTCCTTCCCCTCACCCATCTGTCTGACTCCATCCCCCTTTCCCTGGCAGGAGAGGACCACCCCGCTGTGCTCCCGCCTCTCACAGCAGCTGAGCGACTGCAGTCCATCACGCTGTCCTCTGCTGCTCCTGCTTCCAATGTCCGGAGGTGGCACCGTTTAAGAGAAGAAGACCCTACTCAGCAAACCCTAACTCTAGCTATTCTCAGCTCCACCAGCTTCATGACCACAGGCAACTCTCTGGGCCTTCTTGGGCCTTCATTTCCTCTTTTGTAAAATAAATCAAATTACAGACAAGATTCCTTCTGGAGAAGATTTCACCCCGAATTGACATCCAATGAACGTATACAACGTCTCCACTATGAATTTAATGGAATGTAGGACTCTTATCTTGGTAAAGTGAAACCAAAGGGTGGACATGCCGCGTTCACACTTAGATCCTGTCTGGTGCCCAGGAGACTCGGTCACCCCAAGTGAGCTTCGTGGACCAGAGGCGTCGGCAACACCCAAGGCCTCTTCAGAAATGCAGCCTCCGGGGCATCCAGAATCAGAATCGACACTTTATTCAGACTCCAGTCAGAATCGGAAGATTCCTGAGAGCTTTACAGTTTGAGAGGCACTACCCAAGAGGCACAGCCCACAGTGTCGGGGGAGGCAGGTTTCAGTTCTGAAAGAGAGAAGGAACTTCTCACCAGAAGGAGCAGACCAAACACGGGACGGGCTGTCTAGAAGGCAGTAAAAACTCCGCCGTCGGGTCAAGAAGCAGAACAGCCACTGCTCCAGGACATCCTGCAGCAGAAGACTATTCGGTGGGAGTCTGGCTGCCTCGGGCTGCAGACGTCCTTCTAACTCAAAGGCATAAGATTTTTAAATTCTGACTCTCCCATTGCCTCAGTTTCCTCTAGGATGGCAGGGAAGCCAGAACTCATGCCCACTGGTCATCTTTGCTGGTTTTGAGATGGCATCGCCAAGCACGGATGCCACTGTGGGAGGGCAAAATACAGCAGAGGAGAGTGATAGGCCCCACAGAGACGACATTATTCCCTTGTCACACAGACCATTTTCAAAAAAGTCCCCTGCGTCTGCTACAGGCCTAGAAACCTCATTCCTTTTGGACTACCGGAGGGCCCTTTCTCCCTTCCTGGTCGAGGGCCTGGATTCTCAATTTAGAAGCTAATTCTCGTTCAAATTAGTCCATCTCGCAGATGGAATTAGAAGCCGGGTGACGATTTGGAAAATACAATCAATTTAGTCCAATTGTTCTTGCATGTCAGCTCCATGCAATAATGAAGAATGTGCTCCTCTGGCTCTCACACTGACAAGGAGCCATTATCCACGGGAGTGAGGTTGGTCTGACAGAACACAGGAGCCGCCCAGTGGAGAGGCACCCAGGCCAGCACCAGAGGGAGAGGCAAGGAGGTCAAGGACCAGGTTCTGCTGCTGGGGGAAAACATGACCAGAGCAGGATAATATCTCTACCAAGTCAGACCACAAGACAGGGCCGGTGTCAATGCACCTGTGAGTGCACCAGTGTACACAATACACCTGTCTGTCTCAGATTCCTTATACACGACTGGGAGGCGATGGCACCTACTGCTCCTCGTCTCATGGAGTTACACTCCGTGACTAAAAAGAACATGATTCATCGACTTTTAATAAACATTTACAACAGCTGATGCTCATTCGGCCTCTGGCATGTGGCGGACATTGTGCCAGGCAAAGCAGCCGATCTAAGGAACACGACACAGTATGAGCGTCCAAGGAACTGAAGTGGAACTATGCCCTGACCACAGAGAGTGAGAATGATGGTGGTGAGGATGGTGGTGGGGATGACAGGCATTCCTCCACAAAGGCACCACTGCCTGGTGACTGATTTTCATGTGCAGTGAGAGATTGTTCCTCCTGTTGCTCATTTTGGCTATGAGCTAAGAGACATTAAAATGCTTTTGTACAAAGCAAACAGTATGCATATTTTATGAAATACATTCCTCTGCCTGTTTAATTGTGAGATCTTCAAAACAGGCAGAGAGATTCACCACTCACTACTGGCACGAATGGACGGGGTTCCAGTGTCAGCCTTGGGAGGCCCCTGATGCTGTCACATCCTGGCTCTCCAGGCCTGCAGAGGAAGGAGCTGGAGGTTCTAGGCCCTAAGATGTGGCCCGGCCGCTTTTGTTCCACCAGGGGCCTCAGTGTGTCCTGCTGTAAAGTTAAAATATCTCCTTTCCCACTCTCCAAGGTTTCTCAAGCCTGGTTCATCACAAATTAATCTGCTGTGATTTACACCAATAATGGTGGTCTTACAGGTCATTAGAAGTGAGTTGTCCTGGAGGCTCCTAGAAGTTACCCACACTGGGTTTCCAGAAGCATCACTAGTGGTCTTCCCAGGTGCTTTCACTGCCAGGACACTCCCTTCCTGCCCCTAATCCTTAGTCTAGAACGTGGGCATTCCAGTCCTCTAGCAAAACAACGCTGCAGTTCTCAAGGTGGTTTCACACGGAGGCTCTGCTGGGCCTTCCTACCTAGCGAGTGTGGACATCTCCAGGTGGTCTGTGGCTGGCCACACCAGGCCAGGCCTAGGAGAGGACTGGGTGATTGTCCCAGCTACATCAACAGGCAAATGTCACTTAACAAAGCCTTGCATAAGTTTATCAGAAAACTGGTGGCCTGGAGCCAGGGACCTCTTCACTGCACATCAGAACCAACTCGTGGAAATCGGCTTTCAGTTCTGCCAGTCGGGCCACCATCACACAGAGACAACTGCATCTTGATTTGAGGACTCCATGGTACCAGGACTCCATCATACTTTCTCTACACCAGGAACGTGCCATCAGCCCCGTAGAACACGGTCTTTATCCCCCTGCACTGTAACTCTTCCACTGGCCCTTCTCCCTATTAGACTGTAAGCTCTTTGAGGGTAAGTAAGATGTACTGCCCAGTAACCAGTATCTAGCAGGCACCCAGTAAATGGTGGTTAAATGAGCAAACAAAAAATGGAGGAACTGAAAGATGAGAACATACAGAACGATTGATTTTTACAGACATGTAATACTACAAGTTAAAAGGATCTTAAATATCACCTGGCAACCAGAAATGGCCCCTGCGCTCTCTCTCTCTCTCTCTCTCTCTGTGTGTGTGTGTGATTACCCTGCCACCCACTCAAGGCGGACATCACTAATTGGTCATGGTGCTCTGTGCTACTTACCACAGATGTAGCTTCAGTACATTTCACCCATCTACAACTAGTTTACTGAAATCTGCATCCAGGATAAAACTGATTTGCCATCCCAGATCCAGCTCAGCCCCCTCCTTGGGAACATGAGTCCTCTTAACCTTCTCCAATTCTTCCCCAAACAGTACCATGTTTCCACTCACATGCCTTATCTAGTTGTCACTTTAAAGAAGGTCCTGCCTCTTTCAAAGAAACACAATGACAAGGCCTGGAAAAAGGGCTCCGTGTGGATGTCGCCTGGCTTCCACAATGCAATGCCTTCCTGCCAAACCAAGTTCGGCTTCCAGAGTCCTGATACTGCTTATATCCAGATGCAAGAACATATGCCGCTCATGAGTGGAGCTGGCCTCGGTGCTGAAACATGGATCTGTATATATGAGACTGTAAAACCTACATTATTGAGGATTTAGGGTGTTTGCTTTGCTGAATGAGGGATTAGAGACCAGAAAGCCCAAAATGACCATCCGTTTGCAGAAAACATAGCTGGAGAATTAGAACTGTCAGATGTGTGCTCAAACCCAGGGGGCCCTATTAAAGCTCTCCCTAACTCCCTAGACCCTTAATCTATCACTAGGCTATGGGAGGACTGATCACCAGTTTCCTACAGATCCCCTGAGTGCTTTCAGCCAGGAAGTCATAATCAGATAAAAAGCAGTTTTTCCAGCTCCAGGCATGGGTGCAGCCACAGAGGTTTGGGAGCTAATTGCCTGGGCAGTAGGCCCAGGACTTCAATCTTTGGGATCTCAGTGAAGGACCAACGGTTTCACGTTTTGATGAGAGCAGTGCCCAGGATTTCCGGTGGCCTCGCTCCATCGTGCTTTCTCAATATCTAAGGAGGGAGGAGCTTTGTCCCTGACACTCAACATGCTTTCTATTCACAGGCCCATATTTCCTCTTTCTCACTTCCCAGAAATCCTGCCAGACTCTTGCTTGTCTCATAAGGGCCAACAGGGAAATATTCTTCAGTCCCACCAGCTTCCCACAATCAGTGAGTCTGCCAGGAAGTATTTGATGTGAGTTATCTCTTTTCCTATCTAGCATAACACACAGTTCAGACCACAGGCAGGTTGGGCAAAGGACACCAATGTCCAGTAATTCCGAGAGTCTTTCTTCCCAACTCTGCCACCCTCTTGGCTCCAGAGGAAGAAAAAGAAAGTCACCATCTTGAAATGGAGGAGCAAGATCTTTCAATATGTTGAACTATGCTTTTCAAACCTTTCAGTATGCAGCCTCTCTTTCAGAATATGCCTGAACAAAAACCACTGTTGTAAGTCTGAATTCACCAACAAGTGTTACGGTCTTCTCCTCCTCTTCCATCCAAAAAGTCACTGTACCCCAACCCCTCGGGTGATCACAAACAGGCTCTGAAGGCTGCTGCCCACAGGAGATGCCTCCGCCTCTCATAGGCATGTGAATTCCATCAGCCCCTGCCCAGGTCTCAGTCTGGCTCCTCATCAACTCAGCCCTCTGCCCACCTCTTCTCCCCTGCAGAAAAATCCGTGGTGGGCACACGGGGAAGGGCAGACAGTAAAAGGAAACACGGAAGCCTTAGGCTGGAGAAAACCATGGGACCATGAGCAGGAGCTGGCCCTTCATTTCTGTCTTTCCCACATTATCAAAATTCCTGGCCATAAGAGGTGCTCAGAATCTGGACGAATGAGTGAGAGGAATCAATGCATCCACAGAGCAGGACCCCAGCACCTTCTTTCTTTCTTCCAAATCCGAACAGGAAATGGTAAGGAGTTCCTTCTGCAGACGCTCTACTAAGACCCAAAGGTCTAGGATGTTTGCCCATCACCCAAGCCACGGAGGGGAGTTTGGGGAGGAAATTAGACTCCTCCATCCATCATATTTATTGAACAGCCACTCTCTGGAAGACGCTAGTGCAGGAGGTCACTCATGCACGCGAATCCTCAAACTCCAAGCAGAGCGTGTCCTTTCCGCTCCCCACGGCTCTCTCCTTGCTCTCCACGCTCCAGCCTCACTTGCTGTCCATGTTCCTCAAGCGCACCAAGCCTCCTGCAAACCCCTCAGGTTGCCTATCGCTGTGCTCCTTGCTTGGCCCATATTGCCCCCGGGGTTTTGGCTCAAACATGGCCTCTTCAAAGAGCCTCTCCCTGATCCTGCCTTCCCAGGACTCTCTCTAGCTCTTGACCCTATTTCTTCCCTTCCTGTATCTCCCCCACCTCTGTTTGTTCTGCGCATTTGTCCTTCTATGAACCATAGCATATAATCCCTGAGTTGTGCTCTGACGATGAGCGTGAGTCCTAGAACTAGGCTGCCTGCCTCAAAGGCTGGCTATGTCACTTACTAGGCACGTGACCTTAATTAAATCACCTAAATACTACGCCCCAGATTCCTGACCTATAAATGGAAACTATAATCGAAACTTGTCACAAACAGTACCTTGTAAATAACACCTTACACATGAAATCAGCTAACGTGCATGAAGACTTGGAAGCTAACCAGTGTATACATATAAATGGCCTAATTGAAGTTAACACTCCCAATTGTTGTTGTTTACTGCTGTCTCTGGTGCCCAGCACAGTGCCTGGCATATGACTGGAGCTCAGTAAATATTAGCTGAACACAGGAAAGCATGCATAGATGGGTAAGAGTCTCCAGACATGTCCGGATTAAGTGCTATGGAACTAAGGGGAAGAGCAGTTCACTGCCAGAGGTGCCTGAGGGTCAGGAGGGCTGCAGGAGACAGCACGAGCCACAGAGCTCAGGTTGGGAAAGGCTTCAGGGAGACTTTGGAGGTGTGGGCTCTGCAGAGTAGTTAGGGGATAGTGGGGAGGTCAAGGGGCAATCTGGGTTATTTTCACTTCTGCAAGAGGACAAAGAATGGTCCCAGGTTAGCCTCGGAGATGCTCCCCTAAGTCTGAGGGCTCTGCTCCTATCACCTTTCAAGCCTCCCTCAACCACAGAGGAAAGAAAGCAAAACAAAATGACATGACTGAAGTGTTCTAAAGCCACACAACTGCACCCTTTCCCTGGAGGCAGAGACTGGAGAGAAGCAGGAGTCAACCTTTTTGCACCAGCTCAAGAAAGATGCTGGCCTGGCTTCTGAGAAGAGGGGAGGGCAGAGGGGAACCTGTTGTCCACATGACCATTTTCAGTTTTTTGTGGATGACCAAGGGTGTTCAAGATCCGAAGCTCAGACCAGAAACCTAATGAAAGGGAAGAGTTAAAAGTTTTCCTCTTTCTCTATCTGGGCCATGAACTCCACCACCCAAAACAGCACATCCACACACATCCAGCCAGGAGTCACTGTGGAAACATTTCAGATACTCCTGACAGCATGGCTGGGAACCTGGGGAGCTTGCCCTGCCCGCCGAGGCAGAAGGCAGCTCTTCCTCCTCTCACTCCCCCCGCTCTCTGGTGGCATGGGGGTGTGCACACTCGTGTGCATGTGCTGTCATCCTTGCCAGGGCAACGACGGGAGAGCACGGGTACCGTATGGGGTGGGATTCCTCACTGAAGAATCCCACCGGGACCTTTCCACTCACTTCAGCAAAATCACTGCTATAGATTCCTGGTGAAGGCAAGGGGAGACTGGATGTCCCCAACAATCAGACTGGCTAAGACAGGTGGGGTGAGGGCCTGGGCCCCGCAGGCCAGGGCAGCAAGCAGCGCAGCTGCGTTGCCTCTCTGGGGTGGTAGCTAAGAAGGACCGCTCAGCTGAAAAGGCAGTATCATTAGGAGTCTGGAGCAGACCAAAGTTCCTGCTGAAAGAGAGGCCAGGGCAGATGGAACCCATGAGGGGAACAATTAACCGATAAGAGTAAACTAATTGTTATTCATATTAAATTAGGGCACAGGTGATTTGGAGAAAACCTACAGACCCTCCCAGATGTTTTGCAGGTTTTGCATTGCAGATGACGGTTTTACAGCACTCTTCTGGGATTCAGATTATGGGAACTGGGCCAGGACCAGAGCGGGGGCAGGGCTCCCGTCCCGCTTAACTACACAATAAACACACAGCGGTTTGTCCCAGAGGACAAACCCGGGCTTTGCATACTAAACACGCTGGTGCTAGACTTTGGGGGCCTCTGAGAAGAGGGGCTCACTACTGGCAGGGAAGGCAGGGGGAAGGGAAAATCAATCATTCAGGGAGACCTAGAGGTGCTCCAGATGTTTGGAGCAACGGGCAAGCTGTGGGGATGCACCAAGTCCAGACACGGGAGGGAAGGATTTCCACAGATCTGCAGAGGCCAAGCAGGAAGACAGGGGTGGGAGTGTGGCTGACCTGGGGGGATGGCATGTGTACACGTGTGTCTGTGCGGGTGCAGGTGCTTCAGGTACGTCCATGTGCAAGCATTTACATGTGCACATGACGTATTTCAGAGTGTGTGTGTTCATGTGGGTGAATTTGCATGTGTCGCCGCCTCTATGTGCATGTTTTGTGCTTACGTAGATGTCAGTGCATTTGTGTGTCCACACACTTAGGATGTTGCCAAAACTTCCCACCAAAATGAATGGCAGGCTGTTGTCTCTTCACTGAGCCTTATCATGCTAATTTTAATCTCCTATTATTGTTTTAAATTGGCTCTAAATATTAATACTAAAAATTCTGTAAACAGAGCCTGGGAATAAGATGCAAGACAGGCCCCTAGAAAGCGGCTTTATTGTCACAATTGCTCCTGCCAGAATGCCGAGGTAAAGCCAGGAATCCCTGCAGATGGCATCTCTGAGCCACAGCCCAGCAGGACCCGTCGGACCACAGCCCACTTAGTCCAACCCCCTGTTTCACCACTGAAACCGGCCCTGAGGCGAAGTCTTTTGCCTTCAGAACTGGCCTGAAACCCAGGCCTCCTGGTCGCCGTGTCCCTGAGCTCTCTTGAGCTCACCCCTGTTGGTAAAATGAGGGTCTAGAATGAGATGATCTTCGTGGTCATTTCATGACAAATCCCATTTGGTGATTGTGTGACCACGGCTGGCTGGCTCAGCAGAGGAGGGGGACAATGTGCCCTCCTGTCTCCCTCCATGTCTGAACGGCATGGCCCCTCCTCGGTGCTCTCTGGTGCCCCTGCCCATCCGGCTTCTGCACCTACCCTTCCCCTACCTTCAGCTGGTGTGGAGTCTAAGGAGAAGCAGAGTATGGAGACTAGGAAAATACCAGAGAACACAGACTTAGGAACGACCTCTTAGCAGATTCTAAGAGAGAGGGTTGTCAGGGGCAGAGGAAGGCCGGGCAGGGCTGGCTGGGATTCCACGCGTTAAGAGAAGCGGGAAATGCTCCTGTACTGCCGCAGAGGGTACTCAGGTTAGATTCAGAGGAAGATTCTTGCCGGCAAAGAGGGCGGTTAAGCACAACAATGAAAGAGCGCATGACAGGGAGCAGCAGTTACCCCTAGAGACAGTCATTGAGGACACTTCCACGTGTCTGTGGCATGACGTGCACAGTGAGGGGCCTTCCTCCCCTCAAGGTCTTGACCAAAGTGGCTGATTCTGGAGCCTCTGCTCCCTCCCCTCCTGCACATCCTCAGTGGGGAGAGCAGGGCCCCGGCTTGGTCCTGACAGGGCAGAAAAGCTGATGGAAAAGGGCCCGTGGTCCTCAGCCCCAGCACTTAGTACGGGGGACAGCTCTGGTTAAGCAGTGCCTAGAAGTGGGACTGGAACTGGTTTCCCGGGAAGGAGGGAGACCCTAGAGAAAGTACCAACAGTCCCTGGTCCCGCCGCGAACCGCGCCATGGAGTCGGCCTTCTCCTGGGGTCGTGAAGAGGACGCAGCGGGTGTGGCCTGAACACAGGTGTCCAAGAGCACCGGGAGAAGCCAACCTCTAAAATGAGTGCAAGGAAGGCTTCAAAGTCTCCGACAAACTGAAGAAGGAGTATCTGGAATCTATAGCTCCATTGAGGGCTTCAGGCCACCCTACCAGTGCACCCACATACGTCCAAGCGCGCCCATTCACCGGCCTCGGTCCCCTGCCCACCAACACACCGCGGCAGGGGCCCGGGAAATTCCCGGAGAGCCCGCTGCCCCCGGCCTCCGCGCGCCTGTGCGCCCACGCCGGCTTCCCGGCCCTCTCTCTGGAATGCCCGGCGCACTGGCCCGGAAGGGGAGGTTGGGGTGAAGCCGACGCGCGGCCGCTCGAGGTGCCCTTCCACGGGGCAGCAGGGCTCACAGGTGGGGCCGCCCTATGGCCGCCTCCTGAGGCCCCCCGCGACCACCCCACAGCAGCACCCCGTATCCTGGCACGGCACCGTCCGCCCCCAACAGCCACCTCCCATCTGGGGAGCCTGAAGCCAAGGAGGGAGCCGCATCCCCCACCGGCTCCCCCGCTCGGCCTCTCGGTCCCAGAGAGCCGTCCCCCCACCCTCCTGCAGCAGCCCGGCCGGAAACAATCACCCTTTGAGAGAAGCTGCCAAGCTGGGCGCCAGGAGCAGCC
>NW_012114455.1:9973217-9979960 GCF_000951035.1 Colobus angolensis palliatus | reverse complement strand
ACAGAGCCCCGTTCTGCGTCCCCATCGGTGCCCACGCCATGTCCTCCCGGGCGCGCGCTGGGGTGTGTGTGTGTGTGTGTGTGTGTGCGCTGCGCGCGCCGGGGCAGCTGGAAAGGGGGCCGAGAACCGAGCTCGGGCCGGGAGGCGCTGCTGCCGAGGGGCTGCGAAACAAAACCCGGCACCGCCTGCCCTCGTCCACCGGGATTAGGGGGAAGAGCTGGTTCTCAGCAGCGTCTGACAATTGGCCCGGGCTCTCAGCCGTCAGTCCTGGCCCCCTCAGCAGGTGGTTTCTGGTGGCCGGATGAGGAGTCAGGGGTCAGTCGTCCCCCACCGCCCCACCCCGGTGCCCAGCAGGCCTCTCTGGATCGCTCTCTGGCTCCTGGGCACTGCCGAGTTAACTCTCTTGAGGGGGCCGGAGCTCTGCGGGGCATGCTGAGGGACCCAGGGGTGGCAAGGGTGGCAAAGGGCCCTTGGGACCTTCGGTGTAGCAAGGAGGAAGGAGGCGCGACCAGTTCACCACCCTCCCATCTGCGCCTGGGCTCAGGTCTGAGGTCCCAACCCCTCCAAAGTCAGAGCACACAACTTCCAGAAAAAGGAGGCTGAGAGTTGAGGCAGGAAATAGAGAAGGAAGCCACCGGGTCCGACAGTGCCAGGGAAAGGAGGTGACAGCCCCGTACCAAGCAGCTAAGGTCAAGAACCACCCCGACAGGCACACAGAGGAGCCTTAGCCAACCGCCCTGTCGCCTTTCTCCCCAGCCAGGCCTAGCTGCGTGGATTCTTGCAGAAGCTGGAGCTGAAGGACTCCGGAGATTTCTTAACGTACAGGAAGGGGACCTTTACTGACAGTTGCTAGCCCAGTGCGTGAGCACCAGTGTGAGTGGGGTTTCCAATGGGACCTACAGCTTGGACTGTGTAGAATGCACTGTTGAAAATGTTGGGGTACAGACATCCCAGGACCTAGCACTGTGCGACGCCTGGATGTGTTTGTGTGGAAATGGGAGGCACACCACTCCCTAAGTTACCAGGGCCGTGGGGCATGTGGTTGCACAGGACTGCTGTTCTAGGGTTTTCTAACATTTGTCTTCTGTGATTATGTCTCCCTACCTCTGCGGGTAGCCACTACCGAGACTGAGACATTTCCTCCTAGAGCCTGCTCAGTTGGTGACCATTAATGGCCTTACTGGACCAAACATCAAGCCTTCCCTTTCTTGCCGTGGGTTGAAGACCCTTTCCCAGGTCTTCAAACAGACTTCTCATTCTGCCCAGTCCATGCCCAGCACTGCCAAAGGTTCCAGAGCTTAGGGACATTTTCCCTCTTCCCCTTTTGATGGAAGCAGAAATACTTGCTAAGGTTAGTGGGACTGGGAGAGTTAATGCATCTGTGCCCCATTCCCACTGGAGCCAGGAGCTTGCTGTTCCCGTTTCTGTGCCTGACCCCAGGGTGCTTGGGGATCACTCCAGGTCCAGGCGAGCTGAAAGCTTGCAGGCGCTGCGCTGAGTATGTGTGTGTAGGTTTCTGGTTGGGCAGGTACTCACTGTTCCACCAGAAGCAGGGGGCAGGTAAATCACTGAGGAGATCAGCTCCAGCAACAGGATTGGAGCCCATGGCAGAGACCAAGGAGCTTCACAGGAGGATGCCCTGGGGCAAGCCCAGTTCCCCGGCTTAGGCTTCTGGAGAGACCTGAAGGTTCTCTTAGTGGTTTCTCGGGGGTCCTTACCCTGAGACCAAGTAAGATGTACTTTTCCTGGTTGTGTAGCACAGGGTGATGAGGCAGGCCGGGAGCTGGGAGTGTGAAGTGGGGAAGAGGATGTACTGACTGAAAGGCGAACGGGTGGGAGCATGGTGCTCCATTGTGTCTGGAAGAGAGGGATGAGTGCTCCTCTCTGATGAGACTGGAGAGGAGGAAAGGAAGGGGCTCAGGAGGAGAAGGATTCTGAGAGAGCCTGACACAGGCAGAGAAAGAGGCAGTGAGACAAGAGACAAAGGCACGGAGGCACACTGGCAGATGGCAGAGGCAGGCACACAGGCAGAAGTCAGGGTGGGCTGAGTGGTGAGTTGGGGTGGTCTGGGGGCCTCTCCCTGTTCCCCTACATCGACCTCAGCAATTGCCCACCCCTGCAGGAGGCCCCTCACTGGAGCAGTTGGACATTCTACTGAGGAAGGTGCTTTCCTGTGGCTCTGGTGAATGTTAAGGGTCTTTTAGACGGAAGCCCAAAGGCAGAGGGAGGACAGGCTCTGAGGTCAAGCACATCAAGAGCTTGCAGGGATTTTCAGGGACACCCTTTGCCCCGATCATCTCCCAGTGCTGAGGGTTCCTCTCCGTCTTCTGCCCCTGCCCCAGCCCTTCTGGTCCTGGAATGCAGGGCAGTGGGGAAGGATGTGGGGTCTGGGGAAACCTGGCACTCAGGAGAAGAGAAGTCATGCACCCCCACTCCCCATGCCTCCAGGCAAAAAGACCTTTGTGGACCCTACTGAAGACGAGCCAGGGGACATGGAAGAAGTGTAGTGGGGACAGGCCCTTGGCCAGGCTGTCTGAGGTCCATTCTCAGCTCCATTTGTGGCTAGCCGAGTAGACTTTGAAAAAAACAGAGCCCTCTAAGCCCCAGCTTCCTGACAATCTATAAATTGGGAAACTGTCATCTCACCAGTTTTTAGAAGAAATACTAGATGAATTTTAATTTAATCTATGTATTTTATACACTCTCACCCCCTTTCTTCCACGATGAGGATGGCTCTAGAATTTGGAGTAGGTAGCAGTGTCTGGCCAGTCCTGGAGCCAATCCCACTGGAATCGGTGCAGGCTGCCCCACCTCCCTCCTCACCCGCTTGAGTCATCACACCTCCAGACCCTGGGCTGGACCTACCCTTCCTTATCCCGACCCAAAGAACCCAGAGCGTGCCTTGGCTCAGAGTTCGTCCTCGCCAAACACAAAATAATATTTGCTTGTCTAATTATTGTTAAATATAATCCTTCCAATTTATCAGCAAATGGTCGTCTAAAAAAAAAAAAACTTGACACAAGTTTCAGATCTGTGAGCCTTTCTTATCCATGCTGAAAGGTGACAGGGTGGTCAGAGATCCCCAAAAATTCAGTTCACTTGCACCAACAATGACCAAGCACCTACTGGGTGGGAGGCTCTGCACCAGGTGCTGGGAACGTAAAACATCAAATAATCAAAAAATCCAAATCTGGTGTTTTCTGTTTAGCTTTGGAAGGGTTATGTGGGTTGCTTTTTTTTTTTTTTGCAGCTACAGCAAATTTACTTTTCTAATGAGGTTTAGCTCCAGCCAATATTAAAATGAGCCTGCGTTCCCTGCGCACACACCAGCTGACAGCAGGGCAGGAGGCAGCCTCCGCGCCAAGTGCCTGGCAGGGATTAAGGCTTTGCCACTGATAAGCCCAAAAGTGGAGAGTGTGAGTCTGGATCAAGAGTTGACTGGATTTGAGGACTAACCTCGCCCAGGGGCCTGTGGATGCCACGGCTCAGTCTTCAGAGCCATGGCAGGAGCTCTCTCTTCTCATACGTGGGAAACGTGAGCCAGCTCTCTGCTCACAGGAAGAAGACCGAGTGGGACGGGGGAGTGGAGACGTGAAAGCGTGGCGTGGGGAGTGCCAGTGGCACTGTAGTTGGAGGCCTGGCTCTGCCCGTCCTCTCTGTCTGGCTGTGTGGGCCAGAGTCCTCTCCTTCCCCTCTGCCCATCTTGCTTCCTCTTCCTAAGGCAGGTGAGCAATCTGACCTCTGAAGCCATGAGTCTCGTTTGAACTCTGGGCTACTCAGTTGGCCCTTGTTCAGAAACTGTTAGAGCCCAGTACTGGGCATGGGGGGCTGCTTCCCGCATCCCTCCTCACCCTGAACAGCTCCTCAGTCCCACCAGCCACATTTCAAGTGCACAACAGCCGCATGTGGCTAGAGGCTGCCATCTTGGCCGGCACAGATACAAAACGTTCCTGGCAGCACGAAAAGTTCTAGGGGACAGAGTGTTGTGGACCTGAACCTGCACAGGTGTTTCGCAGGGTGGCTAAGCACAATGCCCTACTGGCTGGATTCGGATCCTAGTTCTGCCACTTAGTAGCTGTGTGGCCTCAGGACATTGCTTAACCTCTCTGTGCCTCAGACTTCTCGATTTTAAAATGAGGGTAATAATAGGATGTTTCTGAGGAGGAAATGAGTCATTACAGTTAATCATGCTAATCAGAGCATGCAATAGCAAGAGCTTTTTTATTTTTTATTTGAAAATAGAAAGCCATTTTTATTATTCATTTATTTAACAATTCACTTAAACGCTTATTGAAAAGCCCACTCTCCCAGGCCGACCCCCCACCCCACCCAGTCAGCACAAGGCCTTGCTACCTCTCTGACCTTTCCTGAGCCTCCACCTCGTCCCCTAGGATGGGATTATTCCTGACCACACACCCCGGGAGCTAGAATGAGATGAGGAAAGCGTCCTCACATTATGTGGACGCAGCCAGATAGAGGGCCTGATGCTTTTTGGAGGTGAGTGCAACTGAAATTCTGTTTTGTCACCAAAAAGCATCTGCTAAGCCCCCATACTTTCAAAATAAGAGCAGCAAAGGAGGCATGGTTAGCTGCCACCAGCCAGCACCATGCCGAGCAGGGATGGAGGAAGGGACGTGAGGGGCCCCTGCCTGGGCTCACCCTTCCCTGGTCTGGAGGGCAAGAGAGCCCAGAGGCTGTTGTGGGCTCAGTGGAGGGAAGCGGCGGGAGCAGAGCCTGCAGGTCTTAGAGGCCAGCCGACTGTGCTGCCAGGAGCCCCCCAGGTGCTGGTCCCAGCTGTGTCTGCAACTCACTGTGCCGCAGACACTGGTGGGCCTCAGTTTCCTCATCTAAGACAGGAGGGGCAGGGCTGCATGAGCGTTCCCTCATCTGGAAAAATCACCTCCACAGAGCGACCCAAGCCAGAGGCCGGAGGGAGGGAGCCTGCCCGCCAAGCCACCAGGGGTGGAAGGTAAGGGCTGGCCAGAGGGGCAGGAGCTGGCCATTGGTAGCCAGGCTGACACCCCCGGCTACCTGGCTGCCAGCCTTCTCCCGGAAGTAGGATTCTGCAACCCTGGGCTACTCCCTTCTTTTCACAGATGAGGGGCAGACACCCAGAGCACCCCTGCTCCTGTCTAGATGAGACAGAGCAATTTCACAGAAGACAGAGGCTGCGTGCCCCAGTGCCCTCCCAGGCAGGTCGTTGGCAGACAGATGTGTGGGGGCTGGAGGCCGCCTCCCCTGGGGTCAGGGCACAACGCCGAGACTCCCAGGGCCCCTCACATCCTCTCTTCTCCCTCAGACTGCTGGGCCCAGGAAAACCAACCTCAGCTATCCCTGACAGCCCTGGGGAAAGTCAGCTCCTTAAGGCCACAGACAGCAAATTAAAAACACAGACAAATTTCCACGAAACCCATGAGTTGCCAGCCTGCCAGAGTGTGTCCACGCTCCCTGACCAATCTCGCCAGGCGGGTGACCATCAGCAGACCCTCCGTAGCGTCAGACCTGGGTTTGGGGCTGCCTGGTGCCCACCTAGCCCGGGCCTGAAGCCCTCTGGGTCCCCGTAGCAGATGGGGAGTCGCCTTGGGGGTGTCTTCCGAAGCCTGAGGACATCACCACTGCTCTCACACCCTTGAAGATAAGTCCTGACCCCCAAGAAGTCCTGACCCCCAGCAGTGCTGGGTCCCACGGAGCAGGGCTGTGGCAAATGCCACCTCCATGGTTGCTGACAGGCTGTAGGTGCAGATCAACAATATCAACACCCCCCCCCCACCCTGCTTGCCTGCCCCAGCCCTTCGTCCCTCCTCTTCCCTCATCCACAGACCACAGAGTGGGAGAGACGGCCGCCTGTGGCATGGGGAGGACACTGAGCCCAGGGAGGCCAAGGGACCGGCCAGTTGCACCCACGCTGCAACTGACCGACACAGGCCCAGCTCTGCCAGCCTGCCTGGGCTGAAGTACAGCCTCCAGGCGAGCTACTGGCCTCACGGTCAGAGAGTTTCTGAACGGAAGCTGAAGTATTACTCTCCTAACTCATCCCTTGTCGATACTGACTTCTTCTCCCACACATAAATCTCTCTCTCAGAACAAGTGCTCCCGCGCTGTGTCTCTGCGGCTCCCCAGGCCTGAGGACAGCGAGGCAGTTGCAGGCTGTCAGTGGGGCGTGCACACTCCTCCCAGTGGCGCACCTGGAGCCTTGGAGGGGGGCCTCTCGCTGGCATGCCTGGTGCCTGTCGCCCCATAATTCCCAGGAAGGTGCATGCTTGAAGTGACACACAGACACCCAACCCACCGCGAATGCTCACTGAAGCCCCGGGTGCAGGCCCCGAGGGGTGTGCCGTCCTTGACTGTGTCTCAGCAGATGTTCTGGATGAACGACAGGCTCATTTTCATTGTGATTTAAAAAAACACACAACGTAAAACTTACCGTCTTAACCATTTTCAGTGCACAGTTCACTAGTGCTGAGTGTATTTATATTGTTGTGAAACAGAGCTCCAGATCTTTCTCATCTTGGCCATTAGAAACTATGGACTCGTTAAATGACTCCCATTCTCCCCAGCGTCCCAGGTCCCAGAAGCCACCATCCTAGTTTCTGTCTCTCTGAATTTTACTGCTCCAGAAACCTCATAGAAACTGAATCCTGTGATATTTGCCCTTTTGTGACTGCTTATTTCACTTAGCGTAGTGTCCTCAAGGTTCATCTATGTCAGGGCATGTGTTAAAATGTTCTCCCTTGGCTGGGCGC
>NW_012114455.1:9937855-9972499 GCF_000951035.1 Colobus angolensis palliatus | reverse complement strand
GTGTCTGTTCATTCTCCACCACCCCCGGCACGGGCCCCAACACGGGCCCCAACACGGGCCCCAACACGGGCCCCAACACGTGGCGCGGCGAGCAGGGTGCACACGGGTGAGTAGTGGGGAACAAGAAGGAGAACCCCCTGGGAGCGGGTAAAGCCCGGAGATTATTAAGGGGAACCTTCTTGAGCTTTCATTATGGGGAATTCCAGTTCCTTGGCCTCAGAATATTTAAGATTATCACAAGGGCTTTTACTTTCTATTGGGGTTGATGCAAAAGAGAGAACTTTGCGGAAATTGTTTGCTCATGTGGATCAACATTGCTCTTGATTTCAATGTCAAACTGAAGTACAATTAAATAAGCGAGAGGGGCAACAGGTTGTTAAGACCCTTCGTCAAGCGCACCAGCGCAGCGATGTAATGTCAGCACCTTTGTGGGCTCTTTGTGCCTCTATTACTCAGGCTTTGGAGCTCTTAGAGACGGACTCTGAAAAGGGGAAAGGCGGGGATGAGGAGTCTTTGAAGTCTCCGATAGCCATTTCCCCTGCTTTAGATAATCCTGTAACTGAAGGAGAAGGTCCTTTGTGTGATAATGTGTCTCATGAAAAAGAATCAAAAATTCAAAAGGGGCTTCAGCCGGTTGTTCAATTGTTACAACAAATTTTACAATTGCAGTTACCTCCCCCTCAACTTTCTCCTCCACACACTCCTGTTTTTACTTTTCCCGTGGTTCATCCACCCCCATCAGCACCTAAGGAGGAGGAGGAGGAGGAGGATAGTTTTCCACCACCACCCCCGCTGGTGGAAATGCTGCCTCCTTCAGGCACAGTTTTTGCTGTTCCTGCTTCTACTGATAAAGCTGTAATTAAGGTATTGGATTCTCAAGAGGATGAGGATCCTTTACAATTGTTCCCCATTATTAGGCAACCTTTTGGCCCTAATGACCAATTTCCTCAAGGGGGTATAAATGTGCAGTATAATGTCCTTCAATTTAAATTTCTTAAAGAAATGAAGGCAGCTGTTGCTAATTATGGCCTCAATCTCCTTTTGTCCTGGGGCTTCTAGATTCTTTCTCCTCTAGAAATTTGTTTTTGCCTCTTGATTGGGAGACTTTGGGGAAGGCTGTTTTGGACCGCTCTCAGTGGCTTCAGTTACGTAGTTGGTGGCTGGAAGATGCTAAAAAACAGGCCCGCCGTATTGCTGCTAAAAATCCTTCAGGGCCAACAGAGGAACAATTAACAGATACTGGTCAGTTTGCTACCATAGCGGCTCAATCTGGACTCGATGATATGGCATTATCACAAGTTAAAGGACTGTTTTTAAAGGCTTGGTGTAAAGTAGAATCATCGGGAAAAGCTGCCTTGTCTTTTGTTAAGGTTTTGCAGAGTGCCAATAAACTTTATCTTGATTTTGTTGCTCGGCTCCAAGATGCTGTAATAAACACTGTGGGTAACGGGGCAGCAGGTAAAATCCTGATAACCACACTAGCTTTTGAGAATGCTAATCAGAAATGTCAGAGGTTGTTGCGTCCTCTAAAGGCTGCTGGAAACTTACAAATAGAAGATTTTATTAGAGCCTGTGCAGGAGTGGGAGGGGCTGCCTACAACGCTCAGTTGTTTGCTGGAGCTCTATGGAAGGCACTCATGAGAAAAAAGGGAGTTTGTTTGTTTGTTTTCAATGTGGAAAGACCGGTCATTTTAAAAAGGAGTGCCGCAAACTATCTAATAAAAGTGACTCTTCCAAAGTAGGATTTAAAAAGCTTCCCACTGAGCCTTGTCGCTGCAACAAAAGGCGATACTGGACTAATAAATGTCACACTAAGGTGGACAAAGATGGTAATCTTTTAACCTCCGGATCAAAAAACTTGCAAAGGGGCCCTTCAGCTTGGGCCAACAACAATACAAGCCCTCTTCATTTGCAATTTCCAGTCAGCTCAGGGGTCCAGCATCAGCAAGCCAGTCAGCCAATGTTAACCCCCAATTTTCATTAGCTCAGCTTTTCTCTGCTACTTCCGGTAGCGCCGCTACTGATCTGGCTGTTTTGCAGGCTGTTGAACTCACCCCAGAAATGGGAGTTCTTAAATTGGCTACAAGTGTTTTTGGGCCATTACCTCCACATACTGTTGGATTGCTTATAGGACGCAGTAGTAGCATTTTACAGGGTTTACAAGTTCATTTGGGTGTTATAAATTCTGATTATAAAGGGGAAATTCAAATTATGGCTCAGGCTCATAAATCTATATCCCTGAAAGAGGGGCAGCGAATTGCACAACTCCTTTTACTACCCTATTTTCAGTTTCCTTCCCAGAGACAAAAAAGAACCAGAGGTTTTGGAAGCACGGGTAAACATATTTTTTGGGAAACTTTAGTAACTCAACAAAAACCCTTGTTTCCCCTCAAAGTAGAGGGACAAATTTTTCAGGGCTTGGTCGACACTGGAGCTGACGTTTCTATTATTGCCTCTGATCAATGGCCTTTACAGTGACCTAAGCAACCTGTTGCTGTTTCTCTTACAGGATTAGGTATCTGAGGTGTATCAAAGTTCTCAAACCTTAAATTGTCGAGGGCCGGATGGTCAAATGGCCCAAGTCCAGTTTTATATTGTTCCTATTGCCCTAAATTTATGGGGGCGAGATTTATTTCAACAATTTGCAATAAATCTGAGGTGTATCAAAGTTCTCAAACCTTAAATTGTCGAGGGCCGGATGGTCAAATGGTCCAAGTCCAGTTTTATATTGTTCCTATTGCCCTAAATTTATGGGGGCGAGATTTATTGCAACAATTTGGAGCTTTTGTTTCTATTCCTCATGTCTCTAATTCTGCCAAGAATATGATGTTCCACATGGGAATCCTGTGATTCCTCAAGATTGGTTACTTATGGTTATTGATTTAAAAGATTGTTTTTTTCTATTCCTTTAGATCCAAAGGATTGTGAGCGTTTTGCCTTCTCTGTCCCTGTTTTTAATAATTCTCAACCACTTTCTCGATATCAGTGGAAGGTTTTACCTCAAGGCATGTTAAACAGCCCTACCTTGTGTCAAGAATTTGTCCATCGAGCCTTAAATCCTGTTCGAAAATGTCATCCTTCTGTTCTTTTATATCATTATATGGATGACATTCTTCTTGCCACACCCACCAAAGAAAAACAGCAAGATGCTTTTACATCCTTACAAAATCAGTTCTCTTTATACTCACTTAATATTGCCCCAAAAAAAATTCAAATAGATTTTTCTATTCAATATTTATGTTATACCTTGGGAGCGCAAAATATTCGACCTCAAAAGATTCAAATTCGACGCGATCATTTAAAAACATTAAATGACTTTCGAAAGCTTTTAGGAGACATTAATTGGATGTGTCCTGTTTTAGAAATACCAACGTAAATTACAACATCTTTTTTCTATTCTAAAAGGAGACGGTCACTTGGACAGCTCACGTCATTTAACTCCTTTGGCTTTACAAAAACTCCAACTTGTAGAAAAACAACTTCAAAAGGCTCATCTACATTATATCCTTCCCGACGTTCCCCTTTCTTTTTGTTTATTTCATACTTTACATTCTCCCACAGGTATAATTCATCAAACAAATCGGCCGTTAGAATGGATTTTTTTATCCAACAAAACATCTAAACGCTTGACTACTTATATTAACCGATTAGCTAAATTAATCATCAAGGGACGGCATCGCTGTCGACAACTCTGGGGAGGAGATCCTTCCTTCATTATCTCACAATTCACTCATAGTCAAATTACTTATCTTCTTGCCACTGCTGATTCTTGACAAGTTGCTTGTGCCTCATTTGTCAAACAATTTTCTACCCAATATCCTAAGTCTCTGATCTTTTCATTTTTTAGACAGCATTCTGTGTTGCCTTTCTCACCAATATCTGTATTTCCTGTTCAAGGTCCTACTTTTTTCACTGATACTAGTAGTAATGGTAAAACTAAATATTGGAGTGTTCATCAATCTCGAGTTACAGTTTATTCTTATCCCTCGGTACAACAGGAAAAATTATTTACTATTCTCATGGTTTTACTTGATTTCCCTTCCACCAGTTGTAACATTGTTAGTGATTCTCAATACGCCGTGTATGTTACTTCTTATATTTCTCAAGCCACTCTACCTCTTTGTGCTACTTCTTCTCTTCAAAAACTCTTTTCTTTGTTGTTCTCTACTTTGAGCCGACGTCGAACTCCTTTATTTATCACTCATCTTCGTTCTCATTCTCAACTTCCTGGACCATTAGTTCATGGTAATACTCAGATTGATTTGCTTTTAATCGGCCACCTACAGGTTTCAAAACAAAAACATGCTCTACATCACATTAATAGTTCTAGTCTTCAACGACGATTTCATTTAACTCGTAAACAAACTCATTCTCTTATTCAAGCTTGTCCTTCTTGTGCTCCTTTGAGCATTCCATCTTTCCATCCTAGAGTTAATCCACAAGGTACTCAAGTTAATCAAATTTGACAAATGGATGTCACACATGTCCCTTCTTTTGGACGATTAAAGTATGTTCATCATACCATTGATACTTTCTCTCATTTTCAATGGACAACTCCTTTGCCATCAAAAAAAAAAAAAAACTGATTCTGTTATTACTCATCTCTTAGCTTGTTTTGCCATCATGGGCATTCCTTTAATACTTAAAACTAATAATGCCCCTGCCTATGTTTCTCATAAGTTACAAGTTTTCTTACAACAATATAATATTCAACATCTCACCGATATCCCGGGCAACAGTCAAGGTCAAGCCATCATTGAGTGCGCAAATTTAACCTTAAAAACTCAACTGCTAAAACAAAAAGGGGGAAATGAGTCCCCCAAAAATCAGATTTTAAAAGTTTTGTTTACTTTAAACTTTTTAAATCAATGGAGACAACTGCAGGACTCCGCTGCTGTAACTCATCTTTCCTCACCTCCGTCGGTGATAGTCCCCGCCCACAATTTAAGGGTTTGGTATCCTAATGAAGAGGGTAAGTATGCTCAAGGGCAAGTTCTAAAACGGGGACGGGGACGGGGCTATGCTCTTGTCCTTACAGGGAGCGGACCTGAGTGGTTTTCTGCAAGGTGATTAAAACCCTGTTAAAAAAAAAACTGGACTCAGCATACATCTCTTCTTTTGTTGGATGTATTTTGACGGGGGACTTATTTCCCTTAGTAAAACTATGTATAAATATTGGACTTATATTCCATTTCCACCCTTGTATCAGGGAGTCGCCTGGGGGGAGGCGAAAATTAAGGTTTTCACCAATGACACTACTTAGATGCCGTCCCCCTATATGGACAAAAACAATATAGAACAAAAAACAGAAATAATAAACAGCACATACCAATTTGGAGTGGAAGAACTTCCGATTTGCATGGGAAATAGTCCTCATTGTCTCCAAAAATCGCATGAAACTCGGACTGTTCGCTATAATCATAGCCATGTGGCTGCTAACACTGTTATTATTGTAACTAGAAGCTTTCAGTATAATCACAATGTATATAGTAATGAGGCTATTCCTAGTTCCTTACCTTTTTGTGCTGTCCCAGAGGTCTCCCCTAATATTAAGGTGCTAAAGTGGCAACACTGTTGGGGAACTAAGCCCCGGATTTTATTAAAGTACAATGGGCTACAAGTAACTGATTAGAGTGTGCACGCTAATTTTCAAACAAAATTTAGTCACATACCTTTAAAATGGCACCGGGTAAACAAAAGTATTGCCACTGATGGTAATGAGACCTTAGTATGGCATGAGGGAGGCTTGTCGCCACCTATGCCTCATCTTAAACACTCTTTACAAGTACAGAGTCATCTTTGGAAGTTATTAACTACAGGTAATGTCATTAACACTTTTGTGGGAAATATGTCCCTTAATCTTTCTAACCCAAATAACCCCTTTCATATTTAGTTACGTTGAAATACCTCCCAATATGTTATTGCTTGTGTCCAAAAGCCTTACCTATTGTTAGCGGGGAACTTAACGTGGAATAATGATACGGGGATTGTTAATTGTAAAGATACGTGTACATTTTTGTCTTGCCTCAATCATTCCTGGTGGCGCAGTTTTACGGGGGATATTTATATCCTCAGGGCTCGTAAAGAAATTTGGCTACCAGTTAATCTGACGCGACCGTGGGGGACATCACCTCTTGAGACTTATGTGTGGACTTCCCTTCAGCGGACCCGTCGTGCCCTTGGACTTATAATTGCCTTGGTGATAAGCCTTGTTGCCGTTGCCTCCACTGCGGCTGTGGCAGGGCTCGCGTTACATCAAAACATACAAAATACTAAATTTGTACAGCAGTGGCATAAACAATCTCACCGGTTGTGGCTGCAACAGCGGAACATTGACTCTCAACTCACTAAAAGATTAGACAATGTAAAACAAGCCTTAACGTGGCTTGGAGACCAGCTTACTGTCCTCAGTACGCGAATAACATTACAATGTGATTGAAACTCCACTCAATTTTGCGTAACACCTGTGCCTTTTAATGTTTCTCAAAATTAGACCAAAATCCAAAAATTATTAATAGGCCATAAAAATATTAGTTTAGACATTCAAAAACTCACTCAAAACATTTCCAAAGCATTTCAACAACAATTACATGTATAGTCTAAAGCAACTACGCTACAGGAGCTGGGTCAACGCCTTGCTGCCCTTGACCCATGGACCCAAATAAAAACATGGATTTCTACCATCTCTGGAAGTATATTACTTTGGATGCTCGGATTAGGTTTACTTCTCATGGTGATCCGATGCTCCCTCCGTCGCATCCAAAAACAAAAAAAAAAAACACAGAAACAAATACGGGCTACCTTTTTAGGATTAAGGCAAAACAAAAAGGGGGAAATGCAGGGGCCATTGAAAACAATGTGCTAAGAATAAATAAGGCTCAAGGACAGTATCTCTAGCTAGTTGCACTTTTAATGAAACTCCAGTAGTCAAGGATACTATCTCTAGTTGAACTTTAACTTTAGTAGGCGCCAAGAAGGCGGACAAATAAGAAAAAGTTTAGAGACAAGGAACTAAGCCGAAGGTTACATCTGGGTGCAGAAAGTTTGTTTTGCATTGTGTTATTTCTGCTGACGTGGGGTTTATGGAGTATAAATAAAGTGAGGCGGAGGCTCTAGGCGCGGCCGCCATGTTCTCTGTTTGTCTTTGTCTCTTGTGTCTGTTCATTCTCCACCACCCCCGGCACGGGCCCCAACAAGGTTATTTGATGCCAGGCTATGGAGCAAAAGCTCAATAAATGGTAATTCTCCCCACTTGCCCTTCCCACTCAGGAGATGTCTGAGCAGAGGGGCCACCCAGGAAATACTTCCACCCAGAGGGAAGCTATGTCACAATGTCATGGGAGCATCAAGAAGGAAGGCACCCCATTCTAGCTGGCATCTGGTCTGGCCTCTGGGGCTCCCTTCCTGCATCCAGGGCTGCCAGGCACCCTGCAGTGTCCAGCCCCGAGTATGAAGCCCCAGGGCTGCGTGCACCTGGCCTGGTCCTGGGGGCCAGACAGCTCAGCAAGTGGAGGGACTGTGCGGGAGGGAAGCGTGTCCCAGGCACACGTACCGGCGTGAAGGGATGCCTGCCTCCTGCTCTCATCCCTGCTGCCTTCCCGGGACCCCAAGAAAGAAATCGGCCGGGTACTCCTAGAGTCTACCTGGGGACAGGAGCCCAGGAGAGCCTGGAGATCCCCTCCCCCATGTATGTGGAGGACTGTCTTGAGCCTGTGCCTGGGCGGTGTTTGGGCTCCATGGTGTGGTGGCCCGTGGATCCATAGCCGTCCTCGTGCTCACTGTGCGATGGGTGGCCTGGGAAACCCAGAGGTAGTATCAGCACACGCTGCTGTCGGTAGTATCAGCACATGCTGCTGTCGGGGGCACTGAGACCGAGGACCGCTGCCTTCATCACACCCACACCTCCTCTGCTGTGGAGGGCACACGCTGCCCACGCTGGTTCACACATGTGCTCGGGGGCAAGGCCCTACCCAAGCCCCTCGACTTTTTTTTTTTTTTTTTTTTTTGAAACAGAGTCTCACTCTGTCGCCCAGGCTGGAGTGCAGTGACGCAATCTCAGCTCACTGCAAACCACCTCCCGGGCTCAAGTGATTCTCCTGCCTCAGCTTCCCCAGTAGCTGGGATTACAGGCGCCTGCCAGCACACCCGGCTAATTTCTGTCTTTTTAGTAGAGACGGGGTTTCACCATGTTGGCCAGGCTGGTCTCAAACTCCTGACCTCAAGTGATCCACCCACCTCGGCCTCCCAAAGTGCTGGGGTTACACGCATGAGTCACTGCCCCCGGCCCAGTTCAACATTTTATGTTAATTGTTTCTTCTCCAGGCAGTGGGGTTAGCTGACACCCCAGAGGAGGGAGGGACCTTAGGGGCAGGGCAGGTATAACAGAGGGAGGTGGGGGAGCCCTGGAAGTGGGAAGTGGTGAAAGTAAAGTGCCCCAGGAGCCTGAGCCTGCATCCTGGGGAGAAGGGGCAGGGAGTGACAGTGCCCAGGGCTCGCTGGCCCTAGACCCCCACTGACAAGTCAGTTCTCTGACAGGACAGCTCTGGAGGCAGGAGAAGAGAAGAGGGATGGGGAGTCTCTGAAATCACTGGTCCTTCCTGAGTGCCTTTCTGGAAAGCTGAGCAGAGACACAGGACCGGACTGGGCAGGGTGGCGGGAGGGAAGCAGCAGCCATGCACTGGGGCATCCCCACTGCTTGACTCTAGCTCATGGTGTCAGTTCCAAACCTCAGTCTCCCCACCTGAAAAAGCAGGGTGACAGGATGGGTGCCCACCTCATCTCAGGTGACTGCACTGAGACTACAGCAGGAAAATGCATGAGAAAGTGCCTTGTCGCCTGGCCCACCTGTGCAGGCGCGCGTGCTCCCAGCAGGAACAGAGGGAGCCAGGGCCACGGCGCCAGGTTCCAGGGGCACTGTCTCCCCACAGGGGCCAGGCTGCCCTCCCCCGGCCACACTCTGTTGTCACAACTGCATGCTGGTGTGCCCAGTTTCCGTTGAGTCCAAGCCACAGCGCCGCCTCGTGCTGGAGACAGAGGAATGTGCTGGAAAGGCAGCCCGAAGGCCAGTCACCACTGAGCCATGAGGAAGGAGCCAAGGTGCCTCCTTCCTCGCCCTTCCTCTCCCAGGCACTTGGATTCAGTGTTTTGCCCACTTTTTAATGTGGGTATTTGTTTTTTTTTATTTTTTATAATTTCAGCATTTATTTTAGATTCAGTGGTACATGTGCAGGTTTGTTACCCAGGTATATTGTGTGATGCTGAGATTTGGGGCATGACTGATCCTCTTACCCAGGTACTGAGCAGTAACCAATAGGTAGTTTTTCAACCCTTGCCCCTCTCCCTTCCTCCGCGGTGTCTGTTGTTCCCATCTCTATGTCCAAGAGTACCCAATGTTTAGCTCCCATTTATAAGTGGACAGTATTTGGTTTTCTGTTCCTGTGTTACTTCACTTAGGATAATTGCCTCCAGCTGCAACCATGTTGCTGCAAAAAAACCATTATTTATTTCTTGTTTATGACTACATAGTATTCCATGGCGTATGTGTACCTCATCTTCTTCATCCAGTCTACTGCTGATGGGCACCAAGGTTGATTCTATCAGTTCCCTATTACGAATAGTGCTGCAGTAAACATATGAGTGTATGTGTCTTCATGGTAAAACGACTTATATTCCTTTGGGAAGACACTCAGTAATGGGATTGCTGGGTCGGATGTTTTAAGTTCTTTGAGAAATCTCCAAACTGCATTCCACAGTGGCTGAACTAATTTACATTCCCACCAACAATGTATAAATGTGTTCCCTTATATGGTGTCTCATTGTGATTTTGATTTGCATCTCGCTAATGATCAGTGATGTGGAGGATTTTTTCGTATTTGTTGGCCACTTGTACGTCTTCTTTTGAGAAGTGTCTGTTCGTGTGTTTTGCCCAGTTTTTCATGTGGGTATTTGTTTTTTGCGTTTAAATTGTCTGAATTCCGTGTAGGTTCTGGATGGTAGACCTTTGTTGGATGCGAATCTGTAGGTCGTCTGTTGGCTCTGTTGGGAGTTTCTTTTGTGATGCAGAAGCTCTTTAGTTTAATTAGGTCCCACTTGCCAATTTTTGTTTGTATTGCAGTTGCTTTTGAGAACTTAGCCGTAAGAATTTTCCCAAAATGTCCAGAATGGTGTTTTCTTAGGGTTTCTTTGGGATTCTTAGATAGTTTGAAGTCTTCCAACATTCATATCTTTGGTCCATCTTGAGTTAATTTTCATATATGGTGAGAGGCAGGGGTCCAGTTTCATTCTTCTGCACATGGCTAGCCATCTGCTGAATCTTAAAACAAGGTGGTGGTGGCGGTTATATTAACCACCATGTTTTATGGGATCTAACATTCCTGGTGCCAACTGTGTGCCAGGCCTGATGCTAGATGTTTTCCACTGATTCCCTCCTTTGATCTGAAAGTAGCCCTGTGAGGGTTAAAGATGAGGAAACTGAGTCACAGGGATGTTGGCGCAACTCCTGCTTTGGGTTGGGCTCTGGGCCCTGGTGTGGGAACGCGGAGGTGAGTAAGGCCAGGTGCCCCCAGAGGAGCTTCTGGCCCGGGGCTGGGGGACAGATGTGAGAACTGGCAAACCAAAGGCAGGGCCCGGGGCGGGAAGTCCCACAGTGTGGCCACCTTGAGTGAGCAGCCCAGGGCAGGGCAGGGCCAGGGAAGGCTGCAGAGTAGGAGAGGGAATGCCACAGGCACAGAGCCCAGAAGAATCTCCCCTTGCCAGCACCTCACCCAGGACCACAGAGACGGTAGCACCAAGGGAAACTACGCGGCCTAGGGCAGCGTGACGACAGGAAGGGCAGTACTGTGGGGGCAAGCGGGCTGCTCACTTCCTTCCTCTGGGACGCCCCCACCTTGCTCACAGCCTGAGAGGCTCTGCAGGGCTGTTTCAGCTAACTCAAGCCTGGACACTCAGTTCCAGGGCTAGACCCACCTGGTCACTGGCTTGCTTATGTCCAGGCCGTGCTGGGCTCCAGCAGGTACCAAGTCAGTCACCATGACCTGTGCCAGGCTCCGTGCTGTGGATGGGCGCACTCATCCAGCCCCATCATGGGAGACCCTCGCTGCAGCCACCGCCCGGCATCCCAACCAGCGCAACCTTGGCTGGGCCTCCGCTGCAGAGAGGGTCAGATGCAGCGAGGGCCACACCCGTCCTAGCTTCCAGGGTCCAGGATTCTAGGGCATCGCAGCCTTTCTGGGTTCTGGACTGCCCTCTGCCACTGCTGGGCAACCTGGCAAAAGGGGAGGTCAGTGCTGTTAGCAGTAGCAGCTTCGACGGCTTGCCCCTGGGCCCTGCCGTTCATTGGGTAGCAGAATGTGCCTCACCCCCTGGGGGCCCCCACTGAGCAGGCGCCCTGTGGTGGGTGTGCGCCCACTGGAGGCAGCAGTCCACCCGTGGGGGTCCTGAGCAAACCGCAGGCCTCTCCTACGGTGCATACATTGCTGGCTGGCTGGGGAGTCTCAGAACTGGAGCAGGTTGGTTGGTGTGTTAAGAGCATTTTGCTGGAACCAGGGTCCAAGGGCAGGACCCAAATCCTGGTGTGGTCTCTTCATAGAGCTGGAATGATGTGCACGGCTGATTCTACCCCTCCTGTCTCCACGGGTGAGGTGAGGCTGGAGGTGGGCAGGGATGTGGGGAAACCTCTGAACAGGAGCAAGTGAGAACCCCTTTGCTCCCCTCATGCAGGCGAGAGGAGCCATTCTGGGGCCACCAGCTCATGGAGGCTGCACTGAGGCCTCCCAAGGGAGGGAGCAAAACAGAGAAGCCATCCAGTCTGCACATGGCACTGGCTCCCACAGCCAGTGCCTGCACGCGGGTGGCAGTGGGCCCTGGTTAGAGAACCCACCACCCACTGCACCCAGAGCAGACCTGCTGTTGATCCATTATTATATCAGCTCATCGCATTTTCAAAAGCGTCCTGGTTTGGAGAAGGAAGTATAAGGTCACACTAGCTCTGATGAACAAGGGCAGGGAAGTCTCGCTGCCAGCCGGGTGTGCAGCTACAGCACAGAGGCCTGCCTGGGGCACGGCTGGGAGGAAACCTGTGTGTCCCCAGAGGCCGGGGGCCAGCTGGCCAGCGATGGAAGAGGGCCCGGGAGGGAGCCAGCAGTGGACCCGGGGCCAGGAGAGGTGGGACAGAGGCACGGCAAGGACCCCTGCCTGGCCACTGCTGCCCAGAGGAGTGCAAGGGGATGGCTGCTTTCTATCTGGACCTGGGACACTTGAGACAGTCACTCAACCCCCTCATGTCTCAGTTTCTTCATCTGTAAAACATGAACAAAGCTTGGGGATTACAGGGGTTTAACCACTGAACGAGATGACCAGCGTGCCGCCATTTTGGAAGCCGCAGATCGCTGCTGAGCGTGAGCTGTTGTGTTTAGTAGTTTTCAGGAGAAGCAGCCCCCACAAACCCCAGTGCTGCAGGGAAAGTGGATTGGCCTCTTGGCATCACCCCATCTATGTTCCAGCATCTGAAGCCGTTGGGTGCCAAGGGCAGGCACACGAGCTCTTTTATTTGAACGGGGACCCAATTGTGGATTTGTCAGCAGGGCACAGAGCAAGCCCGAAACCCAGCTAAGAGGGTACAGACACGTGCTTATGAACACACGTGTGCGCACTCATGCAGTGTTGACCATGAGCACACAGGCTCACACGCATGCACATGGGGGTCAGGCAGCGGGCCAGCTGCCCCGTGAAGTCACTCAGGCGGGCAGTTCTGTGGTGGCCAGCACAGCCGCAATGAGCTGTCAGAACAGAATACTCAACCCCAGCCGTTTCCTTGAGTCAAATTCCAAGCCACACATCGAGGAGGACAGGGAGCAGGCATCTGAGTTGCTGTGGCCAGACTGGCATCTCCCCACGTCATCAGCCTCGAGAGAGTGCTGGGCAAGAAGGGGGGGACACCGGGACTAAGCCCGTACTTGCTATCCCTCACTGTGGGGCCCCCTAACTGCCACTGGGGCCCAGGTACACCCCCACATGCACTGGACCCTGGCCGAGGCCTGGCAGAGAGGAGCAGGCAGGGCATGGAGGCCCAGGCAAGGGAGCAGTTGACAGCTGGAAGGAAATGAGATGGATGCTGGTTTGCAACAGCCAGGCCTGGTTTGCACTTGGGCATCTTGACTCAACTTGAGAACCCTCTCCCTGACTCTGGTCCCCCCACGGCTCTGGGTGGGAATGGGGCACTGCCCTCTGGCATGGGCCATGGTGCCTCACCACGGGATGAGGAAAAGGGTGCCATGTTGGAATTTCAAGAGGTGGAAGCTGTGGGGGGGTAGAGGCGGCTAGGGAACAGGAAGGAGGTAGCAGGAGGCTGTGACTCTGGCTGGCTTCTGCCATCACCCTCAGTAGCTATGGGACTAGGCAGGATCTGAGGAGCTGAAGGCCTGACATGGCCCATCTGCCTTGGTGTGGGGGACAGACTCTCAGGTGTCCTCGGAAGCCCCACCCAGCCCGTGCTCATGCCTTTGTGCAGTCCTCACCTTTGGTGTGGATGGCATTGGTGGCCAGCCCCTGGCCAGTACACGGTGCAGAAGCAGTGGGCCGTCCCTCCCAGGATTACACTCTAAGATTCCATCCGCTAGCGGATTAGCTCTAGATCCCCTCCATGCTGGCTTGACCAAGTAAGTGGCCATGCTGGAGAAACCCGTGTGGCGGGGATCTGCGAGCAGCCTCCAGGAGCTGAGGGCAGTCCCAGCTAACAGCCAGCCAGAAGCCATGGCCCACAGTCCCACCACCACCCGAGTGAGCTTGCAGGCAGATTTTCCTCAGTCGGCCCTCCAGATGAGAACACAGCCCTGCCAATACCTTGCAGCCGTCTGGGACCCTGGACTCCTGCCCCGTAGGAACTGAAGAGAGCCAGTGGGGACTGTCCTCTGCCACGTGTGTAGGAACTGGTTAGATCGCAATAGAAAATGAATGTACTTGTCTTGGGAGTGGGGACATTTCCTTCCAAAAGTGGGCCTAGGGCAAGGATGGAAAGGCAGCAGGGAAGGAGGGCAAAGGACGTTGGGGGGCAAGCACCTTTCAATACTAGACTTCTCCCCTGATCCCAGGCTGAGCTCCAGGGTTCTTTACAAGGACTCTTGCCAGTGCCACAAATCCCAAAGATAGCGTGACCCTCAGTAATCTCTGTCACGCAGGCAGGGGCCAAGTGGCCGAGTGGTGCTCTGTGTGCCATCGTCCTGTCACGGTTAGCACATCCCTGCCGGACCCCTTCCTCCACTCGGCCAAGCAGAAGCACCCCCACCCCCGTCACCCTCATGACCTGCTGTGGGATGGCTCCTCTCTGGGGTCTTCCGCGGGCCTGGCTCACCCTTGTCCAGCGTCCCACAATCCTTTATCACGTTTGTGTCCTTCAGCCAGCCTTCTCTCCAGCTGCCGCTCCCTCTCTGGCTGTCCTTCCCCTGCAGAGCATCTGTGTGCTCATCCTGCTCCCCGACCCGCCCCCAGGCGTGCCCCAGCAGAGAGCAGCCGTAGGTGATGTCGCCACACCATGAAGCCCCAGTTCTCGCTTCAGGGCCTCCCACGTGGAGGGTTAGGGTGAGCGTCAGGTGAGGCTCGGGTGAGCGTCGGGTGAGTGTCGGGTGAGTGGATGAACTGCTGCCTGAAGACCACTAGCCACGTGGTTCAGGGAACTTCAGTGACACCAGCTGGGGCCACAGCAGTGTATTCGGTTCAGATTCCTGCAGTTAACCGGGATGGACTTTTGCTTGCAGAGTTCTACACTAAGCCAAATGCCGATTTTCATTTTGTACTGAATCATAATCAAAATCGAATCCAAAGACTATTTCTGGAAAAAAAAGAAAAACAAAGGAACTACCTTTAAAGAGTCAGCAAATTACATTTCTGATGCTGGAAGAAAACCAAAGCGTGAAAGTATTCTCTGCACCACATCAGAACAAAGCTAATGCTTCCTTCTGCCCAAGTCCTTGGCTTGGGTGTCCCAGTTAGAAGGGAAGAAGATGGGTTGAGATCTGGAATTCACGCTGCCCTTCCATCCGCTGTCCCCAGTGTGAGCCCGCAGTGCCCCAGGCTGGGAAGCAGAGTGCAGACATCCCAGGGCCCGAGCCTGCCACTCTTCCTCCATGAGCGTGGTGAAAGCAGGGTGGGGAGAGACCAGCAGTGCCTTCCTGGGGGCACTCGGCCTGACCACTGAGGTGGGCTGTGCAGGGGGTGAGAGGTCAGGGGCTCTGGCCCTGGAGCAGGGTTGCCCAGTGGGTGGGCACGAGGGTGGGCCAGGGGAGGGTCTACAGGGGGAGGTGGTGTGGGCCCGGATGGCACTGGACACAGGCCGAGGCCTGAGTTTGAGCAGCTCTGCTGGCACTGACGCTGTGACCTTGGGCCGATCACACAGGCTCTCTGAGCTTTGGTGTCCTCACATGCAAAATGGGGATGAGATCTGTGTGCCTGCCTCATGCCATGGCTGCTCTGAACATCAAGGGACTGGGCTTTATGAAAAACAGAGTCTTACTGGTTCAATGTAAGATTCAGAGTGGAACCTGCTCTGGGACCCCTCCCCAACCCTCTGCAGTCGGTGACCAGGGCAAAGGAGGAGAAAGAGGAGCAGGGGCTCCTGTATGGTGTGAGGTCAGTGCCTGTGTCCTGCCCCCCAGCAGGGCTGTGGTGGGCCCGGAGGCGGTGGCGCTGGGGGCGGGAGGGCCAGGGCTTAATGAGGTATGGATTGACTGGGCTGGGAGCTGATTAGCTGTGGCATCAGGCATTTCCTGAGCAGCGCCTGCAGAATCGATACGAATCCGCTGATCCCATTAGGGGCACCTGCCGGTCTGTGGGACAAAGCCTGTGCCTCCCTGTCTCTGGGGACACGCAGGTTCCTGGCTACCAGAAGGTGACATGAACAGCAGCTGTCTTAGCCAGCAGGTTGGTGTTCTGCATCCCGTCCGCACACACGTTGACTGGTGCCTGTGTGATGCCCGGGGCTCCCTCTGCTCACCCCTGAGCCCACGCCCTCAAGAGTCGGTGACGCTGGTTCCCAGCCTGTTCACAGTGCTCACCGTCTCGCGTGTTACTGTCATCACAGGATGTCATGTAAACTGTTGAAAGAGCATGTTGAAGTAAATGTGTTGTTTCTATGAAAATTTCATAAGGTGAGTCCAGAAAGAAGTTCTCCAAATTAGGTAAAGTCATATTCTAAAGGGTCCTACACTCAGACTGCTCACCAAGTGCTCTTCAGCTCTTGAATCACTTTAAAGAAATCACAGCTGGAGGTGGCAGCAGGACGCTGGGGCGTGGCCGATGTCAGATGGCCCAGGCCTGCCTGACCCTGTGTTGGCGGAGCGGAAGTGCTGAGAGCCTGCAGGGATGGGTAGTTTGGATTTGGGGAAAATTAGCATGCACCGTGCAGTCCTGGGGGAACATCATCTGTCGGACAACTGGCTCTGCAAGTTACTTAAATTGAAATGTACGGCATGTATGTATCATTTGGAAAGACTCTTCACCTTAATGGACTTTTTTGATTAACCACTTAACTACTGTTCCCAATCTTACTGGGTAAAAAGGCTTTTATCGTCTCCGGAGATGAGTACCTTGGACAGTGCCTGAGCTTGTTTGTAACACGCCGCGCACACGCATCCAGGCCTTTGGGGACACTTTGCGTTCACACGTCGCCTGCACTGGAGCGAGCTGTGTCATCTCGTCCCCTCCGGACCGAGCAAAGCTCCCCACCCTTGCTGCTGGATTGCCCACAGAATCCAACACAGTGCTTTGCCTGCTACAGATGCTCAATTAATATTTGTCGAGTGAAATTAAATAAGCTCCTTGCCTCAGGGACTGAGGCGTTGCTGAGGCCTTCGTGTGAACGCCTGCAGGCTCAGAAGAAAACCTTTCCATGCGTTTAGAACCGGCCAGCCTTGAACCAGCCTTGCACATGCTCTACAGCCTCACATGTTCTGCCCCAGCCTGGGCCAATCAGAGCCTTCCCGTCTGAGTCCCAGACACCCCTTAGTCCTTATTCACAGCCCACAACACCCTAAAACCCATAGACAGATTCCTCTCTGGAGGTGCCATGGCTCACACCTGTAATCCCAGCACTTTGGGAAGCCAAAGCAGGTGGATCTCTTGAGCCCAGGAGGTTGAGACCCGGTGGGCAACTTAGTGACCCCCTGTCTCTACAAAGAAGAATTTTAAATTAGCTGGACATGGTGGCATGTACCTGTGGTCCCAGCTACTTGGGAGGCTGAAGCAGGAGGATCACGTGAGCTCTGGAACTCAAGGCAGCAGTGAGCTGTGATCATGGCACTGTACTCCAGCCTGGGTGACAGAGAGAGACCCTTTCTCTCAAAACAAAACAAAATGCCACAGATTCCTGCAGAGAGGCGTTTCCAGCATGGCCGATCTCCATAGGCATATTGGCCCTTAAGTCAGGACTCCGTTCCACGGGAGGCTGGTTTGTCGGCCCTCTTGCCTTGCCTCTGGCCCTGGGTGCCCACTGAGCTACACTTTCCTCACGTAGGACATCCCGTCTTCCTCGCAGAGCCCTATGGTGACCTCCAGTTGCTAAAATGGCAGGATCGTTGAAACTTCCAGCTCAGCCTCCCTACTGTAAAGATGAGGCCGAGGAGCACCTGCCGGACACACCCAGGCCACCCTCCCACTCCCATGTGCTGCCGACCCGGGAACCAACCTCCACTGTCCCCCAGGGCAGTGCTTGCTTCCACCTGAGGACGCCCGGGGAGGGCAGGGCACAGCCTTTCGCGTCTTTACTTGCCGAGACGCCTGAGACATGAGGTTGGTCACAGACATGGTGCAAGTGTCAGGATGGGAGTTGTGACCGCGGCAGGCCTGGGCCCTCCACTCACACACACTGCCCACACCGCATCCTGCCTCCCCAGGAAATCCCCCTTGTGCCTCCACCCACCTCCTCCTCCAGCACCCCATTCTTCCCCACGCTTGCCCCCATCTCCTGGGCTCCCCTGGGTGTGGCCAGGCCACTCCTGCACCTTTGTGCTGATTCTTCTGCCCAACCCAAGTGTCTAGAAGCCATTGTGGGGTCCTTGTTGGAGACAGCCTGCAACCACAGGCAAACTCCACCCTCCTCCAAGCCCCAGGCAGAAGCAGCAGGCTGCAAGAGGGGACCAGTGCCGGCCAACCTTGCAGCCCAGCCTCAGACTGGGGCCCAGAGCTGGGGGCAGGTGCAGCCCACCCCGTTGCCTGGCCCCAGGCCCCCTGCCCAGCCCAGGCATCACGTCCCACGACCCGCCCCCTGCCGGCCAGCTGGCGTTCTCCAGGCTGGGGGCTCTCTGTGTTCTGCTTGATAACCGCCTGGTAATTAGCTCCACGATTTCGCTACTATGCTTATAATAGCCTCCATTAAAGTTATGGGGTTTTCAAGCCATAATGGCTTCCAGAGTAATTAATGCACAACTGGGTTTATTGCTGAGTTTATTTTTAGAGCTTTTCTCCCTCTCTCCCCCTCCCTTTTCTCTCATAGATGTTTTGACCAAAAAGACTGGATGGGAGCAGAAAGCGCCCCACAGCACACTTGCCCGCAGGCCCCGTCCTCCCCTCTCTTCCTTCCCGCCCCTCCTTCCTGCTCCAGCCTCCAGGCAGGTACTAGGGCCCCGCAGAGGGGGCAGCCATCGCAGAGGAGGGTGGCTGTGGTCCAGGCCAGAGGAAGCATTTGGTCTGTGTGTGGCCCTTGTCCACCCTGCGCCTGGCCCAGGTTCGAGAGGCTTGGGGGCCTGGGACCTCTCATCCTATGCCCCCGATGACAGCATAGAGCCAGATGGCCTGGATTCAATTCCAACTCCACCATTTCCTCATGGTTGACCTCAGGCAAGTTACTCCCCTTCTCTGGCCTTGATGAACCCACAGGGACCACAGCCATGCTTGCTGCGCAGGGCTGCTCTGATGTTGCAGGAGCAGGTGCATGGGAAGAGCTGAGCCTCATCTTCAGATACCCCTCACGCTATAGGAAAGTTTGTATAAACAACAGTGCAAGCAGGCACAAGGGAGGCCGAGCAGGTGCCAGAGTGGGCGGGGGCTGAGAGGCTGCCCCAAACGGAAGGGGGTGGCCCACAGGGACTGAGCTGGCATGACACTCGTCTTCTCTCCTTGGCTTTCTCCATCCTGGTATTAGAACCTTCACCAAAATCAGAAGCACTTGAGAAAACTCCTTCAAGAGTCTGAGAACACAGAAGAAATCTTCCTGGACATTTTTGAAGCCCCAGCCGCGCCCAGCCTCCCCATCCTTCATCAGCTGTGGTCTAAGATCACACCTGCCAAAACGTGTCTTGACACACAGCCTCATGCAACTCCAGCAGTGGCCTGGGTGTGGAGGGACAGGCTAAATCTGGGGAATGTGGCATGAGGTCACTTGCATCTCAGAACACAAGACCCAGCAGGCATCCCGTGTGGGGTTCTAGGCTCTGTCCCTCACGGGGCCAGCAAAGAGGAGTTTGTGGGGGGACACAGACACACACAGCCTAGAATGTCCACTATCTCCTACGTGCCTGTGACACTGAACCCCAGTGGATCTTCCACTCCTCAGGGAATGGGTGGGGGAGACTCTCTGGATAGGTGGGCCTCTGATGGCAGGATGTGGGCAGGGGATGCCGGCCGTCCCAGGAAACCAGTGCTCCTTCATGGAAGACAAATCCTGCTCTTCCACAAGGCGTCAGAACTATTTGGAGAGAGGACCCAGCAAGGAGGGGAAAACACACTATTTTGGAAACGCGGGCTAAAAACCCTCCTCGGTCACAGTGCTCGACTCTGCCTGAAATGGTGAGCACACGTGAGCTGGGGCAGGAGCAGGCAGCACGGTCCCCAGGTGAGGCTCTGTCCCTACCCAACACTGGGCACTGGGACAGGTGAGCACAGCGAGGCTGGCTGGGCTGCCCGAGGCTGCCTGCCCTCCCCATCACCCCCACGGGTCCCTGCTGCATCATGCATGGTGCTCAGCACAGAAGTGAAAAGGGAGGAGAAGAGGATGTGACAGTTTCCAAGGTGGTCAGGAGGTCTCTTCGCCCAGTGTCCTTGCCATGTGAGAGAACAGTTCCCAGGGATGCTACCAGTGGACCCTCTGCAGGACTGAGGAGTCCCAGTGGCTCATTCTCCTCACTTGGGTCCCCTGCTGCTGTCATTTTGGAGGACTGTCTCCCCTCAATGTGGCAGCCCCTGCGGGGACCCCTCTTCTCCTTGCTGCTGCCCAGCCCAGCACCTGGTGCTCTGTCCTGCACAGAGGACGTCCTCTTGACACAGGAAGGCACTCTCCCACTTCCCCCAGGGCCCATCCCAGAAACATCTCTTCTTTGTCCTCAAAAGACTGTCACCAAAATGCAAATTGAAACCACAGTGAGAGACTATCTCACCCCAGCCACAATGGCTATTATTAAAAGCCAGAAACTATTAGATGCTGGTGAGGCTGCAGAGAAAAGGGAATACATATGCTCTGTTAGTGGGAATGTAAATTAGTTCAGCCACTATGGAAAGCAATTTGGAGATGTCTCAAAGAACTTAAAACAGAGCTACCATTCTAGCCAGCAGTCCCATTCCTGGGTATATATATCCAAAGGAAAATAAAGTGTTTCACAAAAAGAAAAAAACCTGCCCCTGTATGTTCATCGCAGCACCATTCCCAATAGCAAAGGCATGGGATCAATCCAGGTGCCCATCAGTGTGGACTGGATAAAGAAAACATGGTGCATATACAGCAAGGAATACTACACAGTCATAAAAAAAGACGAAATCATGGCCTTTGCAGCAGCATGAATGCAGCTGGAGGCCATTATCCTAAGCAAATTAACACAGGAACGGAAAACCAAATCCAGCGTGTTCTCACTTATAAGTGAGAGCTAGACATTGGGTATTCATGACTGTAAACCTGAGAAGAATAGACACTGGGGACTGTAAAAGGAAGAAGGGCTGAAAATGACATATTGGGTACTATGCTCGTACCTGGGAAACGGGATTCATCATACTCCAAATCTCAGCGTCACATGCAGTATGCCCCGTAACAAACCTGCACGTGTATCCCCAAATCCAAAATGTTGAAATTATTTTAATATAATAATTTATGGTACACATATGGTAAAAAAGAGAGAGAGAACCTCTCACCCCTTTATCCAGGCTTTGATAAGTAGCTGGCATTTTAGGGCTGCATGGGAGGTACCGTTTAATTCTGAGAATGACCTTATGAGGTGGGGAACCACAGTGGCCCATTTTACAGATGGAAAAATTGTGGCATGGAAAACTGAAATGACTTGCAAAGGTCATACAGCCTGTGGGTGGACAGTTGGGATTTAAACCTGGTGTCTCTGCAGTCTGTGCTTCTGCCCCCTGCCCCCTACTGACTTTCATAAATGGAGCAGCGCCATGGCCCTGTGCCTGTGGGAAGAACAGAGCCCATTCCACTCAAACAGGCAGAAGAAGAGGTCCTCAGGGGATGGACGGTTGAGGCTCCATCGTGGAACCCCAGACGCTGTGTGTCCCAGCGCAGGGCCCGGCCTCGCTGGCGTCCATTCCTGTGCCTGAGTCTCTGGCTATCTGCTTCTGTTCTCCCTTGCAGGTGTCCACCCCCCAGGGTTCCTGACCCTACCCCTGGACAGCGACCCCTTCTCAGACTCCAGTCGGGCCGGACTCTGCAAACCTGCTTCCGCAATGGGTGGGTTGTGAGTGCTGGTAAGACCTGCCACCATTCCGCTGCTCTGCCCTCCCCGTGCCTGGCCGGCCCGGCCCATGCCTGTTCTTTTCTCCCCTGTGCTGCCGCCGCCCGTGGCCACCCCTGTCCTGAACTTACCGCCACTCAGGTAATGAGGAGCCGTGGGTGCAGCCAGCCTTGGAGATGCCGAAGAGACGGGACATCCTAGCGATCGTCCTCATCGTGCTGCCCTGGACTCTGCTCATCACCGTCTGGCACCAGAGCACCCTCGCACCCCTGCTTGCGGTGCACAAGGGTGAGGACACACGCATGCCCTGCCTGCCCAGCTGGGCCTTGGTAGTGACAGTGACCACAGCTGGCACGCAGGGGTTCTTGCTGGTACTCACTAAGCACCTAGGAGGAAGCACCAGACCATCCAGGCCCCTTCGTGAGACTTGCCCCCCTGTGGGAATGGGAAGCTAGTGGAAGCTGCCACACAGTTCAGAGAGGTCCAGGACGGTGGGTTGGCAGACACTGGGACAACCACCTTGAAAGAAGAGCTTGTCACTCTCAGCACCCAAGAGGAAGGGGCACACCGTGCCCCTGGGGAAGTGCTGGCATCCCGGTGGGAAGTGGAGGGAGTGGGAGGCTTTAGTGTGGTTTTGGTAGGAAGGGAAGTGGTTTTCATAGGAAGGGAAGGGCAAAGCACTGTCAGCAGCTGAGCTGGCTCAGAATTGCATAGTCTGAAGAATGTCAGTGGGTTTATGATATGGGCGTGGTTTCTAATTGTCTGGTATCACCCTGGGGTGGTTTAGGGCAGGGGAAGATTGGCTGGGGTGGGAGAGCTCCATAACAGTGGTGGGTGTGAGCTCTAGATCAGGTAGTTTGCATATGAAAAGTGTTTGCAGGCAAGGTGTACACTGTCACTAGGAATTAGCTAGTCCTGGGAGGGGCAGTCCCTCCCAGATCTGCAGGGCCCCCAAGATGTCAACACATCTTAAAATACAGAACAACTTAAAAAACACACATCATTAATACACACACATATGCAGAAAGACATGCGTACACAACTTCACATGCCATTTCATGACATGCAAGGAAAGCGACCATTCTGAAGCGGATGGTCGGGGAGGAATAGGATTTCTGGCCTGCAGTGTGTTTTAAACCCTTTCACAGGGAGTATAGTGTTTGGCTCTCTTCTTTTCCTGCGCAAGAAACCCTGGTCTAGTGCTACCTGGTGGAAATGGGCTGGAGAGAGGAAATGTCCCATGAAGAACTAGTGGAAGAACTAAGGGTAGAATTCTCTTCCCCTGGCTCTGGCTCCTGAGTTGCCTTTCCCTCTCACACAGAGCTCTCCACACCCAAACCTGCCGTGCACCCCACAGCTGGCTGCCCCAGCTCCTCAGCACTTTGTCTCGGGCTCTCTTCTGCCCCCTCCCCCACTTACATGCACAGACTCAACACGTGGGGTCAGGCAGCTGCTGTCCGTTTGCAGTGTGCATGATATTTACCTGGCAGTGTGATAAACAAGAAGGCACCCAAGTCCATGCAGAGAGAGGTGGTGAGTGCCTGTAACCCCAAGATGCAGGCAGTGTCCAAAACTCACAGCCTGAAGTCATGCTGCTCCGCACAAATACCAGGTCCTGCAAACCCCTCGCTGTTCCTGAAGCTTCCATGAGGAAGGGCCAAGCTCAAGATGGCGGCAGCCGACTGCCCATGGCTGCCACTTAGCGCCTCTCTTCCTAACATCATCCTCTCCTCCCGACTCTAGCGCCTCTTCTCAGTGCTTGTCAGTTTAGAATCATTGTTATCTTGCAAATACATCACTCCAGAGGGGTTAAAGCTACTATATATAAAGCGACATGATATCGTGTCGATTGTTTTCTTGGCAGAGCTCCAGCGCTGGAGACGTCAGGCTGTTTGCTAAGCACTGACGGTGCTGCCTGAGGCTGGGGACTTGGCACTCTGTCTCTCCAGAGCATGCCAAGAGCGAGCGAATGAAAGCTGCCGCTGAGTGAAGTTAGGGTCACCATGAGGCCGATAGGACCCAAAATTGCAGACACCCTGAAGCCAACAGCAAGGGCAGAGCCCAGGAGCACAGGCAGTGGCTGTGCCCTAATGTGTGGGGACTTTCCCAGGGCACAGGTCCTCTGTGGGCTTGGGATGATTGAGGTGAGAGAGAGCTGGACCAACTGGCTCTAAACCTCCTCCCAAAGCCTCAGTTTTCAATGCTTCTCATAGGATAAATTAAGCCTTCTTTCCAGGTCAGAACCCTAGACACCCATCCCACTTTCTTCCACCTTGCTCTTCTCACAGTTTGACTCCAAACTCCTCTAAGCAGTCCCCTTTGAGTGACTGCATCTGTGCTGGTCACCTCCCCCGGCCCTCAGAAATTGCTGTGTGCCTTGTGCCATTTGCCCGTGAGAACTCCTGAAGAGCTGAGAGCAAGTCTCCCGGGTCCGTTCCTATGGTCTCCACGCCAGCATCCCACACACCCCGCATGCTGCTGATGACAGTGGTGGCCAGAAAGGCAGCAGAAGAGCTGATGCCCAGGGTCCTCCCCTTTGGTGTGACTGGCTCGTTCTGTCCCCACTGATTGCCTGAAGCCAGAAGGAAGCAGAGTTGGCCACTGCCCTTCCACAAGAGAGGAAACTGCCCGGCAGTGCTCTCAGCCCTTGGCAGGTGCCGACTCATTAATCCAAGTAATAACTTGATAAGTTCGATGCTATTATTAGCCCCATTTTACAGTCGCTGAAATTGAGGCACCAGAAGCTAAGCAGTTTGCTCAAGGCATAGGGTTTGTAACGGCAGAACTGGGCAGGGTCTCAGCCCAGGTGTCGGAATTTCTTACCTTTACCACCCGACGGTAAGCTAGGACAGTGAGGGCCACGCCGTCATTGGTGCCTGAGCCCTTCCGATGGAAGGAACGAATTTGGAGAGAAGGGATGCATGGAAAACAAGAATCCCAGTGGCCATGATTTCTCCTCTTGCTAGGACTGCTAGATCTACATATATCTTGGCAACTATGGGCAAAACCCACAAGAATAAAATGCACTTAAATAGGAAGTTCAGCACCAAGATTCAGAGAATGCCTTGCATGAGGCCAGGAGGGAAGAGGCCCCACTTGACGGGAGGGCTTGAGAACTCCGGGGAGCTGCCTCAGGCTCCTGCAGGCCCGCAGTGTGCTCTGGCTGCTGCCGCAGTGGTGCGGCCCTGGGGCTTTGTGGCCTCCACGCCACAGTGGGACAGTGCCACGTGCTCTGCTAGCCCAGCCCTGTGCAGAGCAGTGTGGCCAGCTCCTTCCGGATGAGGAGGGCTAGGCAGGGGAGGGGAGGACGCCTTTTCATAGGAAAATCACATTTAGGAACTGAGGATGCAGTCTTGGAATATGGGCAGCTGCACTCAAATAGCTAGAGGGCTGCAAAGGTGGGAAGGAAGAGGTTATTTCTGTGTCTTCAGAACTAGGACCCTCCCAGAGAGGATTCCAGGGCTGCAGGTTTCAACCTTGGAGCTACCAGGTCCAAGCAGGGGTCTGAGCAGCCCCTGCAGGGGAGGAGAAGGGTGCCCTGGCAGGGTGGGTGGCGTCCGGCTCTGAATCCGGGGCCACGGCCAGCGCGCTCCTCCCCACATCGCCTGTCCCCCAACCCCGCAGATGAGGGCAGTGACCCCCGACGCGACGCGCCGCCCGGCACCGACCCCCGAGAGTACTGCATGTCTGACCGCGACATCGTGGAGGTGGTGCGCACCGAGTACGTGTACACGCGGCCGCCGCCGTGGTCCGACACGCTGCCCACCATCCACGTGGTGACGCCCACCTACAGCCGCCCGGTGCAGAAGGCCGAGCTGACGCGCATGGCCCACACGCTGCTGCACGTGCCCAACCTGCACTGGCTGGTGGTGGAGGATGCGCCGCGCCGGACGCCCCTGACCGCGCGGCTGCTGCGCGACACCGGCCTCAACTACACGCACCTGCACGTGGAGACGCCGCGCAACTACAAGCTGCGAGGAGACGCCCGCGACCCACGCATCCCGCGGGGCACCATGCAGCGCAACCTGGCCCTGCGCTGGCTGCGCGAGACCTTCCCGCGCAACTCCAGCCAGCCCGGCGTGGTGTACTTCGCCGACGACGACAACACCTACAGCCTGGAGCTCTTCGAAGAGGTGCCGCGGGGAGTGGAGGGGCGTCCCGAGGAGGGGCTGCGGGTGTGGAGGCCCGCGCAGGGGGAGGCCGGGAGGCGGTGCCGGGCTGGGAGCGGGGCAGGCATTAGAGAGCCAGGGAGAGGGACGGAACTGCGGGCTGCAGCATCCCCCACACGTTAGGGGGAAGGCAGGTGGCTCTGGAGCCCCTAAACCGTATTCTTGGCCCTAGAGGTGTCCTCTGAATGGGTCTGTGAGTAGGTCATTCTGCGTGACTACCAGAAACCTCTCAGGTGGAACAGTGGGGGCCTGCCTGAGTATATGGGCGGTGTTAGTCTGGGGGAGAAGGGGAGTCATGTCACACTCTAAAGTGGGGAGGGAGAAAGCAGCAGCAGGGCCATGTTGAGAAGGTGAAGACCAGGCCGTCTGAGAGGTCAGGTCTCGCCGGCAGCCCAGGGCAGGTTCTCCTCAGGTGCCCAACCCATGGGACGGGGCCCTGGGGGCAGGGCTGTACTGGACCCCCCGGGTGGCCTTGGCTGGCCACGGGCATAGAGGTTGCTGAAGGATGTCGCCTCCCATGGGCACGGGAGTCCGTCCACATCTGCAGCGCGGGCGCCCTGACTCTGGACCCCCCACTTGTAGATGCGCAGCACCAGGAGGGTGTCCGTGTGGCCCGTCGCTTTCGTGGGTGGCCTGCGGTACGAGGCCCCACGGGTGAACGGGGCAGGGAAGGTGGTCGGCTGGAAGACGGTGTTTGACCCCCACCGGCCATTTGCAATAGACATGGCTGGATTTGCAGTCAACCTGCGGCTCATTCTGCAGCGAAGCCAGGCCTACTTCAAGCTGCGAGGTGTGAAGGGAGGCTACCAGGAAAGCAGCCTCCTTCGAGAACTTGTCACCCTTAATGACCTGGAGCCCAAGGCAGCCAACTGCACCAAGGTGAGACCCTCCGCAGCACTGACAGCTGTGACGCACGTGTCTGCAGCACATCCAGACCCTCCCTACAGGTCGGGAGAAGGAAACAGAGGCCTCAGAATAACCTGGGCTTTCTGAAACCCCCTCCCAGGAAGGCCGTTGATCCCCTGTGGGGCGGCGACACTGTGGACAGGCAGAGAAAGGGAAAGCAATGGCCACCAGGGACTTATAACCTCCCACAAAACAGCTGTGCTCCAGGACGTCCCTGCTGAGCACTCATGCACACACACATGCCTACGCATGCACACATGTGCACACATATGCAGATGTACACGCATGCACACACATGCACATACACACATATGAACATGCAGACATATGCACACACACACACGGGAAGTCTTGGGGCTTCTCTTTTCTGTAGCTCTCGACTTCCCATTTCCAGCAGGTATTCTGAAGGCATCACATATACAGACAGCAAAAATGATGGCGTACTCTAGTGTCACAGAAAATAAATAAAAAAACCATTGAGAAAATCTTGATGGAACAATTGAAAAACTCTTGAAGGAAAGGGAGGGGCAGGAGAAATGTTTACACGGTGTGGGAGGGAGCAGGGAGGCAGCAGAGTGAGGTCAGGGGCCTGTCCCACCGTGTTTTGCATCTCTGGGCACACAGATCCTGGTGTGGCACACACGGACAGAGAAGCCAGTGCTGGTGAATGAGGGCAAGAAGGGCTTCACTGACCCCTCGGTGGAGATCTGAGCTTCAGGATGCAGGTACGGGCATGACGAGGGTGGGCCATACGCTGGGCAGGGCGGCACCAGGTTGGGCCAAATCAACTGTCCCATGCTTTTCCTCTTGGGCTTTCACTGTGGAGGACAGGGCAAATGTGGGCAGGAGGGGTTCCCACTGTGCCACCCGAAAGTCCCCAGGCATTAACTTTCTTTTTTTTTTTTTTTTTTTTTTGAGACGGAGTCTCGCTCTGTCGCCCAGGCTAGAGTGCAGTGGCCGGATCTCAGCTCACTGCAAGCTCCGCCTCCCGGGTTTAAGCCATTCTTCTGCCTCAGCCTCCTGAGTAGCTGGGACTACAGGCGCCGCCACCTCGCCCGGCTAGTTTTTTGTATTTTTTAGTAGAGACAGGGTTTCACCGTGTTAGCCAGGATGGTCTCGATCTCCTGACCTCATGATCCGCCCGTCTCGGCCTCCCAAAGTGCTGAGATTACAGGCTTGAGCCACCGCGCCCGGCCCCAGGCATTAACTTTCACCCTCACAGTTGGGTCCTTCTCTGCCACCAGACTTCAGAGGGCATCGCCTTGCAAACACCTTGTTGATTGTTCTGCTGGCAGTGACGCCTGCACCCCATAAGGCACTGCCATTCAGACTCTCGCTGGCCAGGGTCTGTCCCCCCAAGTCTGCCTCTTCCCCTGTGGATTCCTTCACCACATGGCCATGGCGAGGACTCACGGACTCGCTGCTCCACAGCCACGAGCCACGGCTGTCACAGTGAGAGGCAGCGCAGAGTGACAGACCCAGAGCCCACCTCGGCTCCCGGGACCCCTGCTCTTCACTGTTTGACCTGACTTGACTTTTCTGGGCCTCAGTTTCTTTATCTGTGAAGTAGGTTGCTGAGGGCACCTAGAACAGTTCATGGCACGTAAGTCTCATCAGTGTGGCTATTTTTATTCAAGTCTTTAAAGCCCTCTCTGGAAGTAGGCCACAGGATCCACCTACACTTCAGAGGCAAAGAAATGGTGTTGAGAGAAGCTAAGTGAATGGTCCAAGGTGACACACTGGCATGAGTGGATTGTGCCGGGTGGTTGGCAAAGCCAGGCATTTTCAGGGGCTTTTCTGTGATCTTATTCTGTCTCTTCAAAGCAGCTGGTACTCCCGACTCCCTGCTCTAGGTCATACCAAACAGAGGTTGGGGCCTGAGACAGACATTTGTCCTCGTGCCCTGGAGCTAAGCAACAGCTTCTGTATCGTGTTTGCATCCCCCTGCCTGCAGGAGACCACAGGGGGTCACTCAGTCACCTTGGCCAGTGCCACTTAGAATGCGTCTGTACAGAGCCTCACTCCTGCCTCCTGCCCTCACTGGGCCCTCACTGCCCTCACTGGAGCACCTTCCCCACCAGCCCCCCACAAAGGCCCCCACAGGACCTGGGGGCCTGGGCTTTGCAGAGGTCCTGGTGGCCCTGCCTGGCCGTTCCCTCTCCAGCCCCATCCTCAGCTGACACCTCACTCATTCCTCCTCTCCCCTCACAGGAGCCTCCTCCTCAGACCCTGTTCTTGGCCTTCCATCCTCTCCCCACGGCTGATGGTCCCTCCAAGGCTGACTCCTAAGGAATCACCATCACCCTCCTTTCTATTCTGGGGGCTTCTGAGAGAGCCCAGCCTGATGCCAGGACAAAGGACAGAGAATTTAAGCACAGAAATCCCAGACCTGTTGTTCTCTCCAACCAGCGTGACCAGGGCCCGGAGACCTGATGGCCAGGGTGGGGTGTCCAGCACCAGCCAAGCCGGTGCTCCAGTGCACCTCCCCAGAGCTCCTTGCACTGACGGGGCTGCAGGAGCAGGCACAGTGGGCACCCACACCGGCCTGCAGTGATGCGGGGCGGGAGGGAGATGAGAAGACCCTGCAGTCAAGTGGAGCATGGCCCTCCCTGGCTCCCTGTCCCTGGGCCCAGCACTACCACACAGGACACCCAGCCAGGGAATTCTGAAGACCAGAGAGCAGCCCACGGGCATCATGAGTGCTCTGCTCCTCTCCTCGGTCCCTGCTCTTCCCGAGAGCTGCCCCCAAATCAGACATACCTCTGTGGCTCTCCTCTGGTTCATGTTTACAGAGCATAAGGCCGTCTTTGATCCCAACAGGCACCCAGCCCTGCATGGGGGGGACCTGGGCCTAATAGGCACCCCCTGTACCTCAGGCTGTGGCAGGAGCAGAGTCCCCTCCTACGGCCCCTCTTTCTTTACCCCTTCTCCTCCAGCACTGGCAAAGGGGTGGGCTCTAGAGCCAGCACAGGTCACTGCCTGACCTGGATTAAGAACCCCACGGCCCCACTGTCCACATACTGCCTCCCCACCGCCCACCTCGGCTGCTAGGCCCCTCACCTGGACTGGACTGGGGAGGGAAGGGGCCTTTTCCTGCAGCTCTTCAGAGCCACAGACCTCAGGGTGCAGTGAGCCTGTGGTGGGCAGTGGGCAAGGTGATGGGCTGTGGGCCGGGCGGTGGGCAGGGCGGTGGGTGGCGTGCAAGGTGGGACCTCCTGCAGCCTGGAAAAAGGAGGGAGGCCGAGGCCATTCCCTAACTCTCCCCTGCCCCTGGTCTGAGGAGGAGGGACTCTGGAGTAGCAGAGGGTCTGGGGAAAAGGGGGCAGGGGCTGGTGGGACACTGAGCAGGAGGGAGGCCTGAGCACACTGCTTTGGAAATTATTCTAAACACAAAAAAGGGAAAGAAAATGTTACTTCTCCCTAAGTCGGGAGCATGCAAAGCTAGCCCACCTCATGTCCAGCTGTCCACTTTCCACCCTAGAGAAAGAACAGTGTGTCTCAAGCTGCTGCCCTCCCCAGGCCTCCCAGGCCCGCTGGAAAGGGCTCTGACTCCCCCTGGCCGGCCGGGCTCTCTGGTGGTGATCTGGCTCATTCTCCTGCAAGTCAGAAGCACAATTTTCCCCCCAAGTGGAGGAAAAGGAAAGGGCCCCAGCCTACTGAAGAGGTGTTTTATTTTTTAACTAACAGCCTCCCACCCCATTAAGATTCACCAGGACAGGTCTGAGGGCCATTCAGAACCCACTCCTGAGTGGGTGGGTGGGTGGGACTCAGTCCAGAGACCTAACATTCAGAATATAGCATTGGTTGCCTGTTTTGAGATGGATTTAATCTCCCACAGTATTCATGAGACCATCTGATGGAATCAGATCCCTGAGCCACCTTGCAGGACGTTTCCCCCAACCTCTTACACCCTGAATGTCGCTTTGGAAACCAAGCCCTTGGAAGCAAGTGGGGTGGCATGGGAGAGAAGGGAGGAGGTGGGCACAGGTGGTGAACTTATGTGTGGGCACTCTACTGCCTCACTCACAGAAGCCAGCCCTGGTGCCAAGGTCAGCTTGGCTGGTCTGAGGCCACCTTCTTAGCCAAAAACCCAGGGTTCATTTTCAGGAAATTGATAATGAACAACAAAATGGGGACTTCTTTTGGCAGATGCTAGGTCAGTTGTTTTCACCTAATATCCTCTTTTAGCTGCATGTGTATTTATTTATAATTATAACCCTGGTGGACTGCAGCCTTCATCCTTGTTGGGAATGAGTTTGTTATAAATCAGAAATGAGTCCATGATGACGATTGTTTTCCAAACCCAGTCTGTTCCCTGCTCCTTCGCTGGCAAACCCCACCACACAGGAGTGAGGCCAGGGGCTAGGAGTTCCAAGAACAGAGGCTGGGGTGAGGGTGGCACCCAGGCAGCTGCATCTGGTCTGTTTTAATTTAACTGTATTTAATTTGCTTTCAAAATTAAAAGTCAAATACAGTTTTTAACAGTCCTAATCCTCTTCAGCCCTGCCTTATTTTACTCTCATTTATTATTTTAGCCATCCAACAAGTATTTATCAGGTGCCTGTTATGAACAGGCACTATTCTAGGAGCCGGCACACAGCAGTGAAAAAACAAGGCTCTCGTTTTCACAGAACTGACCTACTGACGAGACGAGACAGGCAATAACGAATACATGTTATTTCAGATGCAATCTGTTGTATGGAGAATGAGGCTGAGTTGGGGAGACAGAGGGTAACAGTGGAGACGGGTCAGTGCTCTGTAGGGTGGCCAGAAAGGCCTCCCTGATAAGGTGACATTTGAGCAAAGCAGCAGCACCCTGACATGCAGCTCCCTGGGTCCAAGAAGAAGGAACTGTCCAGCAGGTGGAGCAAGCGTTGCTTATAGATCAGCAGGAAGGCTCAACCGGCTGGGTGGGGGCTGCTGGGGCAACAGCAGTGAGGGATGCGGTGGGCATGGGAGGAGGGAGTCCACAGGCATCAGGTGAACCTAGAAGGCAATGGGGGGTCCAGTACGGAGGACTAACATAATCTATCCATCTCTCAGAAGAACTGCCCTGCGCCTGCACGGAGGATAAATGGAGAGGGCAAGGGCAGGTGGAGACGTGGTTCCTGCAGTCATCTAGGCCAAGATGCGGTGGGCTGAGTGGGGCATGGGGCGGGGGCAGACAGAAGCAGTCAAATTCTGAACGAGTTTAGGAGGCAGAGCCAGGAGGATTTGCTGCTGGAGTGGATGTGGGAGATAAAGAGAGGGGTCCAAAATAGCCCGAGACACAGAACAGCACTGCCGTTTCCAGATACGAGGCTGCGTGCAGGAGGGGTAATGTGGGGAAACGGAGCTCTGTGTCAGGTGCCTGTTAGACACATGCAGAAGAAAAGGAGCCCCCACACGCCTGGAGCTCAGGTGCGGGCCAGCATCGGCAGGCGCAGGTGTCGAACCTGTTTACAAACCACAGGTGTCACGGGTGAGACCCTGTGCAGTGAGTGTGGACAGAGGAAAGAAACAGCCCAAGGAGTGGGCCAGAGACCCCCAGTATTCAGAGGCTGGATTTGAAGAGGGATCCTCCAAAGAGACCTAGATGAGGCCATACCATGTGGAAGATAAGGGCAAATCTTTAGTCAACGCTGGAGAATAAGCTCTGCCAAGAGGTACTTTGATAGAGAAGCCGAGCAGTCAACTGGCAAAAAAGAAGGGCAAGAACAAGCAGCTGGTGTAGGAAGAGCTCACCGTGGGAAGCCACAGTGTGTCTTGCTCAGGTCTGCGTGGAACTGTGATCCGCTCTACAGGAGGATTTGCAGGAAGGTTCCCTTCCATTCGAGTTCCATCACTTTCTGACGGAACCCAGCTCATACACAGCTTTGCAGAAGCACACACCCAGGTAAAGCAGGGCAGAAGACCCTGCACCTGGCTCAGGCCACACCCAAGTAGCCCAGGTCGCATCCACATCTCAGCTCCATGCTTGTCGTTCCAAGGCAGTTCCAGAAGAACTGGTGAGTCTGGGCAAAACCAGGGACTCTGCCTCATCTTGTCCCCAAGCCACTGTCCACAAGCTTCCCTTTAACAAGCTCCATTTAATAAGCCCTTGACCTGGCTCAGCTGCTGGGCTGCACATCACGAATGTCCCCTGCACCTCCCCCTGGGCAGCCACACATGGGCAGCAAGCCTGCCGGCCTCAGTGAGCTCCACGGCTCGCCATCCCACAGCCACCTTCACGGGGCTCCCAGAGCTCTTGCCGCGCAGGGGTGTGTGCACCTGACTTTCTGTTACTGGAGATAATTTGGTTTGGGCAGTAGATGCCAGATGTAGTGTGTGAAGCAAAACTCAACCCTGCAGTTAACTCATATGTAGCGCCCTTGACTGCCTGGCAGATTCTTACCCCCGCCCACCAGCATGAGAATGAATTTGCATTTGACCTGTCCTCTCCAGGGCACTTCCAATCCAGCAACATTTGAAGGGGAGTCGGGGTCAGGAGGGGAGTATGAGACCAGGGTCATGGCCCACCCACCCCAGGGACGGTCCCCGTCTGGACCCCCGAGCGGCAAATGGGGCCCCATGGGAACCTGACCGAGAAAACGAAGCTCTCACACAGCCTTCCCCTCTGGCAAGAGCGGCACACATGACGGAGACTCTCACCAGAGGGGGTGCGATTCAACGCTACAGCTTTACTGCAACTCAGGACAGTGAGCCCGAGCAGGTGTTGGGCTGAGCCCCAGAACAAGGCTCAAACGCGGACGCACACACTGCGGAGGAGGCTGCTCTGCCCCTGCTGCTCCCGCGTGGGAGGTGGGGGGCGGGGGCCACTGAGCTGGGCCTTCTGTCCCTCCTCCCTGGATATGGGCCATGGCTTCTGCCAGGACGCACATGTCATCCTCACTGAACACCAGAGACACTTGCTAACTCAGGAAGACGCAGGGCTGAGGATTTCTGTGTCTCCGGCCCAGCCTGTCACCCTGTGGGAAGCAGCGAGTGGGAAGGGAAAGGGGAAGTCACATGTTTCTCACGCTGAGTTCCTTCCAGAATCCCAAAGAAGGCTCAGAAAGTTGTGAAGGAAGAAGAGTCAGCTCAGGTGAGACATCCCCTCCCCACCCGCTACACCGGTGACACACCCAGGATTTCGGGGATAAAAAGGGGCCATGAGGGATGTGACCAAGCCTCCCAAGAACCGGCAAAGAGCACGCCTGAGTCTAGCAGATGCTGGCAGGGCTGTGACTTCCAGCGCAGGGGCATGTTTCAGCACTTTCTCTGAGGACCAAAGGCTTGGCGGTCTGACTAGCTGCTCCCACCCTGGAGACAGCCCGACAGCCTCGGCACAAGAGCAGGGCTGCAGGAAAGGCATCATTAACAAAGCCAGGCCCAGAGCCATCCCACCTTTCCCTGCAGGCTCAGGGTTTTGAGCTTAGGTGGGGGCAGACTGTAGCCCCCAGTCCCTGAGGTTGCTACTTAAGGAGAGGCCTTTGCAGGGGAGGGGTGGGGCAGCAGCCACCAGGCTTCAGGTCAGGAGGCGGCGGCAGTCTCCCACGGGCACCAGCAGGAGGGGGTGCCACGGCTCACTTAATGTACTGGTTCCTGCCCAGGTGGGGGGTTTCCGTGAACTGTAATGCAGGGCCCACCATCGTCTCCTCAAAAATGATGACCTGTGGAGAGAGGGCCCGGCTGGGAGGGCAGCTGAGGTCTGTCCTGGTGCCAGGGGAGGTGCTGAGAGGTGGCAAGGTCAGAAGGAAAGGGTTTGGGAACCAGGCTGGAAGGGACAGGGACCAACAACTCGTCCGCGGCGAGGAGGAGGGAGGACGAACCCGCTGACACGCCCTCCACCCTGACAGAAGGCTCCCTGGGAGGGCAGGTGGGCGGGGCCTCTTGGGGAACAAGAAGGGGCTGAGGCTCCCTGGGAGGGCAGGTGGGCGGGGCCTCTTGGGGAA
>NW_012114455.1:9932723-9937555 GCF_000951035.1 Colobus angolensis palliatus | reverse complement strand
GGGCAGGTGGGCGGGGCCTCTTGGGGAACAAGAAGGGGCTGAGGCTCCCTGGGAGGGCAGGTGGGCGGGGCCTCTTGGGGAACAAGAAGGGGCTGGAAGCTCCCACCTGGTTGATTCCGCTGCTCAACCAGGGGCCTGGGAGGTACAGTGTCTTCTGGGGTCCAATGTTCCAGTAACGTCCAAGGTTCTGGCCATTGATGAATACAACCCCCTTCTCCCAGCCCTTGAAACAGAGTGGGAAGGGTGTTCATCTACCACGAGCCACAGCAAAAGTGGAGGGAGACATACACCATGCGTGCTTCTCTCAGGAGACCAAAGCGAGCTGTGTCTGGACAGCCATGAGGGTGAGCAGGTGGGATGCTCTATTTCCTGTGCCCCTAGTGCCACTGCCATGCCTCTCAGGCACGGACCCCAAGCTCAGACTGCACGTGGGAAGTATGAGGTGGTTCTGCTGTGAGCCCACTCCCCTGGCCCAGGGAGTCCCCAGGGGCCCTCTCAGACCCTCTGGGCACAGAAGCCACCAAGGGCTCTTGCCAAGCTCATGTGGCTTTGGCTCAGAGCCCTCCAAGGCGGGAGGGACGCAGGAGAACCCAGCAGGGAAAGGGGGTTACCAACCTCCAGCTTTAGAAAGGTGTCACAAGGGGTGGAGCTGATGGACAAGCTACCCAAGAAGAAAGCAGGCAATGTGGGTGTTTCTGGGAGGGAACTCCATTTGTCCAGGCCGAACCTAAGGACAGAACACAGGGCAGGAGACGGAGGAGGACCTTCCCTAGATCTGGTCCCAGTCCTGCAGCTAATTCCCCATCCATGGCCCCCCCACCCTTAACCAGGACACAGAATGGCAGCAGGGTAGGATGCTGGCAATTCCTAGTCTGCACATGTGGCTTCTAGCGCGGGTGCCACCCCTCACCTCAGCCAGCCGATCTGGCCCCTGGGGCCATTCACAGCTGGGTGTGGGCCAGGCTACGGTGCACCAGGGACCCTGGGCCCTGCCCCTGTCCGAACCTGTGAGTGCACGTGCTGGCACTGGGCAGGGACCCACCTCTGAAAGAAGCTCTTCTTCATATCCAGGCTGTAGATTCTGAATTTTTTCAGGGGTGAATCATTCAGATAGAGATTTCCAATCAAGCCTGTGGGAAGGAGGCACAACACGTGGGTAGCCCAAAGGCAGGGGCCGAGTCTGCTGGGCCAGGGCCACAAGGGGAAGCCCTGGGACACTGGGGTGAGGAGTGCTGAAGTGTACACTCCCTGAGAAGCTGTTCACTTGCAAGCAAGGCTCCCTAGCAATTCTATGGGGCATGGGAAGGAGGAAATCCCGAGGATCTGCCATGGGAAGGATATAGAGCTGAGGTGTTACAGGGGGAGAACGGCCTCTGGCCTCTCTCTGAAGGAAGTTCCAGATGACTGAGAGGGTTCCAGCCTAGCTACAGGGCCAGTTTCAGTGGGGCCCAGGCTACACAGACCTAATAGCTCAGCCAAAAGTCACCTATGCCACTGAGGATTAAAGCTGTGCATCAGGAGTATGGACTGTGGGCAGATGGCACCCTCACTCAGGCATCCAACAGGGAGGAGCTGTGTCCCTTGAGGAGCCACTCATCAGCATCCCGGGGCTGGGCCAGCCCTGCCAGTCTCAGATCACGGAGCTGCTGAGTGGCTAGCTTGGGAATTCAGAGGCTGGGGACTGTGCAGAGGCTTCGCGGGGCCTACAGACTCTGAAATGGCAGGCGCAGGTGTATGTGGGCACACACATTTCTCCAGGGAGGTCTGTGACTTGAAACATTTAACTGTGATCCGGAGGACAGGACTCCACAGTGTGGGCCCAGGGGACCCTCAACAAGGGCTCAGGGAAGCAAAGTTAGGAACAATGGTCAGGCTGGTGCTCCCTCCAACCCCCAACCCCCAGGAGAACAACGGAAGGACAGGCCCAGAGAGGGAGCTGTTTAGGGTGAAGGAGTGTGGGCCTGGATGGTGCTAGATGCTGCTCTGAGGCCCATCTGGAGAGGCCCTGATCCCCAGGACCCAGGCTCCAGTGTCTGGGCCATGTCACTTTCCTGGCAAGGCCACCAGACGGCTGTCGGATGAAATGTGGACCAAAAAGAGCTCTTCAAGTTTCCTCCATTACAAACGCAGACGCCGTGAGAGAGCTGGGAGGTCACCGGTGTTGCTCACCACAGTCGCATTCATTTTTATCTGAGTTCTTTTTTTATAACTTACCTGAAACCACCCACATTTAGCTAGAGTTGTTTAAAAAAGGAAGGGCTAAATTAAAGCATAAAAGATTTAGCAGGCCAGGAAACAAAGCAAACTGGCAGCCTGTTCCCAGAGGGGTGCGCGGCCAAGAGGCGTTTTGTTTGCTGTACGTCCCACATCCTCCTCGCGCCACATCCGAGATAAGCTGTGGGTTTCCCAAGATGGATCAAGAAGAGAAATTCAGTGTGGAGGCCCAAGAAGGCAGGGGTCTTGTGCCTTTCCTTGGATTCCTGGAAATCACATTCATTGCTCCTCACCGCCGTCCCCCAAGCAGACATCCCTGCGGAAACTGACTGCAGCCCAGGGGAGACCAGGCCAGCTCAGTGTTCACTGTGTTTATCACAAGCACGCAGACAATGCACATGTGCAGTGCTAACGGGACAGGGACCACAGCCTAGCGGAGCTTCTCTGGCCCACTCAGAACTGGCCTCATGTACAGGACAACCCAGCCTCCACCTCCCTGCAAGGGGCCTCCGTGGCCTGGTGGCTGCTGGCAAGAGAAGCAACAGCCACGTGTCCAGCGTGGCCGCTCTTCTTTCGACACGTTCTCGGACCCACCTTTGCGCTGGTCATCAATATTCTCTCCATAGTTGACTCGCCCACGATTCTCCACCAAGATCCTCAGCACGGTGTAACCCTGCCAAAAACACGGGGCTAACGATGGACCACTGGAAGGCCACAGCTGCCCCTCAGAATGTGCTTGTGGACCCCAGTGCTTCCCTACACTCTGGGATGTGCACTCCCAGCTGGGCAGAAAGCCGCGCTCGCCCTCTCCACCTACAGCTTGTGGGTGAGGAGCCCCGAGTCTCCCAGGTCTTCCTCGGTGACTCCCCCCCCCATCTTCCTCGAAGCAGCGGGGGCTAGCCCTCACACAGCGCCCAAAAACAATGAACCTGGATCAGAGGGACAGTGATCTTCGTTGTCTTGTAGTCCAAGAATCCTATGGACACTGTGTTCACAAACACCTGCCAAAGGGAACAGACAGAAGCATCCATGGCCAACAGGAGGAGGGTAAACGGGACCTCCGCTAGGCCAAGAAGGGCAGCACTGCATGCCTGTGGGCAGACAAGCGGCCAGCGGGCAGAGCAGAAACGAATGCACCCATGAAGACTCGCAGAGCTGACTCGGAAGGGCCATATTTACAGCTGGTAATAGCTGATTCTGAGGGACAGAACGTATTGCAGGGCTGCTCATCAGAAGGTCGCAGGAATTTAGAAGAGAAGCTCCTACCTGCCCCCGATCACGCACGCGGCCACTGAGGATGCCAGATGAGGTGATGCTGGTCTCATAGAGAATGTACCCAAAGGACTGTCCATTTCCCCCGTTGACCGGCAGGTTCTCCATGTTGATGGGCTTTTCAGACTTGATTGGCTGCGTACAGAAGAGACGGAGGGGTGGGCAGGCTGAGGAGGAGTGGGGTCACAGACAGACTCTGCCTGGGGGCTGGCACATGGGGTGGAAGCAGGGGTTTGGCGGGTGTTTCTACTTTGACTTCTCATTGCACTAAACCTACAACTCTCCAGTGATGGGGAAGAGGGGTGGGACAAAGGGGTGTGCACCAGCAGAGTGCAGTCCCCAGGCAGGGGATACGCATCACAGCCTCGGGCCACTGGAGGAGACACCCCCTGTTCCTCTGCGCCTCACTCTCCTCTCTGAGGCTGGAGGAAGGAAAGGTTCACAGGGCCACCTGCGGTTCCTCCCGGGCCTTTGTCTCTCCCCACTTCACACTCTAGCATGAGTTTGTCCTCTTCACTCTGAGCTCCAAGGCTGGAGAGCGGACCTCAAAGCCACTAGGCACTGGCCTTCCTCTCCCCACACCCCTGCTACACCCACGATTGCCCCCAGCACTCACCTCCCCCATGTACTTGAGGGCATCCCACAGAGACAGGTACAAGACTGGCGTTATGGGCTCATAGGACATCTTGGGAAGTAGGTCAGGTGGGGGAGGGAGAGGAATGCCTGCAACACACAGACAACAGCGTCATCCCCAGGGACCCAAATGTCACCGTCTGCTCGTCCTCCCCACCCAGCTCCCATTCACAGACCCAATGTGCTCCTGCATCCCAGCACCACGAGGAACAACAGGCCAGCTCTCAGCACCTGCCAAGGCCAGGGGAGGAAGGCCAGGGGCATTCTCCCGTCCTCCATAGGAGATCAGGAGCCTTAACACCTGGAGCAGGTGAAGTCGGCAAGATGGAAACAGCCTCACGCACCTCCCTGTCCTTGTCTAGAACATTCTTGCACACAGATCAACCGCAGTCGAGGTGGGACAGTAAGGAAGTAACTCTTTCGGGGTCTGAGAGCAGAAGCAAGGGCCTGAGTTGGAACTTGAGTCTGCTGTCTGCTGGGTACCTGAGATGGAGCCGAAGAAGTCTCGAAGCTTCATGTACTTGGCCGTGTAATCTCCCGCTTCTGTCAGCACAGCGTCATAGTCTGCAAGACACCGGGCCCTGTCACGGTCACCCCTGTCCCCAGCACAGCACATGTGGCAGCACAAAGAACAGGGAAAAGCTCAGAAGGGCCACAGGTCTTCATCTCAGCCATTGCGGAGGCAAGACACTATTTTTTTTTTTTTTTTTTTT
>NW_012114455.1:9924782-9932549 GCF_000951035.1 Colobus angolensis palliatus | reverse complement strand
CAGGATGGTCTCGATCTCCTGACCTCGTGATCTGCCCGTCTCGGCCTCCCAAAGTGCTGGGATTACAGGCGTGAGCCACCGCGCCCGGCGGCAAGACACTTTTGAGCCATTCAGTCAGAATGCTGTAAACACGAAAGACCATGCAACCACAGCAAGTGTCCATAAGGCTGGTGCAGCGGCTCACACCTGTAATCCCAGCACTTTGGGAGGCCAAGGCAGGAGGATCACTTGAGGCCAGGAGTTCCAGACCAGCCGGGGCAACATAGCAAGACCACACCTCTACAAAAAAATTTAAAAATTAGCCAGGGTTGGGGTGCACACCTGTAGTCCCAGCTACTCAAGAGGCTGAAGCAGGAGGATCACTTGAGCCCAGGTGTTCGAGGCTGCAGTGAGCTATAATCACACTACTGCACTCCAGCCTGGGTGACAGATGATACTCCCTCACACATTCAAAAAAACACAAACTATCCATGATCACAGCATGGCCCTAAATTTCTAGCTGCAGGTGTAATTTCTACTTTCTGGAACTCTCAACCTAAAGGGGGCAGGATCACACCTCCTCAAGGGCCTGGGCAGGGAGGGGAGGCCACCTCTGCCAAAGAGGCCTCTCTGTAGCATGGCCGGCTCACGGGCACACCACGTCTCTGTAGCGTGGCCGGCTCACGGGCACACCACGTCTCTGTAGCGTGGCCGGCTCACGGGCACACCACGTCTCTGCAGAGTGGCCGGCTCACGGGCACACCACGTCTCTGCAGAGTGGCCGGCTCACGGGCACACCACGTCTCTGCAGAGTGGCCGGCTCACGGGCACACCACCGGCCTTGAGGCTTCCCTCCTCTGGGAGTGTAACGTGACCGTCGGCAAAGCCCCTGCCTTCTCCAGGTATACCATTGCCAAAGACACTGAAGGTGCCAGAAGTGGACCCTGAAGGCCTCTCCATAGCAAGCCCTAGCCATGCCCATGCACGGCAGACCAGGGAGAGCAGTGTTAATGAATACTTGCCATAGCTGGTGACATCTGACTTGTAGTCATGGAAGTGCATGGCTCCATTCATGAAGCCAAAGTTGGTGCCTCCATGGAACATGTAGAGGTTGATGGAGGAGCCGGCGTCCACAATGGCAGACACGGTTTTTAAAACCTCTGCCGGAGGAGGGAGAAAGGGGATGTGCAGAGTGAGTTAAAGTCTGAGATGAGCTGGGGTCCCTTCACTACTCTCCTCTTGCCCAGTCCCACCTCAAGGCCAACGTTGTCACTCTGTCCTTCTAGCTCTCACTAAAACCCCAACCACAGAAGATTAGGGGTGGAGGACGTGTGGGCCAGAATCATGGCCCCAGAGCTCGAGCCTCCAGTTGTTTGTAAATCCTGGTCAAGTCTCTGAGCTCCATGTGGACCACCTGCAGCCCAGGTCGGCCAGGGCCTTGCAGCCAGCGTGATCTGCATGTGAGTCTGCCCAACCAGGTGTATCAAATGCACAAAGATGGATGCATCCCTAGAGAGAAAACTCTGACACCTCCCCTGTTCTACCTTTGTTAGGAGATGAATCATGACATGAGAAGATCATAGCAAAGGAGAAAAACAAATGGTTTAATATATATTTTATTAATGTAAATCAAAGAAATGCAGACTAAACAATGATGTACTGAGTAGACCAATATTAAAAGTTATTTTAATACTCAGTGTTGCTGAATCTGTGGGAAATGGGTGCATCCACTCGGCAGCAGCGGTTGAAGCCGCCGTCTCTCCGGGGCTGGGGGTGCTGAGGACCACCGGGAACACCAGGTGCGCAGAGTGCAGGCTCCGGGACGCTCACCCAGATGGCGTGCGCTTAACAACCACCCGAAACGGCCCGAGAGACTGTGTCCACGAAGCGTGGGTTAGAACGGGGCTCTTCACATTCTTTAAAACAGTCGTGTAAGTCTGTATTTGGTCATACAGAAAGCGGTCCGTATGTGCATTAACCGGTACAAGCAGGTACCATGCAGCGGAGTGTGACTGCATCTGTCTGCCTGTGTGTGTGCGTATAGAGCTGGCGGTAAGATACATAGAGAACTGCCTACATGGTATACATCTAAATGTTGTCTCTGGGCTCTGGGAATTTTATTTCTTCTCTATACTTCTTCTGTATTTTCTGGATGTTTGCAATAGGCATGCATTACCCTTCTAATTACAAAAACACGAACAAGCAATGTTAAAAAGCTCTCCCATTCATCAAAGTGTCAAAACAAATGACTCAGGAATATCCAGAGCCAACTTCTGCACACAGATAATCCCAGCAGCCTTGCACCCCTATGGCTGACCTACATTAGTTAGCAGGTGACTGAAACTCATCCTCACTTCTTAAGTAGCACACATGCTGGATGTAGTAACTGCAAGTACTCACCAGAAGAATCCAGGATATTGTGAGGGCCTCCCCACGAGTCAAACCACCCCGTCCAGTACTCCATCACCATCTTGGGCTGAGTCCCCTGGACACCACAAAAAGAGAGTTAGACAAGCAGACTGGCCAGACAAAAAAGAGGGAATCTCTTCGTGGAGGGGAGCCCCAGGATCTCTGCCCTCTCCACTCTTCTCTGGCTGCGTACCCACTGCCTTAGAGGTCTTTGGAGGTGGGGCATAGGTGACGGCCAGATTCACCTGCACACCAGTTCTCCTGCCACATGTGGACCCCACACGTGCAGGTACAGAGCAGATAAAGCTCCCAAAGTCGCTACAGCAAACCTTGATGGTTTTAATGTTATGTACATGTTAGCAAGAAGACACTGGTTCTGGATCAAGCCAAGCTTTGCCTGTCCTCTCCCAGGGAAGAGGGATGTTCTACCCAGGACAACTCCATATCTGGGAGGGATACTGTGGATACAGACCCCCCGGGTATTGGCTCCATTAGCAGAATAATCAGACACTACGAGTGGGCCCTCTTCAAGGTCCAACTCAGTTTAAACAGCAGCATTTTCTAAACCAGAAAATCAGGGCCTTACAGCACAGCTATTCATGGTGCAGGTTCTGTACCAACAATTTGGATTTATACCTTGGCTGGGCCACTCAACAAATCTTAAATCTTCTTTCTGAATACTGACCTCGGCATAGGACTGCCCCAAGGAGGCCAAGATCATTCCTGGGACCATGCTCCACTCTGCCATGTTTGCAGAAGCCCAGAGCGCCTGGGGGAGGTATAAAGACTAACGTGCTAGTGTTTCAGGCTCTGTGTGAGACAGTCTTCCTCACTGATCCAGTGACAGCTTGTCAAGTATCTCTAGGTCAGTGATGGCCTTATGTTTAGAGCGCTACTGCATATGCAGCAACAAAATCTGATCCAGGGGGACGGGACAAACTTACGGTCCATTGAGTAGAAGGTACCAGCTATACCCCGGTTAAAGCCAGAGTAGTTACAAGAATTCTTTTAGCAAGACTGGTGGCTTGGTTTTCTTTACAAGCCACCTACCTTCCAAGAAGGAGACATACCATACCACGTTTAAATCACTAAAAAGGGAGAGGCAGTTTCAAAGTCCCGCAAGTCAGAAATCTCCCATGCCAGAAGCAAGGCTGTTGGCTTGGGGGTACCAGAGCTGAGGAGGTGGGTGTCCACCCACAGGCCAGGCCACTGCACTGCACACCTGGCTACGAGCGGGAGCTCTGCAGGGAGACTGTGCTGCAGTCCCCAAGCCGCTACTTACAGGGCGCCTCATACACTCTATGGCCGTCTCCTTCACTGGCTCATGTAACTGTTGGGAGAATGAGATGAGCGAGTGCGCGTAACGCCCTCAGCACACTGCCTGGCAGGTGGGAGGTGCTCAGGAAACACTTGCACGGTTGTCCCCATCACCGGTCACGGGCGCAGAGGGCGAGTGAGGTGCTATTGACACCGCCGCGCGGAGCACGCCTGGGGCCTGCACGGTGCATTCAGAGAGCCCTGGATTCAAACAGGGAGGTGTCCACGTCCCCGCCCTTAATGAAGACAGACGTCTCTGGACTGCGCACATAAGGACCATTCTGTTAGCAGGACAGCTGGCCTGGGACGGCTCGGGCATGGCTACCTCTCTAAGGATGACCTTGGAGGGTAGGTAAACATAAGGCATTCTGCTGCATCAGCTGCTGTGCTAGGCACTTTCCAAATATTACCTCATTTAATCTTCAAACAACCCTGTGAGTTGACACCATAAGGCAGTGTACTCTCATCATCCCCACTTAGAAGAAAGAGATGCACAGAGAGGTTAAGTAACTTGCCCAAGGTCACACAGCACAGGGCAGGACACCCCGTCACCTCAGTCAGAAGCGTGAGAGGCCCCCCACTCCACTACACACACCGGCAGGCACTCAGGAAATGTCGAGGAAGGAAGGCAGAGACCCAGCTGGGTCGCGCGTGACCTGCCTCACAGGAGCCTGCCTGCGCGTGGGGCCAGCCCTCCCATCTCCTCCTGGGAGCCTCCCCACCTACTCTGGCCACCTGAACTCCAGGAGGAGCCACATCAAACACACACGCGGCTGTGGTGGCTCCACGCAGATGTGCCTGAGGACACAGCTCCTGCTCTGAAAGACCATCAGCCAGAATGGAAAGCGGCCCAGCATCTCCACAGGCGTCCATGCCTGTCCATCCCAGCACAACTCCACTCCAGGCCCGGGACCAGTGTGACCAGGCAGCACGGGGGCATGAGCCAGGGCACAGCCAGGGCCTCTCAGGACCAGTGTGACCAGGCAGCACGGGGGCAGTGAGCCAGGGCACAGCCAGGGCCTCTCAGGACCAGTGTGACCAGGCAGCACGGGGGCATGAGCCAGGGCACAGCCAGGGCCTCTCAGCTCTGCAGAGGGCAGCAGCATGGCCCCATCCATCCATCTGCTTCGAAGGGGCACACGAGCTTGACAGAGAGGTCAGTCAGAACTACAGTGCAGCGTAAATGCCCATCAGTTTGACAGGTATTGAGAGACATCTGGAAACTCCTCCCTCTCTCCAGACCCAGAGTGGACCAGGCTTCCTGCCTTGCTGATGGCAGTAATCTTTCTAGGATTGCAGGCCCTCACAGGTTAAGGTCAGGTGCCTGTGTAGTATAGGACAGGGAAGTTTTTCCTCCCTCTCAATCCCTGGGAGCAAGTCTGGAGCTAATTGAGGCCACAAAAGTCGAGTCCTCTAGGAGTGCACCAAAAGGGCCCCTCTCTCAGGGCAGTGAGTGACGTCCACACTGCAGCCCTCAGAGCTGTTTGTGGGCAGCGGGTCTTGCAGGCACACAGCGGCATGGGCCAGGGGTCAAGAGGCCAACAGCCCCGAGTCCAGCTCCCTGCACTGGGGAAGCTGAGCACGCTGACAGGCATTTGGAATTCCCACAGGCCACTGGGCAGGCTGGGCGGCAGCTTCCCTGGGGCTGGACTTACCTGGACGTTGAAGAGAAAGGTGGTCAGTAGCTGCAGCTCGTGTGTTGACTGCAAGTTGATGGTGGCCAACACTGTTAAAGGGAGGAGGAGAGAGAGAGACAAAGCACTGTCTCAAAGCCGGGGACCGTCTAAGTGACCCCAGACCTTCCTCAATCCACCAGCACAATAAAGTAACCCGCCCTGACGTGGTTTCCCACCTCCAGTTAGAAGTCAGCCACAGTCAGGCGCGGTGGCTCACACCTGTAATCCCAATGCTTTGGGAGGCTAAGGTGGGTGGATCGCTTGAGGCCGGGAGTTCGAGACCAGCCTGGCCAGCATGATGAAACCCCATCTCTACTAAAAAATACAAAAAAAAATTAGCCAGGGTTGGTGGTGCATGCCTGTTATCCCAGCTACTTGGGAGGCTGAGGTGGGAGGATCACTTGAACCCAAGAGGCAGAAGTTGCAGTGAGCCGAGATTGTGCAACTGCACCCTAGCCTGGGTGACAGAGCGAGACCGTGTCTCACAGAAATAAAGAAAGAAATAAATAAGTCAGCCAGGACGCCAAGAGACTTATCTTGTTGTCTTGGATTCCGCCACAGCAGCACAGAGCTGAGAGGCAGTCACTCGCTGGGCACCTGACCTTGATCAACTGTGACTTCTACAAGCCAAGCACACATTTCGGTTCCTTGTTCTTTTGTAGGAACCAGAGCCTGATCCTTCCTTGGCACCCCAAGCACCTGGTCCAAGGTAATGATGTAAACAAACATTCCTCTCTGATTTCTTGATAAGGGCTAATTCTGTATTCTACTCCATAACATGTTCCTTTTAAAATTTAAAACGCTATTTTCAGTGGCTTTCTATCAGTGAAACATATGCTCAAGAAAGGTGGGCTCTGTCTGGCTGACAGCCGGCGATGCCCACGCCCACCCCAGTGGCACAGCCTTACCCTGGGGCCTCTCACCTGCCTACTGTCTGCCTAACAGTCAGCTCACAGGCATGGCTGCGGTCTGGGCTCCCGCAGGCCTAGGCACACACGAGAGAGGCTGAGCCAGCCTGGCAAGCCGGGCCACCCTGACACTCTGCTGCAGGACAAGAGCCTCTGATTGCCAGTGAAGAAACGCAAGCGACAGCTGGGGCGCCGGGGAGGTGTAATAACTTGCCTCTAGGTCACAATAATTGACCTCAAGGTAGCGGCAGAGTGGGGCTGCACACCTGGGTCCCCCTGACACCACCCCATGGCCCTGCCCCGTCCCTGTCCTCCAGCAGCCCACTGGGACCCTCCACCCAGACCCCTCCCCTGAAGCCAGAAGCCCTTTGAAGACAGGAGGCCAGTCTGAAACTGAGCAGGCCGAACTCAATGTCCACAGGCTGTGCACGGCTAAGTGGACACGAGCATCTGTCCTGTCCTTCCTGACACCTCTCACAAATAGAAGAGGAGGGTGGACAGGCAGACGGCCACGAGGAACATCAACAAGAGGAGACATGGGCAAATCCTGGAATACGGAGAAGGACACAGGGACAGTAAATGGTCTAGGAGTGCGAAGGGGTGACAGTTGGCTCCAGCTCCAGCCCAAGGCCTCGTCCCACTCCCAGCCCCAGGCCCTGATCACCATGCGATGGGAGGATGCCCGTCCTCAGCCTCAATCCTTGTTCTCACCTGGGCCCATCCCCTCCTCAGGGGTCATCCCGCCTGAGAAAGCTGGACCCGAGCTGCTGCGGGAATGGGTGTGTGTGGCAGGTGGAGGGGAGGGCGGGAAGAGGAGGCAGGCAGTCTCTACAGCACATTCCTGTCCACCACCGGCCTGGCCCAGAGCAGCTGCAGCAAGACCCCAGGACTTCTCCAGAAACACTGTACAGCAGTAGACATTGCCCCAAACTCCGACAAGTGAGTGTCCCTTCTTGAAAAAGCCACCACAGCCCAGTCACCCCCGGGGGAAGAACTCCTGTCAACAGCCTCTCCCACACCCAGAGCTCCCTGTGGCAGCCAAGAGCCCCTTTCCTAAGCTGCTGGGTAGGGGCTGATCCAGAGCATCCCCTGGCGCAGGAGATGGAGTGGAACAGACAGCAGGAAAATAGCAGGCAGTGCTAGGGAAAGGAACACAGGCAGTGCCTGGGGGAGGAACGCCGGCAGCCCTAGAAAAGGAACGCGGGCAGCACCAGGAAAGGAACACAGGTAGCACTTTTGTAAAAAGCAAACTACCCTCGCAGGGAAATAAGAAAGGTAGTATCCTTTTTTTTTTTTTTTTTTTTGAGACGGAGTCTCGCTCTGTCACCCAGGCTGGAACGCCGGCAGCCCTAGAAAAGGAACGCGGGCAGCACCAGGAAAGGAACGTGGGCAGTGCCGGGGAAAGGAACACAGGTAGCACTTTTGTAAAAAGCAAACTACCCTCGCAGGGAAATAAGAAAGGTAGTATCCTTTTTTTT
>NW_012114455.1:9920960-9923202 GCF_000951035.1 Colobus angolensis palliatus | reverse complement strand
TTCTCTACCAACATTTTCAAGTATTTCACTTTTAGACCATTTAATTTTTTTTAATTAAAAAAAAAAAAGAAGTTATTCCAGGCAGCAGGTGGCAACAGGGGCACGCAGGTGGGTGCCTGGAGGTGGGAGGGCCACAGGGAAAAGCAGTAGAGACTCCCGGCTTCCTTGCAAGGCCTGTAACCGGGAGACTGCCAAGCGCTAAAAATGTGCTCCAGCGTCCAAAGGAGTCTCCCTGCACAGCCACAGCCCCGCAGGAGCCTGGAGCAGGCCTTGGAAGCAGCCGTGGGGAGACAGTGCCACCGCGTGGAAGCCGTGGGAATCACCGCTGGTCCTCCCCATGCCGGAGACACAGGGACTGCCTGGGGACACAAGCCTTTTCCTCCCCATTCATGGACCTTCACTCCCTGGGTGCCAGCCACATGCCAGGCGCTGCTGCAGGGATGTAGAGACATCTTCCAGCAGCTCGGTCTGTGGAGGAAATGCAAAAGAAAGAAAAGAAAGCGTGGAATGTGCCAGAGCAGACACAAGCAGGGTTGCAGGAGACCACAGGAAGGGCCCCGCTGCGTCGATGGGAGGGTGCTATGCTCACCCGGGCCACAAACCACACCTGGGCCCCCGAGCACAGCTGAACCAGCCAAACCCCAAGCCCCGCCAAGAGTGCTGCTGGGTGAAACAGATCAATGAAATAAATAAACTACCCCCAATCTGAGAGGGCGAAAAGAAATCAGGGAGAAGGACTGAGTGAGCCCCAAGAAGGAGGACGTTCAGTTTCAAGTGTGGTGCTACAAAAAGCCTCACTAACTTTAGAGAACAGCCCTGCAGCTCTCTGGAGGAAGAGCAGAGCCCCCAGGGCTGGGGCTCTGGACGCTGGAGGAACAGTAAAGAGGGGGAACGTGTGAGCAAAGGGAAGGAGCAGGAAGTGAGCGCAGCTGGGTCCCGGAGGCCACGTGGAGAGGCCTTTCAAGGTCATTCCCAGAACCTGCGCTTCACTCTGAGTGAGACAGAGGCGCCGAGCGTTCAGCAGGGTACGGTAATCTGCACTCTGAGACAGAGGCTTGGAGCGTTCAGCAGGGTACGGTAATCTGCACTCTGAGTGAGACAGAGGCGCCGAGCGTTCAGCAGGACAGGGTAATCTGGAAGACATTTTCAGAGGCACGCAGAGAACACATTGTGGAGGCAACAGTGAAAATGCTACTGCAGCAATGCAGGCCAGGGGTGCTGCTAGCAGGTGAGTGCTGCTAGCAGGTGAGTGCTGAGGCCTGTAGGGATTCCAGGAGCACTGGGAGATAAAGCTAACAATGGCTTAGGTGCCAGGCAGACTGGACAGGAGCTCACAGTCACTACCAGGTTCGGGGCCCATGCAGCTGGGAAAAACAGAGCTGCAATGTTCCAAAAACAGGAAGCCCACACGTGAGGCAGTCATCTGCAGAGTGCCCTTGGAGCCCGCGTGCCCAGCAGGGCGGGAGAACAGCCACCCACGCACCATGATCTCTCACACAGACCCTCCCCACTCATGGAACCCCAGGGTTCTGCAGCCCAGTGCCATATGCACGGGAGAATAACAGGCACCACAGAAACTCCTACTTGGGTCGCAGTCCCACAGGGAGAGTGTGCACAGCCAGCCCAGGGCCGCCCGCCAGCCCCCACGGCCCAACACAAGTGCAGTTACCTCCCTGGACAATCCCCTTGCTCAGCCCATCCTTGTTGTCTGAAGTCAGGAGCAGTTCCACAATGCCACGGTCCTCCAGTGCCTGCGGGGGGAGATGAGATAAGCCCGCGTCTGCCCTGGCTCCTCAGAGCGTCTGCAGGGACACACAGCTGCAGCTGGGTAGCCCAGAGAGCTGGAGGGAGAGATGCTGAATAAAGCGTTTATTTCTCTGCCAAACACAGAAAAGTCTCCTGCCATCTGCACCTCCATGCTCAGCACAGCTCCAATCAGCATGAATTCCCATCACAGCAGGGGCAGGGCTGGCAAGCCGGGGCAGCCCCTGGTTGCTCTGGATCTGGAAGCTGCCCAGTGGGCCAGCTAGCATGCCCAGGCAGGTCTACACTGAGGCCGACTCAGGGAAGCCTCTGCTGCCACGTGTCACCCGCCACTGTCTGCTGGGCTCCAGCGAGCAGGTCAGGCCTCCAGGGTGACACCTACATCCTTCCCTTCACTCACACCACAAGCAATAGGCCTGTCCCTTCCCCATGCTAGCCGGTGTGGGTTTGGGGGATGGCAAGGCCCAGGAGGGCCCAC
>NW_012114455.1:9914857-9920476 GCF_000951035.1 Colobus angolensis palliatus | reverse complement strand
CTCAGCACCCGACGTCCACAGGGCGGTCACTGCCGCGCCTTCCGCTCAGCACCCGACGTCCACAGGGCAGTCACTGCCGCGCCTTCCGCTCAGCACCTGACACAGACTGTCCTATGCAAGCCTCACAGTTAATGTCTTCACAGTACAGACGCCTCGGAGGGGTGAAGTCAAGCATCGCAGGTCACAGGGCCCATCCAGGGCAACATGGGCCTGAACCCAGAGCCGAAGGCTTGTGCTGAGCCTGTAGGATCTTTTGGATCAGAAACACCCACAGAGGGGTCTTCCTATCATCTTCTCTGCACATATCAGGCCAAGACTGTTTATTTCCGCTGAAATCTTTTGGAAGTGGGTAGGCAGGGAGATAGGTGCTGGGCAAATAAGGCTCATGTCCAGTCCCACATGCTGGGAAGGAAAGAGCAGAGGGGCTCTTGTCTCAGGCACAAGGGAGCTGCAGAGGTCAAGCCATGAGCCCAGGTGGGATTTATCAAGAGCCCTGGATCTACCACCTCACGCTATCATTCACTGATATTTAGCAAGCGTTTACTTAGGTCCCTACCACATACACACACACCTAACACTTCCTGGCATTCATTTACTGACTCCACCCCACAGGGGTAACTGCTCCCTCCTGAGCACCAGAGATCTGCAGAGCCAGGCTAGGGGTGGGCACCTCTTCCCACACCACTCTCCCAGCAGCCTGAGAGAGAGGCTGGTGAACGCTCCTACGAGCTTCGGGACCACAGAGGCTGGACGCTGCTGCTTCTCTTTGCCCACCTGAGTCACACATGGGTACCTCCGCCCAGACACCAGGGAAGCATGAGTGGACCGGGACTCCCTGCGGGAGCCGCACTCTCCTCTCTGCAGCTGGGTCACTAAGTCAACAACCGCTGAGAGGCCCCAGGGCCAAGAAGCAGGCTGCGGGAATGGGGTATAGCAGGAGGGCATATGGACGCATATGCCCTGGACGCAGGGATTTCTTAAAACTCAAGGCCTGGACGCAGGGATTTCTTAAAACTCCCCAGATAAAGCCAGTATGCAGCCTGGGCTGGGAACCACTGCTTTAGACTTCAGAATTGCAGCAGCCTCTCCAGGAAGCCTTCCTAATCATCACCATGCAATTAAGCCAATTCCTTTATTCCCAGCCCCTGAAATTCCCAGATGAAACTCAATCAAGGGTAAATAAGTGACAACCCTGTTAAACAACAGAGAAAATTCACTAATAAATGATGTTGGAGGATGTATTAATATGAGGAAAATATAAGACCCACATGTCACACCACAGCCCATAACACACTCCAGAGGAAGGAATCTAAAGAAACGCACCAAGAGGACTCTTACCTTCTTGACGTAGGGCATATAAGCAGGGTCTTTATTATAGGAACCATATTCATTCTCCACCTGCACGGCAATGATGGGTCCCCCACGCTTGTACTGGGGACAAAAGACAGACAACCAGGAGCTGAGTGTGTGGGGACTGTAGTATCCAACCCCGCCACGCCCATCACCAGTGACTAGCAAAATATCCCATTTGAAAACTAAAACCTCAAAAGATTCGTATCAATAAGACAGTGGAGGAAGAAGCATTAGGCCCTTGTTCTCCTATGAAAACATCAAAAAAACAACTCCAGACTGACTGAAATAGCTTAATAGGAGCTCTGGACATGAGTCAAATGTCTAACCAAACAAGTGACCACCAAATCGAAACAAAAAGTCATATGCAAAATGGTACAAAACTGTACGATGTTTTCACAAGGTCTTGCCCCACCCCGTGTAGCATGGTGCGGTCAGGAGGACGCGTCCCAACTCCCGGGTCCCTCATGATGGAAGAAGCAGAACGGAACTCGTTGACAATGTTCTGACTTGTTCTGCCCAACGTACTGGTTTCTGTCTCGTCTGACATGGAGCTCAAACAGGAATCGTCAGCATAGTTTGGACTTCAGGCTGGATGCTAAAGACGGCAGTGGCAGGTTCTGCAGCATATGAAAACTGCCAGAGGACTATAAACCCTTGGATGCCTGGGGGGAGGGAATTACAAGCGGAAGACAATGAAGAGCATCTAAGGCCACAAGCAGCAGCTGGGGTGAGACTCTGGGACTTAAAGACACTTGAAAGCAACCAGGGAGGCAGGGAAGGAGGCGCACACAGGTACAGACAGAACACATGCCCAGAAAAGCTCAGGTCTTAAGTCTCCACGCTGGGCTGGTCTCCGGGCTTAGGGGCCCACGAATTAGTGAGGGTTCCCCTGAAAACATGCAAAACCTGAAAGAGGTGTCTGTTTTCTCAGATGCCCAATGTTCAACCAATAAAACACAAACATAAAAAGAAACAGGGAAGTATGACTCATCGAAGGAACAAAATAAATCTCCAAAGGCAGTATCTGTAGAAACACACACCAGACTCCGCAGAGCAAGATCTACGACAGCGGTGGTAAATATGCTCAAGGAGCTCAAGGAAACCAGGCAAATGACACATGAAGAAAAAGAGAGTATCAACAAAGAAACAGAGATTACTTTTAAGAGAACCAAAGGAACTTCTGGGACGGAAACATACCGTATATAAATTGAAAAAATTCACTAGAGGAGTTCAACAGCAGATTCAAACAGGCAGAAGAAAGAAAAGCAAACTTAAACACAGGTTATCAGAAATGATCAGGTCTGAGGAGATAAAAGAATAAAGAAAACCGAACAGAGCCTAAGGGACTTACACAACACCCTCAAGCAGAATAGTATGTGAATTATGGGATTCTTAGAAGAAAGAGGGAGATAAAAGGGCAGGGAGATTGTTTTTACAAAATAATAGCTGAAAACTTCTCCAATTTGAGGAAAGACATGATTATGTGACGCCAAGGAGCTCAAAAAATTCCAGAAACCACACAGGGACACACCATAATCAATCCACCGAAGACAAAGAGAGACTCCTGAATGTGCCAGAAGAGTTCTGGTCACCTACAAGGGATCCTCCGTGAGACCATAAAGGATATCTCAGCCAGAAAAGTTTCAGGCCGGAAGGCAATGAGGTGATATAGCCAAAGTGCTGAAAGAAAAAAGTGTCAACTTTGTTTGACACTTCTATATCCAGCAAAACTCAAAAATGAGGGAAAAATTAAGAAATTCCCAAAGAAAAGCTAAGAGAGTCCATTACCACTAGACCTTGCCTAAAAAAAAACACCTAAAGTTGAAATGAAAAAATGCTAGAGAGTAATTTGAAGCTATATGAAAATATAAAGTTCTCCAGCAAAGATAGACACATAAAAAATATAAAAACATTATTATAATTTTTCTTTACAATGTGGCTTTTTATTTTCTATAAGATTTTAAAAGATATAAAATAATTATAAATCTAAGTTAATGGGCACACCCAATATGAAGACATAATTTGTGACATCAATAAAATAAAGCGGGGGGCGGAACTGTAAAGGAGTAGAGGTTTTGTGTGCAATTGAAGTTAGGTTGGTATATCAATTTAAAATAGAATGTCACAACTTTAGGATATTACATATCCTTTACCTTATCCCAAAGTAAAGGGAATCACTATAAAAAAGTGTCACTATAAAAAATCAACTAGATACAAAGTAAGGCAGTCATAAAGGAAATGAGGGATAAAAAGCTGTAAGACATACAGAAAACAAGAAAATGGCAAAAGCAAGTGATTCTCTATCAGTCATTACTTTGAATGTAAATATATTAAACTCCCCAATCAAAAGACATACCTTGGCAGAATGAATGTTTAACAAACCAATATCCAACTGTATACTGTCTACAAGACACTCACTTTAGCTCTAAGGATATATCCTGGTTGAAAGTGAAAGGCTGGAAAAAGATATTTTATGCAAACAGTAATCAAAAGAGCAGGGGTGGCTTTATAATATCAAACAAAATAGACTCTATATCAAAACCCGTTACAAGAGACAAAGACAGACAAGATAAAATATATATAATGATAAAAGGGTCAATTCACCAAAAGGATATAACACAGAAGCACCAAACACCAGAATTCCAAAGTATATGAGCCAAACACTGGCAAAATTTAATTAAGGGAAAAACAGACAGCTCTACAACCATAGCAGGAGACTCAATATCTGAATATCAACAATGGATAGAATAGCCAGACAGAAAATTAGTAACCAGAGAGAGGACTTGGACAATATTATGGACCAGCTGGGACCTAACATATATATATATACAACATTCCACCCAAAAGTAGCACAATACACATTTTTCTCATGGGCACATAAAACACTCTCCAGGATAAACCATACAGTAAGCCAAAAAACAAGCCTTAATAAATTTTTCTTTTTTTAAAAAACAGAGTCTCGCTCTGTCACCCAGGCTAGAGTGCAGTGGCACAATCTTGGCTCACTGCAACCTCCATCTCCCAGGTTCAAGTGACTCTTGTGCCTCAGCCTCCCAAGTAGCTGGGATTACAGGTCCCCGTCACCACGCCTGGCTAACTTTTGTGTTTTTTAGTACAGAATGGGTTTCAACATGTTGTCCAAGCTGGTCTTTAACTCCCGACCTCAAGTGTTCCACCTGCCTCGGCCTCCCAAAGTGCTAGGATTACAGGCACGAGCCACCACACCCAGCCTCAAGCCTTAATAAATTCAAAAAATTGAAATCATACAAAGTTTTATTTTTCCCAGTCACAAAGGAATGAAACTAGAAATCAATAGCCAAAAAAATCCTGAAAAATTCAAGTATGTGGAAATAATAAAATCTTCACCAATAGTCCAAAGAAGAAATCACAAGAGAAATTAGAAAACATATTGAGAAAAATGAAAACGGAAACAAAATTATAAATTAGGGTGAAAGCAGTGCAAAGAAGGAAATTTTACAGCTATAAATACATTTAAAAGACAAAAGGTCTCAAATCAACAACCTAACTTTACACCTTAAGGAACCAGAAAAAGGGAAACAAACTGAAAGGTAGCAGAAGGAAGGAAATAATAAAAATTAGCACAGAGATATACAATGAGAGACTAGAAAAACAATAAAGAAAAATTAATGAGACCAAGAGTTGGTGATTTGAAAAGATCAACAAGATTGACAAAGTATAGCTAAACTAAGAAAACAAGATATGATTCAACTAAAATCAGAAACAACATGAGGCTATTACTGCTGATTTTACATAAAAAGGATTACAAAAGAGGAATGTGAACAAGCTGTATAGCAACAAATTAAACACTAAATAACCTTAGATGAAACACACAAATTCCTAGAAACATAATATGCCAAAACTCAATCATGAAGAAACATAAAATCTGAATAGACCTATAACTAGTAAGGACACCAAATCCGTAACTAAAAACCTCCCAACAAAGAAAAGTCCAGGCCCAGATGGGGTCACTGGTAAATTCTACCGAACATTTAAAGAAAAATTAACACCAGTCTTCCTCAAACCCTTCCCAAAAATTGAAAGGGAAGGAACGCTTCCTACCTTATACTATAAGGTAGAATACAGTAATAAACTCTTTCCACTTTTCTTTGGGAATTTCTGAATTTTTCCCTCATTTTTGAGTTTTGCTGGATATAGAAGTGTCAAAAAAAAGTTCACACTTTTACTTTGGGAGGCCGAGGTGGGCGGATCACGAGGTCAGGAGATCGAGACCATCCTGGCTAACAC
>NW_012114455.1:9912500-9914257 GCF_000951035.1 Colobus angolensis palliatus | reverse complement strand
AAAAACAACATGTTAGCCAACTTAATTCAGCAGCATATTAAAAGAAGTATAAACCATGATCAAATGGGATTTATTCCTGTACTGCGAGGAAGATTTGCCATGTGAAAAGCAATCAGTGTAGGCCAGGCATGGTGGCTCACACCTATAACCCCAGCACTTTGGAAGGCTGAGGCAGGCAGATCACCTGAGGTCAGAAGTTAGACCAGCCTGACCAACAGGGTAAAACCCCATCTCTACTAAAAATGCAAGATTAGCTGGGCGTGGTGGCGGGCGTTTGCAATCCCAGCTACTCAGGAGGCTGAGGCAGGAGAATCACCCGAACCTGGGAGGAGGAGGTTGCAGTGAGCTGAGATAGGGTCACTGCTCTCCAGCCTGAGCAACAAGAGCGAAACTCCATCGCAAAAAAAAAGAAAAAGAAAAACAACAATCAATCAATGTAATATACCACATTAACTAAATTAAGGGGAAAACCACATGATGATCTCAACTGATGCAGGAAAAAAGTGACAAAATTCAACATTCTTCCATGATTAAAACAACACTCAGTCAACTAGGAACAGAAGGAAACTACCTCAACATAATAAAGGCCCCATACGGAAAGCCCACAGTCAGCGTCATATTCAGTGGTGAACGACTGAAAACTTTTCCTCTAGATCAGGAGCAAACCAAGTATTTGTGCTTTCAGCACCTCTGTTCAACGTCGTACTGGAAGTCCTGGCCAGAGCAATTAGTCAAGAAAAAAATAAAGGCATCCAAGTTGGAAAGGATGAAGTTATCTCTGTTCACAGACAACATGATCTTAAATTCAGAAAACAGTACGGATCCCCACACCCTTGGAAAAATCTATCCAGCTAATAATTCAGTAAGCTTGCAGGATAAAAAAAATCAATGCTCAAAAATCCGTTGTTTTTATACACTGTCGGGGACAATTCCATTTACAACACCATCAAAAACAACAAAATACTTAGGAATACACTTAATCAAGGAGGTGAAATATTTGTACACTGATTGCACATTACAAAAAAATACTAAAAGAAAATAAAGGACAGTGGAGTGAGATGGAGGAATAGAAGCCTGCACCGTTCATCCATCCTGCTGGAACACGAAATTTAGTGATGATCCGCACACAGAAAAGCACGGTCACAAAAACCGAAACTCAGGTGACCAGTCACAGTACCCGGTTTTAACGTCATGTCACCAAAAGAGGCATTAAGGCAGGCAAGAGAGACAGTCTTACACCACCAATGCCACCCTCTCCCATCTCCCAGCGGCAGCCCGGTGGTGAGGAGAGAGGATCTGTGCACTTGGGGAAGGGAGAGCCCAGTGACTGGGGACCTTTACATTGAACTCAGTGCTGCCTTGTCACAGCACAGAATAAAGCCATGCTGGGCTCAGCCAGCATCCACGTGGAGGGAGCATTTGGACCAGCCCTATAGCCAGAGAGGAACTGCCCACCCTAGTGACTGGAACTTGAGTTTCTTGGGAAGCCTCACCACCATGGGCTGAAGTGCTCCGGAGTTCTAGGCAAACACGAAAGGCCGTCGAAGACACAAAGACCACAGTCCCTGCGCAACTCCGGGAGCTAGGGTGAGCTTCCAGCCAGCGTGCCGGCGTGGCCCGTGGCCTGAGGAGGCACCAGCTGGCGAGCTAGGGTGAGCTTCCAGCCAGCGTGCCGGCGTGGCCCGTGGCCTGAGGAGACACCAGCTGGCGAGCTAGGGTGAGCTTCCAGCCAGCGTGCCGGCGTGGCCCGTGGCCTG
>NW_012114455.1:9907581-9912242 GCF_000951035.1 Colobus angolensis palliatus | reverse complement strand
GCGTGCCGGCATGGCCCGTGGCCTGAGGAGACACCAGCTGGCATGGCTGAGGGGTTCTCGCACATCCCCCTCAACCCCAGGTAGCGCAGCTCACAGCAACAAAAGTGGCTCCTTCCTTCTGCTTAAGGAGAGGAGAGCAGAGAGGAAAGAGGACTTTGTCTTGCATCTTGGATACCAGCTCAGCCACAGTAGGAAAGGGCACCGGTGGAGTCAAGAGGTCCCCGTTCCAGGCCCCAGCTTCAGGCACTTCTAGACACACCCGGAGCCAAAAGGGAACCTGCTGCCTTGAAGGGAAGGACCCAGTCCTGGCAGGTCCTCTTAAGGAACTGATGTCCAGAAAGTACAAAGAATTCCTATAATCAACCACATAAAAACAAACACCTAGATTCAAAAATGAGCAGAAGATTTGAATAAACATTTTTCTTCCAAGACATGCAGATGACCAATAAGCACATGAAAAGATGCTCAACATCACTAGGGAAATGCAAATCAAAACCACCAGGAGAGACCACTTCACACCCACTGATGGCTCTGGCCAGATAAACAGGAGATAACAAGTGTCGGCAAGGATGTGGTGAAATTGGAATGCTTGTGTATTGCTGGTGGGAATGTAATTTGGTGCCATTTCTATGGGAAACAGTACGGCAATTCCTAAAAAACTGAATGTAGAATGACAAGTTGATCCAGCAATTTCACTTCTAGGTATATACCCAAAAGAAGTGAAAGCAGGGACTCAGAAAGGTATCTGTACACCCATGCTCACAGCAGCTTTAGTTATAGTGGCCAAAAGGCAGAAGCAACTCAAATGTTCGTCAATGGATGAATGGATGAACAAATGCGTTATATACATGCAATGGAACATAATTCAGTCTCAAAAAGGAAGGAAATTCTGACACAGGCCATGACACACATGAACCTAGAGAGCACTGTTAAGTGGAATAATCCAGTCACAATACTATGTGATTTCACTTATATTTGGTAGCTAAAATGATCAAATGTGTGGAGACAGAGAGTGGAATGGTTGTCAGCAGCTGAGAGAGGGAAGAATGGAGAGTTGAACGGCATGGAGTTTACTTTGGGGAAGACAGAAGAGGTCTGGAGATAGACAGTGGTTGCAATAGACTGTGTTCCCCCAAAATTTACATGTTGAAATCCTCACCCCCAGTGTGACAGGATTCAGAGGTGGGACTTCTGGGCGGTAATTAGTTATGTGATTATTTAAATATGTTAAATAATAATTATTATGTTACCATTTATTTGAAAAAGACACATTGGTGACCCACTGCAGATATGCACGTGCCTCTGACCCTGCTCCCAGGATGGCCTTCCTGCGGCCCACCCGACTCCCACAACCTGCTGACCCCTTCCGTGGCCCCAGCTTCCCGGCAAGATCTAAGCTAATGACTTCCTAGTTACTTGCTTCCATCGGCTGCCAGATTTCGTAAGCAAAAATACCAGACATAAACTTAAATTTGAATTCACAACAATAATTTTTAGTATGACCCATGCAGTATTTGGAATATATTTACACTAAAAAAATTACTCCTTGCTTATCTGCAATTCAAACATAACTGAGCATCCTGTGTTTCATCTGGCAGTCCCCTTTGATTTATGTGTGTGGTGAGTATTCCATAGCACTGACTTGAACTGATTTTTTGCTGATATACTAATTTCTCAGTGTCGTTCTTTCTGGTTTTACAGAGCAACTGCGGTGATTTTTCCCATTCCTGCTTTCCACAGCTTCCAATCGTTATATAAAAATGAAGATACTTCCTCCCCCAGAATTTACTTTAACGCGCGTTTTGAATAGTAAATGTGTACCATGCAGCACCTCTTTGGTAGCAGAGGGAAGCATCTCGTAAAGTCAGCCATAAAGTCAGCCACAGGACTTTTATAATTTATAAAAAGTCCTGCAGTCTTATAGACAAAGGTTAATCCACATGTGCTCCACCCCCTGCAGAACCGAGCCACAGTGCTACTGGGACACTGGCAGATGGATGGGTGTTCCCGGCTATCACGGTATCCCTGTCTCTCTGGCAGCATGGAGGCGCCGGTGGATGGGTGTTCCCGGCTATCACGGTATCCCTGTCTCTCCAGTGCCGTATGTGGCAATGTGAGCCCTTACATCTGTCTGTCCTTTCAGTAACACACCCAAGTGAGACAACACTGAAATGCACAGATCTTTCGAAAGACAACTATTGCAAGCCCCTTGGTTATCAGTTTCAGGCAGTGGGGAAGAACCTGTCCCTGTGTTCAAAAACACGGGAGGACCCTTGGTCTGAGAACTAACCAAGGATGATCCACTACCTAGAGGAAGACAGGCCAAGATCAAAGAAGGCCTCATTTACTTGTACCTGGAGCGGCACCACCCTGGACATCAGGTGGTCAAAATAAAGGTCCACGGCTTCGGTGAAGCCCTTGTAAGTAGTCCTCAGCCTCATGCCAGGGTCTTGGAGCAGCCAGCTTGAAGGATAAAGGGGGAAGGAAGGATGTTAGTGTCACGGTGGGTTTGCTGGGAACAGGCTGCTGGTGCCGTGAGAAGGGAGAGGCCCCACAGGGCTCCGGAATGACCTGTGACCTCCTCCACCCCGCTCAGCCCAGAAGTGGGGAGCCTATGCAAACTGATTCTGGGGTGAGCACCCACCGCACTCCTGCAGCTTCCCTCCCCAGAGACACAGCCTGGCGGAAGTTCATTTCCAGCTCCACAGCTACAGGGCCTGGCTGCAGCAGTGAGAAGAGCTTTTCACAGACTCCAGGCCTAGTTTCCGAGAACTTGCTCTACGGTCCCATCACAAAGAGTGAAGCCAAAAGGGTTAGGAATCACCGAGGCTGTGGAAGGAGGAGACACCACCCTCTAGCGTCACCCCAAAAAACAAGCCTGACCGAGACTGCGAGGGGCCGAGCAGGAGGCAGCCCCCATCCTTGCCAACACGGCTAATGCCTTGGCATCAGTGGCGTGGGCTGTGCAGAGCTCAGCCCAGAGCGGCAGGTGAGCAAGAGCTGAATTCTCCTTCCACCCTGTTGCTGTGATCCCAAGCTCCCCAGGGGAACACAGCAGCATGGATTGGTTCCAAAACGGGAGTCAGGGCTTCCTTCTCACTTCAGGTTCTGAGAAGACGCTTATATTTTCTAACAAAAGGCTCTGAGGCTCCTCTCGCCCTGGTCTGGAAGACCTAAACAGGGTCAGGAAATTATTCCATTTCTGTGGGTAAAACAATGGGTGAGGAGAGAGCGGTTTCCTCTAGTCCGACACTCCCACAGTCTAACCCCACCTGACAGGTTAGCTTTCTCACTCCTGCCCGGACTCCCCCTCGGCAGGTGTGCCCACATGCCCCTCTCATGCATGGGCAGGTGCCACACGGGCGGGGTGGGAGAGGGCAGTCTGAGTGCCACAGCTCCCCGCTGCTTCTAAGTTAAGACTGTAAAACCCTTCGTCCTCCTGTCCCCAGCCTTGGCTAAGCCGAGGAAATCGCTGACGGTGGCACGCAGCTTTCTAATCCGCAGGGACTGGAGAGGCTGCCCTGGCTGTGTTCGTGTCAAGGGCGAGCCTACCAGGCTGAATGGATGAGTGCCTGAGAAGTGACCCTGGGTAGTGGAGACAGAAGCTATGCCTCTGAGGGAAGGGCAGGTCGTGCTGGAACCAGGAGGAAAGCAAGCCCAGGACTCACCGGGGAAGGGGAGAGGGCTGGGGACAAGGATCGGCCTCCTCCCTGAGGCCGTCTGCGTCTAACCTCCTGGGACACTGGGAGGCTGGGAAAGGTTACGCCTGTTAACAAGAAAATCTTAAAGGCCACAATGTTGAGGATGAGGAATGAATGAAGTCCCAGCTGATCCCTGTCCAGGTTTTCACTCCAACCACAGAATAACAACCTCAGCCAAGACTGCCACTGGGAAGATGACACATGTGGGCCGAGGTATGAAGACAAAACCATAACAAGAATTTGTTTCTCTTATACTTTATCAAAATACTTGGACTTTTCAAAATATGCTTGGAAACATTCCTAAGAAAGAGATAGGGAAGGCCCGGTGCGGTGGCTCATGCCTGTAATCCCAGCACTTTGGGAGGCTGAGGTGGGCAGATCACGAGGTCAGGAGCTCCAGACCAGCCTGGCCAACAAGGTGAAACCCTGTCTCTACTAAAAATATAAATATTAGCTGGGCGTGGTGGCACACACCTGTAACCCTAGCTACTCGGGAAGCTGAGGCAGGAGAATCGCTTGAACCCGGGAGGCGGAGCTTGCAATAAGCCAAGATCATGCCACTGCATTCCAGCCTGGGCACCAGAGCAAGACTCCATCTCAAAAAACAAAGAGACAGGGAAGGTCTGATTCTTCCTATACTGTAAACAAGCAGGTGAATAATGTGCCAGGGCTCCCAGCTCCACAGCAGAGCCCTGAAATACGAGATGCCAGGAGGGCCAGCCCTGCTGCTGCCTGTCACACAAGCAGCTCATGCAAGGCTCCCCAAAGGCACTCACCGCAGCATCACTGGACGTGACCCCTCTGGGTGCTGCTTTTCCTGAAAAGGAAATTCCGTACAGAACGGGAAACGGAACACGGAAATTCTGTACAGAACGGGAACCGGAACACGGAAATTCCGTACAGAACGGGAACCGGAACACGGAAATTCCGTACAGAACGGGAACCGGAACACGGAAATTC
>NW_012114455.1:9893954-9907531 GCF_000951035.1 Colobus angolensis palliatus | reverse complement strand
TCCGTACAGAACGGGAACCGGAACACGGAAATTCCGTACAGAACGGGAACCGGAACACGGAAATTCCGTACAGAACGGGAACCGGAACACGGAAACAAAACTAGACCTATTTCTATGAGCCTTTTGCAACAGCACCCAGGGCCCTTCACAGCCCCGCTTACCTGGGCAAGCCCCCGAGGTCCATCTCACTGCAGATGTAGGGGCCTGGACGCAGAATCACCCACAGCCCGATCTCCGCAGCCATCAGGACGAAGGCCCTAGGGAGGTCCACATCGTCAGCCCCTCCCATGACGGCCCAGGATGAGGCCGGGTGGGGGCCACACACGCCACAGGGTGGAGGAGTTGCCCGGTGGGGCGAAGGGATGGCTTGGCCCCATCCCCGAAGAGCGGGGACTCCCACATCAGGGCGGTGGCCTGAGCTGCTCCCAGCCTCAGAGCCTCTGCACAGCCCCACTGGGGGCCTGAGGAGGAAGGGTGACAGCCAGGGCACAGGGGTCTTAACAGTGAACCTGACCCAACAGCCTTGCTAGCCTAGAGGAGCCGCCCTGCCCCAGCCCAGGCAGCCGGACCCCATGCAGAGTTGGGCGGCTCCCGGGGTCTTCTGCCCTCTGGGCTGCAGTGGAGAGGTGGAGCCCAGAAGCTGCAGGCCCAGCCCCTCTGGGTGACAGGTCACAGCTGAGGAGTGTCTGGGCCCTGGGTGCAGGGCCTCTCACAGTCCTAGAACAGGGCTCCAGACCCAGGTCCCTCCCTGGTTCTCTCTGGTTGCTAATCCATCCCCAAGTAACCACCTCTCTGCCCCTGCCCCTGGCCAGTCCACAGAAGCAGCAACACCACATACTCCAGGTCCAGGTTCCCAGAGAAGTCAAATTTGCCTCTTTCTGGCTCATGCAGGTTCCACGGAACATAGCTGCAACAGAAATGATAATTACAGGCTACAGCGTGTTATTCATTCCACTTCATCTCCCACATTACCTTCTTTATCCCAAAAATCCAATATGATGGCTAAAGGTATGTTTCTTCATGATTTTAGGACTGGAACCAAGAACTAAGTGAACGGATCTAGGGACCAGAATCGAGGGCAAGCCCTCTTCCCTCTGCATCAACAAGACCTGGACGAAGCATAGACCTGCTAAGTAAAAGGTCAGGCGCTCTGACCCCAGTTAGCTTACCATGCCCACGCCCCACTGGAGAAGAAAATGTAACTTTATCAGAAAAACAGCTACAAGGAGTAAGAGGAAAGCTCAGTGATCACCCTACATTTACTGAAGCACCCAGAACTCCAAAACGTGCAACAGAATGAAGCTTCCAACTCTGAAGACAGGACAAGGGACAGAGCAGGCTCACGGACAGGCTCAACTCGAGAGGCGGAAGGGACGACTTGTGGATGACACGGTGATGACAACTGCTCTTCTCCCAGCCCCACCCCACCACTGGCTTCAGCAGAGCCTCTGCCCACTACAAAGAATATTCCCAGGGGAAGGAGGAGAGGCTGCCCGGCTTCCAACTCAGACACACGAGTTCTGCCTTTCAGCAAACGTCGTTGGTGCTGCTTCCGTGGGGCCGAGTGCTGAGCCTGCTGCACTCCCACAACCTTCAGGAGTCCTTTCTGGGAAGCTGTCAAGGCTCAGCACGTTTCTGTAACTCTTTAAGGAACTGTCTTCAAAATCAGTTCATCAACCACCCATGAAAAGCCATCTCCTTGATTTGTAATCATATATTTTTGCCTAAACATGGAATAATCCAGCCTGATCACTCCCTTTATTTCATAGACTTAGAGTCCAGTATCTGTTGGCGATTTGCGGGGGAAACCCATGAAAAGATCCAGGTTATTCACAACTGAGCACATTTTATAAATGATCTGCAAATTCAGTATTTTATTGTGTGCCTACCATGTGCCAATCATCACAACAGAGGCTGAGATGACAACCACTGCCCAAGAAGAGAGCTGAAAACCGGGGCCAGAGCGCCTCTCAGGCAGCTCTTCTCAAGAAGATGCCGTTCACTGGCCGTATGAACTGGAAGTGGGAAGACTGCTTGTTAAAGAAAATGATTCCCTGGCAGCGAATCACCTCCTCAGTCTGCACTCACCTCCTTCACTATACTGTTTTGTGCGACATTGCTACTTTGGTTCCTCTAGACCTTACATCCATTTCATGTCCCTTCACGCCCACGAGTCAGGAGCTCTGTGGTGGGGAGGAGGAGGGAGACCCTGGCTCTCTCGCCCTGGGCAGAGGACCTGGGCTGCTTCCTCTTAGATTTTTTCGCGTGCAGACACCAGGAGCCCTGCTTAGGAACCAGGCTCTGTGGGGGACGGGGTAGTACCTACGTGGTGAGGGTGTTCAAGCCACAGGCCTTCATCTTCAACAAGCGGTCCCTCCAGTACTCCCTGGGCACACGGAAATAGTGGATGGAGCCCCCGAAGATCCAGAAGGTGGAATCCTCCAGCATGAAGTTCCAGCCCTTGGCCTGCAGCCCCAGCTGCCGATGGCGGAGCCACAGAGGGACCAGCGCGCTCCAGTCCAACCTGCAAAGACAGAGGCATTCTGGAGCCGAGAGGCCCCAGGCCGCAGGGGCCGGGGTGCAGAGAGATCCGCTTCCTCGCCCCCTCACAGGTCCTCGGCATTTCTTTCCGAAGAGGGCCTGCGTCCAGGTGGCTGGGAAAAGCTCCCCCTCCGCCTCAGCCAAACCTTGGGAGGGGTCTGTCTGCAGCGCGGGGCACGCGGCAGGGCAAGGGCAAGCCGAGGCTGCAGCCGGGAGCAAGACAAACACAGCTCGGCATGAGGGCTCGCGGGCTAACAGGAGCGAGGCCAGCGTCAGGCCCCGGGAGGCTGCTGCAGGGGCCGGCGGGCGCGCGGCTGCACCATGGCCAGCTCCGTGGCCACGCGGCTGAACGCGAAAGCGGCAGCAGCTTCACACGGTACCTCCGAGCCCCGGCACGGTGGCAGCCGCCGGACTCCAGGAGCAGAGACCTGGAAAGAGGGTCTGCGTTAGCGGCGTCCTTCCATCCACCCGATTCCAGGTCTTCATTATTTTCTGAAGATCGCGGCCCGCCAAGAGATGGCCCAGCTAGAGCAGAGTCCCCCACGGGAAGGCTGCGAAGGCTTCAGGCCGTGAGAAAGCTCCTTTGGCATCTCTTGGGGTCGGCCCCAGGGAGCCCCTCAGGTGGGTCCCAGTGACTCGGTGCTGCTGGGTGGGTCTCCTTCCCACCCTGTCTCCCAAAAGCCGTGAGAGAAGCTGGGGAGACCCACATTTCAGGTCAGGAAGTTCATGAAAGGTGGAGGCTGAGTCTGGGGCAGGAGCCGGTGTTGGCTGTGCCTTTGTCCTCATCGGGGCTCGCTCCTGCCCTGACACTAGCAGGCGGTGGCCAGCCGGGCCCACTGCACAAGATGCCCCCTTAGCTGCGTGTCACAGAGGGATGGGGCAAGCGAGAGGGCCCAGATGGCCAGAGACGGGGAGGGGGCAGGGGGCCCACAGGACAGAAGACAGCTCGGACATCGCCAGCCTCTTGGGAATTTTGTCTGGGGCCACTCTCAGGCAAAGCAATGTGCTTTTTTACCTACTCCTTCCTACTTCTCACAGCCCCCAGGCCTTAGAACTCCCATCAAAGCTCCAGGACTACAGTTCTGCTGCTACAGATGAAAGGGTCATTTCATCCCGGGCAACCTAGGGCTCTGCTCACCACATTCTTCTTTCTCTGAAGAGAAAACTTCCATGTTCTAGTAAATGGCTTGCAAATGACATTTTAGGACACAGTTCTTCCAAAGGACTGTATGAGAGAGTGAAAACAAAAACACCAGCCGGAACAGGAAGACCCGATGTGAATCCTGGCCCCCATCTTGGTAGAACTGTTGCCTCGGGTTAGTGACACCAGTTCTGTGGGCAGGAGCTTCTTCCTCTGTACAACAGGCTAATGCCTGTCCCAGCTGCTCAGAAAGGCTGCTGCGAGGGTCCCGGAGAAATGCAGCACTCTGCTGTGAGCCGAAGAGTCTTATCTCTATCTGAAATCAATTTATTATAGCATATGTTTGCATATTAGAGAGCTATGGGAACCTATTCACCACACATTTTTCTCCAAAGAGAAAACTTTAGAGAGAATAGCCACAAGTGGGTTTTATGTCCCTAATGTGGAATAATCTCAACTTCTCCATTCTTCCCATTGTGGTATGCGGTTTAGGTGCTAGACTTTGTGCCAAGTCATCTTATTACAATTTCTAAAATTTGACCACAAAAGATTCTGTACACTGAGATCCTATTAGACCAACACAGCCTGTATGCCACAGGTGGGTCAACTTGGGCCTTGGGTCAAATCCAGCCTGCCATCTGTCTTTGTGCAGCCTGCAAGCTGAGGAGAGCTTTCACATTTTTAAGTGGTTGAAAAAAAATCAAAAGCATAATATTTTGGGACACATAAAAATTTATATGGACTTCAGTGTTCGTAAATCGTTGTACTGGCCACAGCCACACCATCTACGTACGGCTGCTTTTTTACAGTTGAGTACTTGCGATAGAGACCGCATGGCCTGCAAAGCTGAAAATATGTGCGATCTGCCCTTTCCCAGAAACTCTGCTGGCCTACATCCTTGCAGATGAAGCCCTGGACTGCTAAGACAAGGCCTCGGGCCCCTCTGGGCCACCGTCCAGGCCTTCCCTTGGTGCCCCTGCTCTGCTCACCAGGCACTTTGCTTTGGCTACAGGCTCGCAACTGCTCAGGCCACACCTGCTCCAAAGCACACACCCTGCCTCCCGCTCAGCCCTCCCTGCCTCAGGGACTCACCAGACTCACCTGCCCACCACAACACAGGTTCTCCCCCTGGTTGCCTCAGAGGCACATGCTGGGCTCACCTCAGGCCAGAATGAGGAAGAACTGGATGGACAGACTATTTTCTTAAAAACAGGGGCATTTTGACAATCTGGTGGTGAAAATACACACACACAAAATACACTGTTTTTAAAGACAGTGGCAACACAACTTAGCAATCACTCCACCAGGTACCAAACCTTATTCTCCAGCCAGAACTTCAAAAGCACAATCTCCAATTCTTATTAAATCACACATTACTTATCTTAACGTCTATTTATGGGTGCGAGAGCCTCCACTCCCCACCCTGCTAAATGCAGAGGGGTAGTCAGGGTTGGAAAAGCCTCTCTGTGACCGACATTCCAACACAGTCCCTGCTAGTAACACTTTAACCTGTCCCCTTGATTAGTTGATGGCTAAGGATCAGAAAACCTCCCTCTGGGCTGACTTCTCCAGGTGTGGTCTGCAGGCAGCGACGCCTCTGAACTCCCTCAGGGTCACAGCCGCCTGACTCAAAGTGCACATAGCTGGAAAGAGGCATCCCGCTTCAACAACTTCTATCCACCAACCAGATTTCCAGGTCTTCATCTGCAGCTTGTCAGAAATGCATAAACCTTAAGGCTTACTTGAGACCGACTAAATCAAAATCTGCATTCTAACCAATCCCAAGGTTACAGCTTCAGAAGCCCAATCTGCATCTTCTCCTTTGACACTACATAGACTCCCTCCCTGGATAGAGCTTGTCTTTGCTAGTGTCTTTGTAACACACAATTTTCTATATTTTTAGAACAAAACATTCTTCTCAGTGCATATCAAGAGGAATGAAATAAACAACAAAAACAAAAAAACAATCTAGCTGTTATCCAATTCCAAATTCTGGAGAATTCAACCATTTCTTCCTGGGAATTTTCTGGTAGGTTACTGGACAAGTTGTCAATACGTTACTAAAAGGGATGAATTCACCAAGAAAATGAGGATGATATGTGTTGGGTTTCTCCAAGGAATTCACTGCCAGTAAATGAGACCGTGCAAGTTAGAGCCTCATAAACAATGAAGCATCATGTAAACGGTTATTAACACTAATAATGATCATTAATACTAATAATCATAAGATGGAAAATAACCCCATAATTTCCTGAGCAACTCAGTAATAATAAAATAAAGAAAATATCAACTGTGTGGTTAGAGTTGGTTGGTTTAAAGGTCAGCAAGACTTTACTCCTAAATTAGGCTTGATACCAAGGAGCTAACCAAATCCTAAGGAAGCTCAGCGTGTTTCTGTCACTTTTCTTGGGGAGCAGTTCATCCGTGATGGACGTTTACTTGATGAAACCAGGAACACCTGCCTTCTTGAACTGGAGCTTATGTTAACATTTTCTCCTGAAATTTCTATTGCCTGTTTATCTTGGCTTCATTTACACAAAGTGATTTTTCCACCTTAGAAGAGTCTGGACAGCAGACCCTGACCACCGGCCTGAATTCAGTGTTCAGTGCCCAGGTCTGCTCTGCTCAGAGTCAGGCTCTGCTCCTCCACCTGTACGGAGAGGGTGGCTGTGGTCATGGTTCAAGGTGAGGTTCCTGGAGGAAGGCAGGCACATCAGGACCTCTGATGGGGCCTCGCACAACATAACAAGACCTCTACAGCCCATCTTCACCAATTCCCTTTTGGCAAGTGGAAAAGGGGCATGCACCATTTGTGCTGAAGACTGTGCAAGCTGCAGACACAAAAATTGGTTGCAATGGAAACCTGAAGCAGAGGACATAGGTACCAAGTTCTGCTGTGCCCCGTGGTGAGGAAGCAGGGGGAGGTGGAGCCCTCTGGAGTAATTTTTCCTTGACTGGTGAGGTGGGTCCTGAGGATGAAGGGTACAGGGCAGGCCCCAGCAGTCAGGAGATTCTGAGTGTAGTAAAAATGTGAGTGGATGGAAAAGGGCAGATGAGCAGGTGACAAGGTCACCACCTCTTTCTGGGAATGGGACTGGCTGTCAAGTTTCAGAAGGGATCTTGCAGGGCGGCTGGGTGGGAGGTGAGCCAGATCCAGTCACCACCAGAAAGGATCTCCTTGAATGAGGTGTGCCAGGCTTGAAATGCATTCTGCCATGCCAGCGGGCATCCCTGCATCACCCGTCAATCCTGCAAACACTCATCAGGAACCGGGGTCATGGTAGGGCTGGGAGGCCGCACTGGGATCACAGTCATCTCTTTCTGGTCTGCCATGCAGAGTATGACCAGACACAGATAGGCCAGGATCCATGCAACTGGGCACAGCAGAGACAGCGCCATGAACATCTGGAGTATGATGACTGCCGGCAGAGACCAGGCAGCACTCACGCAGTCCGAGGGCAGCCATGGGCATACGCAAGCTGGCATCTGAGCCAGGAACTGCAATCATTGTCCTTTCATTCCCAGAACATAAGTCCTTGTCGGCCCCAAAGGCTGCTTATTTTGACACTATAACATAATGTGTTCACATGCTTGTTCATCTGAGATGACAGCTTACAAATTCAAGTTTTAGGTGCACTGTGGCCCTATTAGGGCCCTAAACAGAGGATCAACTGAATCCAAAACCAGGGCATTCTATGAAGATCCTGACCAAGAAAACACTCCCCTCCACCCTCCTCCAAGTGGCCACGCCGAGACCACCATCTGATGGTAAGTGTTCAGCTGCCCACAGACGTCAGCCACACGGGGTTCCTCACTTGGATCCGTCTTCAGTGCAGACTTCCTTTCATCACTCTCAAGATTCTGGTTCCATTCTAGGCTCCCATGAGGCTCAACTTCCTTGGACATCCTGCTGCCCCAAACTGTCTGTTTGGGGATATTTTGGTCCCAGCAGTCTTCAGCCATGTTCTCTCCACCCTCAGCAAAAGAATTTGAGGGCCTGAAGAAGGAACTATGCACTCTTTGGCCCAGATGGTGCCCTTAACGACTCTACTCCAGAATATTGCTGAGTAGCTCTTGGACCAATCCCCGGGCTCCAAGAACTTCAGCCTCAGGGAAACGGAAGTCGGTCCCTGTGTCTGGCCCAGCTTTCTTTATGTGCTCCTTGGTCTGGGCCCAAGGTGTTGGACTCCTGTTTGCTGGGAGAGGCATTAAATACGCCCAAAGGCTTAGGCCTGCCATTCCCAAGGCAAGTATATGCATTTTGCAGAGATGTGAGGTCCCCAGCAAGAGGTCCACAGCACTCCTGCAATCTTAGCTCCTCCGCTTTTTCCTCTGAAAGGGCTCGCAGGTAAGCCACGAACCCTGGCCTCACATCCGGGCTCTGACCCAGAAGCAATATTGGTGGTTCAGAGGGCAATATTTCCTAAAGACTGTAGGAAGTGAGTACATGAAGAAGAATTTACTAGACCAAAACCTTGAGATCCAACAGCAAAATAACAAAAACCCCTCACTCTAATCAACCACATAACAACAATAACAACAACAAAAAGTGTTCTAACATTATGTGACGTTTGTAGTACTTTGGGACCACTGACAGCATCATAAACGGGAAAAGGACTGTGTCTCACCCAGAGAGAAGTGAAAGCTCTGTTAGATAACACAAGGCCTCTATTCTTGATGAGAAGCCCCTGATCTTCGAGATGCTTGTAGACTCTAAATGAAATGATCTCACAAATAGGGAAAAACATAACTATGTTAAATGTTTTTTTTTAATCCACCACATAGGACTTATCTACGAAGATATATAAGAGATGCGCTGGTTCTTACAAGACTCAAGAATCGACTTGGCCCTATCGAGTTGGGCGCAGAATCTCCTTTACACTGATTCCAACAGAAATAAAATGTACTATTTTCGAAATGTCTATCAAGATTTAAAATGAATCTATCCTACGGTCAGCAATTCTACTTATAGAAATACATCCAGCAGATATCTGCGGCAACTTTGTTTACAGTAGCTAAAGATTGCAAACAATCCATGTCCATCAATAGAAGACTGTTTAAATAAACTATGTGGGCCGGGCGCGGTGGCTCAAGCCTGTAATCCCAGCACTTTGGGAGGCCGAGACGGGCGGATCACGAGGTCAGGAGATCGAGACCATCCTGGCTAACACGGTGAAACCCCATCTCTACTAAAAAAAAAAATACAAAAAACCTAGCCGGGTGAGGTGGCGGGCGCCTGTAGTCCCAGCTACTCGGGAGGCTGAGGCAGGAGAATGGCGTGGACCCGGGAGGCGGAGCTTGCAGTGAGCTGAGATCCGGCCACTGTGCTCCAGCCTGGGCGACAGAGCGAGACTCCGTCTCAAAAAATAAAAATAAAAAATAAAAACATAAACTATGTGTCTAATGGACAAGGAGGATAACGTGTGTTATGTGTCTAATGGACAAGTAGGATAATATGTGTAGCTATCTTCTTGTATATGCATCGAATATCTCTGAAAGAAGCCATTATCAGTAATAACGGCTGATATGAAGAGGGGATAGGGAAGGGTGCCTAGCCGAGGGGCCAGGAGTGGGAGTTTCTTTTCACTTGATTCCCTTTCACACTCTGAATACTTACTATGTTCATAAATTACCTACTCACAAAATAACTTCTTAAGGGCAAAAAATACAATCATCTGTGCTTGAAAGGAACAAGCCCACTAACTGTTTTGCTAAGTGTCAAAGAACAGAAGCTGTGAGTATCAACAAGGAGTCTCTAACAGGCAGACACCAGTCAAGAAATGTCTACCTCCTTAGCAGGAGCCTCTAAAAACACCTGCTGCCTTTCTACCCCAGGAGACCTCCACACCATGAGAACTCTCTTTCAATACAGTCTTTAAGATCCAGAGCAATAGATTTAAGCAAAATCTAAAACTGAGTGGAGAGGAAGCAGCAAATATCCCAACATTGACACCAAAAAGCCCTGCCTCTGCTGGTGATGGTGGCGAGGGAGGGAGTATGTGCCTAGACCCCAGAGTCCTTTTCAGGTCCAGATGTTCTAAAACCTTTCTCCTCAAGCTGCAGGATCTCCCGAATTCTTCCCAGAAGAGCGTCTGACATGACCTCATGGAACTCTGCATCACTTCATCAAGGACTACATGTTTTTATTTCATTTGCTACTTCCTTACCTTAAGGTGGGAAGAACCCTTTGATCAACTTTCTGCTATTTCTGCAGCCAAGGACTTTTGTCCCCAATCTTATTGGTAGCCCAGCCCCTCCCCCGAATCACACCTATACCAATACTATGGCTGCTCCAAGACAACTCTGGTCTCTTTCTGTTGCTGGCTAGCATGGTCCTGTAAGAATTCCAGAGCCAACTCGATCTTCCTAGCACAGGGTGGCTCAGACATCCCTCACCACCTGTATCCAACAGGTGATCACCTGCTGAAAGAGACACTTCCCAATGCTGAAAACTTTACTACTACAAGATAAAAGGAACACTGTTCAAAGAGTTTGAACATTCCATGAAATACGACTCAGGCCTCAAGCAGAGCAGAGTCCTAGAATAGGCAAGGCCCATAAAATCAATTTCCTCCCAGAAGCTCAAGAGGAGAGGCATGATTTGGCCACATATGCTGGGAAGACAGGACTGGCCATGATTCACATAAAAAAAAAAAGTGACCTGCATTGCTAAGTTAGCCACCTTGTTCAGGAGAATGAGTTTGATACATCTCCTCCTTTTCCCTTCTATAGGAAGAATTTGCGGTCTGGAATACAGAAAACAGTAGGTCAGGGCAGTGTGTGAGATGGACCTCAGAGAAGAAATGAACTTACCTCTTAGGAGCATGATGCTGGCTGCCCACCTGAAGGCTTTCCCCTCTCTCACCTTTCCCAGCTGAAATTTCAGGTATGAGAGATGCAGAGTTGAGTGTATTTTTGCTCAGTGAGTCATTTATATTAAGGAAAAAATCATGAATGAGAACCATGCCTTTAGATAATATCAAGCAGGCATTCTTGTGTTCATGGAGTGGGAATAGGAAACAGAATGAAAGGCAACTGGCTCAAAGGCACGGTTCATACTGATACATGCATCGCAGACCTCAAAATAATACGCTGAGTGAAAGAAGCCAGACCAAAAAAGAGAACATGCTTTAAGATTACAATTTTATAAAACACTAGAAAATGCAAACCAATATATTGTGTCAGAAAGCAACAGATCAGTGGTTGCTTGGGGCTGGGGAGCAGGGAGGAGGAGGAGGGAGGGATGACAGAGAGGAACATGGAAACTTTGGGGGCTGGTGGCTGTTTTCACAATCTTAACTGTGGTGGTAGATTCACAGCCTGATTTAGATACATGTCAAAGTGTATCAAATTGTACATGTTAACTATGTGCTGTTTGTTGCATGACAATTAAATTCCAGTAAAGGTAATTTTTAAGAAAGACCACTGTTTAAGCTTAAAAAAATAAAAATAAAAATTCTAAGACTGAAATCCTCCCCCAAGTCAACCTGGTCATCCTAGCTCTTTGATATGATGTAACCCACCAGCTATGACTGACCATGAACCAGCCCAAGGAAAAGTTGATGGAAAAAAAAAAGAAAAGCTATAGCCAAACATGCCCCACCCCATGCCAGCCACTGTCCAAATACCTGCCTTCTGCTACAGGAAAGGGGCTGCTCCAGACAGCTCGCTCCACAAGAGTGAACTTGGTGGCCAGTTTCCATGTGACCTGTATTCCACTGGCCACCTCAACACTCCCCAGTAACAGTGGGGAGAGGCCCCCACCTCCCACTCAGTTAATGACCCAGTCAGAGCTGGAACAAGACAGGAAGAGAGAAAGACAAAGAGGATGTTCTCCTCCTGCCTCCAGAGATATTACAGCAACTCATAATCATTGGTGTCCAGCCCAAGTCAGACAGGATGAACTGGGCAGAATATACCCAAGAGGGAGGAAAAATCAAAAAGCCGCCAAAAAGACATGTATTCCACAGGGTTTCCAAAGAGACAGCCCTGAACTTGGTTCAGAGCTCCTTGAGCTTCTGTCCTACCTGCTAGAAGGATGGAGTGGCAAGAAAAACAACTTTCCTAGGCATGTCAAACTGTGTTCACAGCCTTCGGTCGCAGCTCTTTACTCTCTGTGGCCATTCCACGCAGCTCCAGTGGCCCAAGACTGACTCCTAGTGTGGCCACCCCACCTAGGTGGGGACACGGTTACCTCACCTCAAAGAAGCTCAGGCTTCTTCCCAGCTAGGTCAGCTCCCTGACACCTCACCTCTGTCCCACCAAACAATAGCAAACACTCAGCCTCCTTCGCATACCTTTTCCTGGGGACTTTTTGGGTGTGCCACTCGGCCCATCTCAAGCCCACAGTGCTGCCCCAAATAGTGACCTGCCTGGGTTCCCTGCACGGACTCCTATATCCCTGATCAACAACAGGCCTGCAGCCACTAGACTTTCTCTTGGCAGCTTGGGCGCCTTGCTACCCTGCTGTATGCAGAAGGATCTGCTGCTGCTGCCCTGAGTAATTCTTTCAGGGTTTGCATAAGCCTTGCAAAGGGAGAAAGCTGAGCAGCCCACAGGAGCCAGGGCCAATCTTCAGGGAGGAATGGCTTAGAGATCTTAGGGAGGACAGAAAACATCTTGCGCACAACTGGAGAAATGAAATGCCTGAAGTTTTCTGGGCCCCAGAATGAGAAGAAAATCACATCCTTCTCCCAAACAATATGATGATGTCCTTACTGTCTCAGAAACAAGAATCAAGTCTTGACAAGGTGTAAACATCGAGTTTGTCAATGTGTTCTTGTGGCCGCAAAAGACTTCCAGATATTTATCTCCATCAAAAACTTCCCTACCTCCCAGGGGAAGTTTAGAGAAACTAAGAAGGGGGATAAAAAAGCAGCAAATGACAAAGCTGAGCGGGGTAGGGCCTGCCACCAGTTCCAACTGTTCAGTTCATTCGATACTGCCGGTCGGCTTCCCACTGGAGGTTTTGAATATGGAAAGTGCTGACCTGAAAGATAGGGTCAGGGCTGTAGAATCCTTAAAATAGGCACAGTTTAGAAAAATTCTGGGCTACGGCACCCAGAAAACTTTTTCACAGGCTGTGGGTAAATCACGGTATCACTGAAACCACTCATTTGCCATAAACAACATTTTGTAAAAAGGGGAGAGGAAAGTGAGCTGGTAACAGGTGAATGGTGGGAAAGTGGAGAGAGACGACCTATCAGTCCTAGAACTGTACAAATAAATCAGGACCCGGGATCTTGGAGGCCCACGGACACTGTTCTTACGACCCTGCCAGGCGAGCTGGCTAGACCGTAGCTGCCAGGCTGAAGCGCCGGCCTCTGCAGAACAAGGCGCCTCCCAGAGGCTTGGGAGGAAAACGGGGGCCTGGGGAAGAGCAGAGGGAGCTTTCCGCGGAGGAGTGGGCACCGGGCCGCGATGGGGTGCGTCTGAGAGAGCTCTGACGGCTGGAGGGCTGCGACCGTCCACGAGGGGCAGAGCCCGGCATCACAGGCGCGGCGGGGTGGGCGGCTCAGGGCACAGACGCCGGCTCCCGAGGGCACGCCGGGTGTCGCCCAGAGGCCTGGATCGCGAGGCAGGAGTGCCTGGAGCCGCAGGGGAACTCGGGGTATTGGGGAGCTCCCAGAAGGAAGCAGCTGGGACTGCTCCCCCCAGGAACTCGGGATTCGCGGGTCGCGGGAGGAGAGAACCCGAGGTGCGGAGGGTTGGGGAATGTGGGGTCCGGCAGGTGCTGCGCGAAGCTCTCTCTCACCTGCGGAGCACCAGGAAGCCCAAGACGACCAACAGCAGAAGTCCCAGCATGCGGCCCGGCCTCCGCCGCAGGCTCCACGTGGTCATCGCGTGTTCTCTGCGCGCGGGGACCCCGGTTCCCACTCCAGTCCGCACTCAGCCG
>NW_012114455.1:9892082-9893734 GCF_000951035.1 Colobus angolensis palliatus | reverse complement strand
GGGGCGGGGACAAGGTCTCGGTAGGGGAGGGGTCTGGCCGGGGCGGGTCCCCAGAGTGTGGAGCGACGCAGAGTTCGCCGTCTTCCTGCTCGCGAGGCGCAGGCCGGTGCGGGGACGCCGCGCACCTGTCCAACGCCGAGGTGAAGTCGCCCCTCGCAGCGCCACATCAGGAAGAACGTACAAAACGCGTCCGCAAAGCACGGGCAACCACCAGAATCTTTTAAAACAATTCAGATTCTGAAGCAAACAACTTTTTAAATAATAAATCATCCCGTGAAAAGCCAGGATTTTGAAGAATTGTATTTGGACATATTTCAATGTGGTTGATGTCTGAATAGGAGGGGTCCAAATATTTTCTGTCTTTGGTTTCTGCGACTCTTACTCTGACCTTGATTCCAAGCGCTTCCAATTTTTTATTTTAAAAAGTTCCATATAAAACCTTCACATTTTAGGAAAGGAAGAATATAATTCTTATTCTGAAACAGAATGTATGTCCCAAAGAACATGATGTAGTATTGCTACACTTTGTAGCAATCACAAACCCAACTCCTTCCGAGAACAAAATTCAGATTTTACTGAAAGAAACTCGAGGAAGGGCAATGTTTTCCAGATCCCGGTTTGTCGAATGTCTCCCTTGCCACATGCTTTGAATTCATTTCCTAAATGGGGGTATAGTTTTGAACTTGTAAAGCCGACAGGAACCAAATGAAATTGCAGATCTTGGAACAAAGACACAGACTTGGGTATGAAGGGTCCTTTATCTAGCATTAAGCACATATTTAGTCAAGGAGCAAAAGTTAAATCAAAGACAGGCAAAAACAAACGAACCACAAACAAGAGGAAAAAAACCCTGGCAGAAATGGGGAAGATAAGCTGGGCTTGGTGCAATCCGGGTCTGACTTAAGCACCGCAGACATTCCCAGAGGCGCGCTCCTTTTCTCCATTTGGTAAGGCTTATGATTGCTTGATGGCTGTGAAGTCCATGATGAAAACATGTTGGTTTCAGTGGAATAACAGCTAGCCCCTAAGCATGTGGAGAAATTGTCAAAGGCTCGCCCCTTTACAAACTGCAAGGGACCATCCGAAAGACATGCACCCCACATTCATCCTCTCACTTCTGGTCACCTTGAGCAGTAGCAGAATCTATCAAATATAAGGGAATTCTCAAATGGTTTAAGCAATACCAGCATCTCCATTTTTCTTCAAATGTTTAGCAGAAATCTAACATGGCTTTAGAAACCGTGGACTCCTTGGCCCACCCTTGTGTCCTTTGTTTTTATTTGTGTGAGAAAAATATACATAACCGAGTGTTTTCAGAAAAATTTCCCCTTAACCTTGTGGGAAGTTCAGAACTAGGGACACACCCTGCGCACAGTCTAGTAACAATTTTACTTTATCTGGGCGTAACGGTACCACAGAGTGCTACGAGGGTAGCACTAACCCGAGATGTGTCTTGCTGAGAGACTGAGACTTTGTTTGTTTGTGACAGAATCTCACTCTGTTACCCAGGCCGGAGTGCAATGGTGCAATCTCAGCTCACTGCAAGCTCCGCCTTCCGAGATTCAAGCCATTCTCCTGCCTCAGTCTCCCGAGTAGCTGGGACTACAGGCACCCACCACCGTGCTCGGCTAATTTTTGTATTTTTAGTAGAG
>NW_012114455.1:9865649-9892032 GCF_000951035.1 Colobus angolensis palliatus | reverse complement strand
CTCCCGAGTAGCTGGGACTACAGGCACCCACCACCGTGCTCGGCTAATTTTTGTGTTTTTAGTAGAGACGGGTTACACCATGTTGGCCAGGCTGGTCTCAAACTCCTGACCTCAAGTAATCCGCCCGCCTCGGCCTCCCAAAGTGCTGGGATTACAGGTGTGAGCCACCATTTCCGGTCTGAGACTTTTGTTTTTTAAAACATTAGCAAGATACTCCTTCAGTGTCTCCTTTCCAAAATGTCTAGTGATCTTAACCCAAAGCAGACAATGAAAATACTCAAATCCCTGGGAACAAAAGCTACAGTTACAATGAACTGGCATAACAGTGGTGTAACAAAGGATCTGGCAAGGTGCTTGGCTTGGTAATGAATCCCTGGTACACAGGAATCATCCTCTTCCCAGGCCTTCTTTCTAGTGTCCAGGGTTTAGAAAATACAAGAAATGCTTTTTAAAAAAATTAAATCTTGTTGGTATGCCATATCCATTGCTCTAAGTCACAGCTCCAACAGACCCAGAGGGCACAGTTCCTTGAAAATTCCTATGTCAGATATTCAGTGGGAAACAAACACGTATGAAATGCACACACAGGAGAATAAAAGCCACACTCGTTCAGAATCAGTATGGTGAAGTCACGTGGGAAAAGCGATCATATCAAACTAGTCTCATTTACTGTTTCACTTTTTATTTTTAATAGGTAACAGGTTTACAGATTAGTTATTCATTCGCATAACTCATTTTTGAGGGCACTCTGCTAATGCTTTAAACGCAGCATATCTGAATTTTAGGAAAACGTTGGCAAAATTTCTTTGAGTCATGAGAATAAGATGAAAAATGTGGCTTCTGTGATAGTTCAGTCACTTGGGCCCTGGACCAAGATAGAACCCTCTGCTCCCCACCTCCTCCTCATGGACAGACACCTCTGTCCAGCACCCCCCCATCCACCCTCCACTCAGGAGGAGCAAAGTCCAGTTACAATGTCAAGTTGCCAGGGTCTTGAACACAGAAATTAAGAACACAGGGGAATTCCTGGGAATAAATGAGGGCCACTTCAACCCTAGACAAATATAAAATAGAAAGTCCTGGAATGGAGATTTGGCCTAGGAAAAAAGAGAAGGCAGATTTAAGTTAAAGGAAGTAGAAAAAGCTTTTCAGTCCCCAAGATATGAGTGGGACTGGAAGGGGCCTGTGCACATCCGATAGGGATGCACAGAACTTGATCTTTAGCCTTACCAGGTCTAAACTATCATTTTTCAGGCTCAGCCTTTGAAGGCCTAATAGCCAAAGATCTAATTCTGCAACATTGTATTTATCAAACAGTAAATGACAAATTGTAATGACCATAAACTACATGCTGAACACTGTTTCACATGCTTGGGATGTATCAGTGGACAAAACAAAGATCTCTTCTCTTTGAAATGTCTGTTCTAGCTAGAGAAGAAAGACAACAAAAACTAACAGAATGAATAGATAAACTGTAGAGTATATTTAAAGGTAATAAACACCATTGCAAAAATTTAAAAAGTAATAAGGTGGCCAGGCCCAGTGGCTCACGCCTGTAATCCTAGCACTTTGAGAGGCCAAGGCAGGCAGATCACTTGAGGTCAGGAGTTCAAGACCAGCCTGGCCAACACAGTGAAACCTCGTCTCTACTAAAAATACAAAACTTAGCCGGAAATTGCTTGAACCCTGAAGGTGGAGGTTGCAGTGAGCCAAGATCATTCCACTGCACTCCAACCTGGGCAACAGAGTGAGACTCCATCTCAAAAAAAAAAAGGTAATAAGGGAAGGAGGACTGGGAATGCAACAGGGAGGGGTCTGCAGAGAGGAGGTCTCCCTGGAAAGACATTAGCTGAACAAAGATCGGAACACAGTGGGAGTTCTCCATGCAAGCAAACCAAGATATAATCTGGAGGAAGCACTGCCCAAGCAGAGAGAACAGCTTGTACCAAGGCCCTCAGGAAGGAGCATGACCTGGTGTCCCTGGTGTCCCAGGAAAGGCTAGGAGGACAGTGTGGGAGGTGATGGCAAGAAAGCAGGAAATGAGGACAGAGAGCTACAGGGGCCTGATCATGCAGGGCCTTTAAGAGCAGGGTTTTGACTCTGAATGAAATGGGAGCCACTGCATGGTTTGAACATGGCGGTGATAGTAACTTAGAAAGATCACTGGTGCCGTGCAGTAATCCGTATGGGAGACGATGCTGGCTCAGGGGACAGTGGCGGAGGTAGTGAGAAGTGTTGAATTTCTGGAAGTATTTGGAAAGCAGACACGAGAGGGTTGTTGCAATTCGTGGATTGTTTATAGGGGGAGAGAAATAAAGGGGGCTTAAGAATGTCCCCCACAGGCTGGGCCTGAGAAACAAGAAGTGCTGATCGCTGTGACCTGAGATGGGGAAGGTCCCGGGGCGAGTTTGTGGGGGGCATCAGTAGCTCAGCTTGGACCTGCTGCATTGGAGAAGTATGGGAGGCATCTGAGTGGAGACACCATGCAGGCTGCTGAATATCAATCCTGATGGTCCAGAAAGAGGTTTGGGATGGAGATACAAATTTAGGAGTTGACAGAGAGTTGGCATTTAAAGGCAAGAACCTGCACCAATTAACAAAGTACAGACCGAGAAAGGGGATGAGGACAAGCCCTGGCACACCTAACACTGAGAAAAGATGAGGAATCACACCACCAACAGGTGAGGTTGAAGCAACACTGAGGATTGACCAGTGGATTTAGTATGTGGCCAACGTTGGTGAACTGGACACAGGCAGCTTGGGTGGAGTTGGGGGTCATGGGATTTGAGAAGCCGACTGGAATGGGTTCGAGAAGAAAGGGTGAAGAGAAATCTAAGACCATTAATGTAGATGACTCATTCAAGAATATAGGCTAGGAAGGGGACACATAGGCTGGGTGCGGTGGTTTACGCCTTCAATCCCAGCACTTTGGGAGGCCACGGAGGGTAGATCACCTGAGGTCAGGAGTTCGAGACCAGCCCGGCCAATATGGTGAAACCGCATCTCTACTAAAAATACAAAAATTAGCTGGGCATGGTGGCGGGTGCCTGTAATCCCAGCTACCCAGGAGGCTGAGGCAGGAGAATCACTTGAACCCGGGAGGCAGAGGTTGCAGTGAGCCAAGATCGCACTATTGCACTACAGCCTGGGCAACAAGAGCAAAACTCCATCTCAAAAATAAATAAATAAAGAAATAAAGAAATAAGAAAGGGAATACATAAAGGGGATTGTAGCTGGGGCAGAAGAGGGAACTGAATCAAGAGCCGTGTTCTAGTTTCATTTCTACTAGAGCATGCTTGTATGCTGATAGTGATCTTGATCAGCAGACAGAACTGGTGAGGCAGGAGAGACCGTAGAGAATTTGTTGTGAAACTCTTGAGGAGGTAAAGTGTAGGGACAAGGTGACCAAGTGAAGGGATTAGCTTTAGGTTGGAGCATATGAGATAGTTTAAGGCCTCACTGCATTCTTGACAACAGAGTGATCACTGAGGTTAATTTCAAATCCACACTGTAACCCCTGCCAGACGTGAGAGTAAGGCGCGCCAGTGGGATTTGTTGTTAATGTCAGAACACAGTTACCCCTCTGTATTCATGGGTTCTGCATCGGTGGATTCAACCAGCCATGGATTAAAAATACTTTTTTGTAAAAAATTCACATCTAGAGTGGAGGGAGTGGGGATAGTTAATGGGTACAAAAATATATTTAGATAGAATGATTAAGATCTAGTATCTAATAGCACAACAGGGTAACTACAATCAACAATAACTTATCATACATTTAAAAATAACTGTGGGAGGCCAAGCGCAGTGGCTCACACCTCTAATCCCAGCACTTTGGGAGGCCGAGGCAGGTGAATCACAAGGTCAGGAGTTCAAGACCAGCCTGACCAACATGGTGAAACCCCGTCTCTACAAAAAACACAAAAATTAGCCGGGCATGGTGGCACATGCCTGTAATCCCAGCTACCCAGGAGGCTGAGGCAAGAGAATTGCTTGAACCTGGGAGGTTGCCGTGAGCTGAGATTGTGCCACTGCACTCCAGCCTGGGCGACAGAGAGAGAGCCCTTTTACATAGGAGTATAATTGGATGGTTTGTAACACAAAGAAAGGATAAATGCTTGAGGTGATGGACGCCCCATTTACCTCGATGTGATTATTATGTATTGCACGCCTGTATCAAAATACCTCATGCATTCCATATACACACCTACTATGTACCCACACGCTTTTTAATTAAAACAAAGGAAACTACAAAGAAAACACATCTGTACTGAACATGTACAGACTTTTTTTCTGTCGTTATTCCCTGAACAATACAGTATAACACTATTTACACAGCATTTACATTGTATTAGGTATCATAAATAAGATGATTGAAAGGATACAAGTGAATGTGCATAGGTTATATGCAAATACTGCCTCATTTCATATCAGGGACTTGAGCATCTGTGGATTTTAGTATCCACAGTAGATCGTGGAACCAGTCCCCCATGGATACTGAAGGACGACTGTATTCACTTGGAAATGCAAGTATGCAGGCCGGGCGCGGTGGCTCAAGCCTGTAATCCCAGCACTTTGGGAGGCCGAGACGGGCGGATCACGAGGTCAGGAGATCGAGACCATCCTGGCTAACACGGTGAAACCCCGTCTCTACTAAAAATACAAAAAATCTAGCCGGGCGAGGTGGCGGGCGCCTGTAGTCCCAGCTACTCGGGAGGCTGAGGCAGGAGAATGGCGTAAACCCGGGAGGCGGAGCTTGCAGTGAGCTGAGATCCGGCCACTGCACTCCAGCCTGGGCGACAGAGCAAGACTCCGTCTCAAAAAAAAAAAAAAAAAGAAATGCAAGTATGCATTTGAGATGTAACATAAAGTGAAACATTAAAATTGTATCAATAGGTTAAAGGGAAATAAAGCAACTACTGATTATTATAAAAACTGTTGATTTAATGTCCAAAAACAATTATTAATAACTTTCAAATACTGAAGCACATAAGGAAATTGACAGTTCATGTGGATGTGGAGAAAGTATATTAGCTTTGTAACTTTATAACTTTGGGAAGAATATGGTATCCTCTTTAAGCCAACAATGTATAAAAAATATGTTTTTAAAATATAAAATATGTAGTATAAATTATATAAACATTTTATATCACGAAGTATAAATTTAAATGTATAATAAATATATATTCACATAAAGATTACATTATATCACAATTTTTATCATTTTAGAATTGCTTGATGAATACCATTTATAGCACTAAACAACATGCATGCCTTCTTTATAAAAATGTGGTTTATACCAAATTTATTTTTATTATTTAATATTCAGGCCATGAATCTTTGAAGAAAAAGTCTTCTTTTGGGATTCTTGCCACCTCAGAATTTCATGAGAAGGCAAATCTCCAAAATTATGTGCAGCTACATCTATGATAAATCATTTTCAATTCAGACGGAACAAAGAACAGACAAGGTACAAAGGAAAGATGATAGTGGTGGGCAAAAATCGGGCACATTATGTTCTCACTAATCTAACTTCAAAAGACAGACTTATAATAATACATTTAAAAGATAATTTCTTATAGCTTAGAGTCTGCAGAGACTAAATAAAAAGCTTCTCAGAATCATTGCTATTTCCTGGTGTTTTCAGTAGCTTTTTGGCTGCCAAATAATTGTTTAAATCTGCCCAAGTTATGACTTCAAGGTACAAAGCTCCTTCTACAAAACATGCTACTAAAATATGTTTTCCTGAATTGTATTTTACTGTGTATCAATCCGTGATATTATTAAAATATCCATGTCTTGTATATCAGATGTTTGGGCATGCAGAAACAAATAGAAGTTGCCTTAAAGTTTGGTATGGTAGATTAATGAAAACTAACAATTCTTCTCCTTTATTCTTTATCATCATTTCTGAGTATAGCACAGCAATCCAAGAAATAGTTATGAAATGAAAAATTAGGATATAAAGTTGCCATACAATTGTCATCGGGAAAGAAAGAACAAACATGGCTAACACCGTAAGTGGCTTAGGAATTACAGATGTATAATTGCTTCATTCACGACTTTCAGGTCATATTTGGCAAGAAATTTCAGCACAGTATAAGGTAGAGACTCTTCAACCAAAAACAAAGCCATGACATACAAAAGATTTTGAAACTTTCTTGTCTCTTTATGCAAGACGTTCAGAAAGGTTGAATAGCAACTAATACATGCTTTTAAAAAAGCTTCAGCAGGCCGGGCGCGGTGGCTCAAGCCTGTATTCCCAGCACTTTGGGAGGCCGAGACGGGCGGATCACGAGGTCAGGAGATCGAGACCATCCTGGCTAACATGGTGAAACCCCGTCTCTACTAAAAATACAAAAACTAGCCGGGCGAGGTGGTGGGCGCCTGTAGTCCCAGCTACTCCGGAGGCTGAGGCAGGAGAATGGCGTAAACCCGGGAGGCGGAGCTTGCAGTGAGCTGAGATCCGGCCACTGCACTCCAGTCCGGGCGACAGAGCGAGACTCCGCCTCAAAAAAAAAAAAAAAAAGCTTCAGCAAAAAAGAAAAAATAGGGATTAATATTATACTTTGCAGAGAATAACAGCAACAGAGGCCTTACAAGCAACTAATGATTTATTTGCTGGAATCTGCTGAAGAAATAAACCCACTGATATGGCCAGAGAGGAGAAGTTATCCTTCCATGACACCTGATGAAAGACACTACCACCTTTCTGTGGAAATGAAAGCTGAAATGCACATAAAATTCAAGAGATTACCTTTTTTTTTAAGACGGGGTCTCACTTTGTCATCCAGGCTGAAGTGCAGTGGTGCAATCTTGGCTCAGTGCAACCTCCACCTCCTGAATAGCTGGGATTCTCTTGCTTCAGCCTCCCGAGTAGCTGGGAACTACATGCACCCACCACCACGCCAGGCTAAGTGTGTGTGTGTGTGTGTGTGTTTTAGTAGAGATGGGGTTTCACCACGTTGGCCAGGCTGGTCACAAACGCCTGACCTCAGGTGATGCACCCACCTTGGCCTTTCAAAGTGCTGGGATTACAGGCATGAGCCACCGCACCCGGCCAATTTTTGTTATCTTAAAGTCCAATTGCATGACTTCATTGCTACATGTTTAGAATCAATGTTTAAGAGGATAAATTTTTAGAGAAATGCACATCAAAACCACAATGAAATAACATTTCATACTCACTAGGATGGCTGTAATCAAAAAGAGAGCTTAAAAACAAGTGTTGGTGAGGATGTGGAGAACTTAGAAACTGAATACCTTGTTGGTGGGAATGTAAAGTAGTCCAGCCACTTTGGAAACAGTTTAATGGTTTATCGAAAAGTTAAACACAGAATTACCATACGACCCAGCAATTCCTCTTCCAGGTACATAACCAAGAGAATGGAAAACATGCAACCACGCAAAAACTTGTGCATGAATATTCACAGTGGCATTATTCGTAATACCCAAAAAGTGGAAGCAACTCAAATAGTCATCAACTGTTGAATGGATAAGCAAAACGCTGTGTATCCATAGGACGGAACATCATTCAGCCATGAAAAAGGATAGAGTATACACGCTACAGCATCCATGAAGCTTGAAAACGTTAAGCTACGTGAAAGAAGCCAAACACAAAGGGTCACATATTTGATTCCACTTTCATAAAACTTTCAGAACAGGGAAATCCATAGAGACAGAAAGTCAATTCAGAGTTGCCAGGGGCTGGGCGGAAAGGGGAATCAGGAGTAACTGTTTACGGGTTAACGGCTTCTATCTGGAGTCATGAAAACGTTCTAGATCCGATGGTGATGATGGTGGTACAATCTTGTGAATATACCCCACTAAAAATGACTGAATTGTAGACTTTAAAAGAGTTTACAATCCATTTTGAAAAATTTTATGGTATATGAATCATATCTCAAGTTTTTAGGTAGAACAAACGTTTCTCAAGTACAAGGTACTTTTATTTTTCTATTTCTACATATAGATCTGGAAATGTTTGTTTTACATATTACAGGGCTACATTTTTAGAAAACAAGTCAAAATCATTGTATCTTTCTCAGGAATTCAATTTCCATTACTACGAGTAACCCTCTATACCTAGTAACACCTTCTGTCGTTAAGTCTATTTGCCTGATGTTAATACAGTTACTACAGTTCCTTCAGTTAGAATTTGCATATTTTTTATCCTGACTTTCAATCATTGCATCTTTATGTTAAAGGTTCATCTCTTGTAAAACTCAAATATTTATAGTTTTATTTAAATAATGTCTGACAACTTTTACTTTTTAATTAGAGTTTAGCTCATTTACAAAATTTACTATGGTTGCTAATATATCTGTATTTATTCTACTGTTTTTTTTTTTTTTTTTTTTTGGAGACGGAGTCTTGCTCTGTCGCCCGGGCTGGAGTGCAGTGGCCGGATCTCAGCTCACTGCAAGCTCCGCCTCCCAGGTTTACGCCATTCTCCTGCCTCAGCCTCCTGAGTAGCTGGGACTACAGGCGCCCGCCACCTCGCCCGGCTAGTTTTTTGTATTTTTTTAGTAGAGACGGGGTTTCACTGTGTTCGCCAGGGTGGTCTTGATCTCCTGACCTCGTGATCCGCCCGTCTCAGCCTCCCAAAGTGCTGGGATTACAGGCTTGAGCCACCGCGCCCGGCCCTACTGTCTTAATATGTGTTTCTACTTGTACTTACTTTTCTATTTCTTTATCTTCTACTATCTTTTGTCTTTTATTGGTTAGAGGATTTTTGTTTGTTTGTTCTCACTCTATTTATCCTCCTAACTTTTTTAAAAAAGTTAAAAGCTCTATGTATATTCTTTAAACATTAAGCTAAGTTTACTAATTATGAATATTCAACAAAGTCTAAAGTCAGTATCTGAGAATTACAGAAATCTTAGATCACTTTTTTGCCATCACATGCCTCTCACTTTACACAGTGTTTTTGCCTGGTCTTAAGAGTTTTATGCTGATGCTACCTCAAGTTAGACATTGGTGCTATTTGTATGGAGTTAACGTTTGTTCATATTCACTCTCACATATGTCAGCATCCTTCTTGGACTCCACATTCTTTCTTAAAAGTCAGACTTTCCATCTGCTTGTGGCATATCTTTCAGAAATTTCTTCTCAGCTGGGGTTCCCTGAGAGTGTGAAGATGTAATGCCCCAAGGCATCCACAATATGTAATGAGTTAACGTCTCTAATATGCATCCAGATGATACAATGAGAAACTAATCACTGGAGACACTTTCTGCGGTGTTTAATTCTCCTATGGGACTTTGAGAAAGGCTGCTACAGAACACCATTTAGTGGGGATCTTTTGATAACTCTCTTGATTTTTCTTTGTCAGAAAGTTCTATATTTTATTTGTTTTTCTTGAAAAATAGTTTTGCTGGGTCAAGAATTCTAAGTTGTGAGCTTTTTTTCTCTAAGTGCACTGAAAGCATTATATCTTCTGGATAGCATTTTTGCATTCATATTTGGAAAAGACTGGTACACATGTGGAACTAAGGTAGTAGCAAAAGAGGAGGTGCCAATTAGAGCAACATGATTTCAAATACCTCTTTGAACCTTGGTTTCCCATCTGTAAGATGGGTATGTTGCATGGTTGTTGTTAAGTTTAGATGTTGTAGATGTTACCACTGAAATACAATATGTACTCATGATCATTATGATTATTAGTTCTGCTTTCCTCCTTTACCCTACATTTTCTATAGAGTTCATAGGTTTGAGGCTAGATCCCCAGAGAATAATGTTTTACGTAGAATTGTGGAGGTATCTGACAGAACTTTCCTCCATTGAAATAAATAGTCATTCAGACTAGTGGGAGAGAAGATAATCTGACATCACATCTCTGTCTTCATTCCAGTCCAAACAGAGAGTTCTCTTCCCTCTGGACAAAAGATTACTGACTAATTACTTGAAAGCCCTAGGTACTATATTTAACAGGGTGATAAGATTTGTTTATAATGCATTGGTTTGAATTTAGGCCAAGTGCTATGCTTTGTATATAAGAAAGTGTGTGGTTCCCAATGGTGCCAGTTTTTTCAAATGGTTGGCTGTTCAGAGTGGTTGGAATATTCACGCGTGTGTGGCTAATCTCACTAATACCTACCCACTATCAGGTATTGACTATAGCCAGAAAGACAGGGAGTAAGGAGACACAGAGAACCCCGTGCTAAGCTTTGTTGCCACACGTGTCTGAAGCAAATGACCAAACTGCTGTTCCTTCTCTGATTAGATGTGACACACAGGGTCACCTTGTAGACACATAGTTGAAGGGAAATGAAAGACATTGTTCACTGCCCTCTGCTTTCCCCTACTCCATACACACACACACACACGTGCACACACACACACACACACAGAGAGAGAGAGAGAGAGAGAGAGAGAGAGAGAGAGAGAGAGAGAGAGAGAGGAGGGAGACCATGAGTTTGCCCATTAGTACATGCAATACTGTCTCTGGCATGAGGAAATCAGTACCCTTACTCTTCCCCAGGCTACAGACCTTTCCCTTCCCTTCAATTGAGTATGGAAGGCAGAAGTGAAACTTGTTTTTATTTTATTCACATCTACTTAAGGTATGTTTAATTAAAGAATAAGAGCCTGCTAAGGATTAAGCATTTAACTAGATAAATCAGTCGTTAAAGATTTTGAAGACTTTTTAAAGCCTAAAAGTAGGCATCATATAGATAGACTCCAAAATACATAACAATTCTTCTGCTGGTTTTTGTTGTTGTTGTTATTTTCACATTTTTGCTATTGTAAGCAACACTGTGTTTGATAGTCTTAACATAAATCTTATTCCTCAAAAATGACTTACAGATGAACTCCAGCAACCCAAAAAATATGTTCAGACACGGTTTTACAGCATGGGCTTGTCTGTAGATTTGATGTCTGAGCCACTCAGCATCTTTTCAAACAAGATGACCTGAGAAGAAAAGAAAGGCTGACAGTGGGAAAGGTGAAGCCTATTTAATACAGGATGAAAAAGACACTGCAACTCACATTTTGATCTGAAAGTTTATGAGATCTCAAGGCAGAGACTGGGGTGACACACCTCATTGTCTTCTGGATGAAGCCAAACTCCAGGAAGGTACAGTGTTTTCTGAGGCCCAATATTCCAGTATCGCCCAAGGTTACGTCCATTGATGAACACGAATCCGTAATTCCAGTTCTGAAAGGAATGGTGGCTTGAGATTTGGAAATAGGTTCACCTTAGCAAGGTAAAACCTAAGGCACTTGGGGAGTGAGAACAAGATTGAGATACTTTATGGCACTCAAAGGGAGGTGAGTTTAGAGTGGGATATGTTATAGAATTTCTACCTTGCACTCTAGGAACGAAAGAGAAAAACATAAATAGAACCAACCCTCTAATGGTAAGGCTGCTATTGTTCCTGTTATGTGCTATATAATGTTATATATTTTAAAAAGCAGATCTTCTACTTCCAGAGATAAATATCAAGTAATAGTGATAAACACCACCGCTGACAGTGGCTATTAATATAAAAGCTGGCTGGGCGCGGTGGCTCAAGCCTATAATCCCAGCACTTTGGGAGGCCGAGACGGGCGGATCACGAGGTCAGGAGTTCGAGACCATCCTGGCTAACACGGTGAAACCCCGTCTCTACTAAAAAATACAAAAAACTAGCCGAGCGAGGTGGCTGGCGCCTGTAGTCCCAGCTACTCGGGAGGCTGAGGCAGGAGAATGGCGTAAACCCAGGAGGCGGAGCTTGCAGTGAGCTGAGATCCGGCCACTGCACTCCAGCCTGGGTGACAGAGCGAGACTCCGTCTCAAAAAAAAATATAAAAGCTGCACATTTTTAAAAGTCTGCTTACAATATAATGAAGAATTACAGGACCAAGATCTAGAAGAAGAAAATAGAGAAACAAGGAGACACCCAGGCAGTTTTCCACTAGAGGCACCTGCTTATTCTGGGATATAACAAAACGATCTAGCATATACAATTGGAGTCTCTGAAATGCTCCAAATTAAAGGACAAAAGTTTCTGGACTTGACTTCAAATAAAGTAGTTACATGCTACATATAAGAGAAGCATCAAAAACATAAAGTATTGAAAAAATAAAAGAAAAATAATGGATAAAGATATGTAAACCCTAACCAAAAGGAAGTTGCTATAGCTCTGTTAATATTCAGAAAAATAATACTTTAAGGCAAGAAGCATTATTAGAGATAAAGAGGGACATTTCATGATGGTAAAATTCTTAATTTACCATAAATGTATATACAACATACATAAGATAAAAGCATAGATCCAAAACATATCAGCAAAACTGACAGAATAATAAAGAGAAATAAACAAATTTACAACCTAGTAGGAAATTTTTATACAACCTTTCAATAGTCAGTAGGCAAAGCAAGTATCAATAAAGATATAAAACATCTGAAAGATGATTAACAAAATTGAACTAATTGACATAATAGAACATTGATCTAACATCTACATTATACACATATTCTTTCAAGTATACCTCAGAATATTTACAAGCTTGATCCTGTGTTAAACTAGTTTTCACATAAACTTCTCAGACTATAATGCAATTGAGCAAGAAATTGATAACAAAAAGATAACTATAAATATCCAAATTCTTGGAAATTAAGAAAATCACTTCTAAATAAACCATAAGTCTAACAAGTAATGACAAAGGAAGGTGGAAAATATTTGAATTCACTGATGATGACAATAAAATAGAGAGAAACTTGTAGGGTATAAGACTATCAGCAGATTTTTCAGTAGAAACCTTGCAGGCTAGCATGGAATGAACCGATATATTTAAAATGCTGAAAGAAAAACAACTGGCAACCAAGAATACTACATCCAGCAAAACTGTCTTTCAAAAATGAAGAAGAGATGAAGACTTCCAGACATACAAAAACTGAGGGAGTTCATCGCCACTAGACCTGCTTTACGAGAAGTGCTAAAGGAAGTCCTTCAGCTTGAAAAGAAAGGAACTTAAACAATACCAAGAATCCACAAAAAGTATAAATGTATTGGGTAAAGATCATCATGTTTCTCCCCAGCAACAACATGGCCCCCAGAGTGGCCTGCAGCTTTCTGGACAGTGCCACCAGGACATCCAGTGCCTTAGGCTGAATACTACCTGCCAAATGGTACCATCAGTCTACACTAGTTCCCTTAATATGAGAAGAAAGTACAGCTCTATTATAGCAAAGTTCTGGTCCCAGAGAAGCTTCTCAATGTCCCCAAAACATGGAAGTTGTCATTATGTGCAAGTCTTTGTGAAGCATGCAACCATCAACAATCCATACAGCCATACGAAGGAAAAGTGAAATTCCAACTTAAAACTTAGAGGTGAAAGAGCAAGAGTACGTATTTTATAATTCCTAGCAGACTCAAAAAGATTGGCCCTAACCTGCAGGATAAATTGCAGACCTTCTCTTTTGCTGGGCTTAATTTGCCTGCCAGCTCCTTACAAAACCATCTTTAAGACATTCTAAAATGCCCACACCGAGGTCACCTTGATACCTTCAGAGAAGCACCGACACGTGAGGTGCTCACCTTTAGTATCAGCTGTTTCTTACGAAACCTTCATTATTTTTTAGATAGAATTTGTAGTTATGATTAAAATGTCAAGCTAACATGGCAACCCTAAAGCAGCAACTATCCAACTAATAAGACACTAAAATGATACATCTCTTTCTATATAGACATCACTTGTCTTACTACAACTTATTTTTTCTGTATTTCAATATGAACCATTACCCATATAATGGAAAGTATAAGATAAAAATTAATAATACACTAATATGAAATATGGCTAATTACGTACATTCTGAATTCTTGCGTTGAAGAACATAATTCCTAACTCATAAAAAAATACATATTAAATTTATTCTTATTCTAAGTAAAAAAAAAAAAAATGGTATGGGAGTCATTTCCGGTATAGGCAAATCTATAAAGATAATAAAAAGATTGCTGTGGCCGGGCGCGGTGCCTCAAGCCTATAATCCTAGTACTTTAGGAGGCCGAGATGGGCGGATCACGAGGTCAGGAGATCAAGACCATCCTGGCTAACACGGTGAAACCCCGTCTCTACTAAAAATGCAAAAAATTAGTCAGGCCTGGTGGCGGGTGCCTGTGGTCGCAGCTACTTGGGAGGCTGAGGCAGGAGAACGGTGTGAACCCGGGAGGCAGAGCTTGCAGTGAGCCGAGATTGCGCCACTGTACTGCAGCCTGGGCGACAGAGCGAGACTCCGCCTCAAAAAAAAAAGAAAAGATTGCTGTTGCTAGGGGATGGGAGAAGAGGAAAATGGGGAAGTAATTGTCAAATGGTTATAGAGTTTCCTTTAGGATAATGAAAATGCATTGGAACTAGAGATAGTGGCTGCATGGCATTGTGAAGGCACAAAATGCTACTTAATTGTTCACTTTAACAGAGCTAATTTTATGTTATGTAATTTTATGTCAAAAAGTCTTTTTAAAACTTATGGGATGCAACCAAATCCATGCTTAAATGATGATTAATAACCTAAATTCATATAATTAAAAAGAATAAAGACTAAAAATCCATTATCTAAGTATCTATGACATTAAAAAATAAGGCAAATTAATCCTAAAGAAATTGAATAAACAAAATAATAAAGATAATGACAGAAATTAAAGAATCAAAAAACAAACACATAACATAGTAAGAGTCATAGCCAAACACTGTGCTTTGAACGGTTAATAACATTGATAGTGTTCTGGCGAGAATCATCAGGAAAAGAGTGCATTGGTACCCTATGACAATGACAAGGGGTATGTGACTACCAATGATCTCGACATCAAACACGAAGATTTTAAAGGCAACATATTTGAAAATTTCGATGAAATGGGAAAATTTCCAGAAAAATATATTTTCTCAAAGCTAACTTTACAAGAAACAAAATCTGAATAGTGCTTTAATCTTTCAATAATTAAATCCACACTCGCAAACTTTCTCAAAAAGAAAATGCCAGCTCTAGAAGGCTTCACTCATGAACTCTATTACATGTGTAAGTGGTCCTTGTCTTATACAAATTCCCCTTCCTACATCCTGTAGGAGAGCCCTAAACCTGGCACCAAAACCTGACAAAGAGATTTCAGTCACGAACATAAACACAAAGTAAGTCTTAACGATTTATCACAGACAAGCCCTAGATATAATCCAAATGTCCAGAAAAAGTAAAATGGTTAAATAAATTATCACGTATTTACTAAAGGAACCCAGTACAACAGTGAAAAGGAACAAATCACTGCAAAATCGATAAATGGCTGAACCTCACAACACTGAACAAAAAAAATATTAAAAACAAGATGCCCTATATGATTCCATTTACATAAAGTCAAAATAGGAGACACCGGCCTAGGGTGTTGGAAGTCAAGGCAGCGGTGACCTTTGCAGAGAAGGGGGCAGTGGTTGGGAGGGGTGCTAACAGTATTTTTAAATTTCAATGATAATTATATGGGGTTCACTTTGTGATTATTTGTTGATCTGTACATTCACATTTTGTACATTTATGTTATCTACGTGTATTTATACAGAAAAAGATATTCTAGGTAAAAACTAACCTACCAACTCACCCCACACAGAAAAACAAAGCAAGCTGCACAATACATGATACAATTCTATTTGTGTAAAATAATTGTGTCTGTGTGTGTTCAGGCAAAGTTATATATAAAAATATACCACTGTTGGCAGTGTTGAGTTCTGAGAAGCAGAGACTAATTGGAATGGGGGTGGGTTCAGAGGGGAACGTCATGCTCTGCTCTCTCCCCCTTGTTATTGGTTTGAATTTTTAATTGTGTTTTGATGTGTCACTCTCTAAATAGTGATAAATTAGGAAGACTGATCAATGTGGGAAGGCTTGGTTGGAGATGAGGAAGAAGAGGAAAAGAAGAAAGGGAAGTATTCCTCCAGGAACACTGGCTTTGCTCCAGAACCCACCAGGGCAGCAGAGGGCGTCACCTACCAGCAGGCTCAGGAAGGTGTCCTTGGGAGAAGGGCCAGCCTTCAAGGTCCCACGGTAGAGGGCCGGGCCCTGGTGGCTCTCTGGGACAGGCTTCCAGGTGGCAGAGCGGAGCCTGGAAGGAAGGCCAAGTCATGGGGGAGAGGAAGTCCCCTTCCCAACCCAGTTCCCAGTACCCACCCCAGGTGGCCTGGGCCGAGCCAAGATTCTGTTTCAATGAGCTAGCATAGACTAGACACGCTAGACACGTTAAGCTCGGAATCAGGACACTTGCTCCAGGGCCCTAGTTCTGATGCCGCAGTGCCCGACAGCCTGGAGTAAATCACTCAGTCTCTGTATCTTGGACTCTTCATCTGCAGTGAGGAATCTGAAATCTCAGAGTTCCCTGATCACTGAAGTGTGCACGGGGGGCCAGCTGGAGCATACCTCTCAAAGAAGCTCATTTTCATCTCCAGGGAATAGATGGTAAAGCCCTCCAGGGAAGAGTTATTGATGCTGACAGATCCAGTTATTCCTGCAGATGCAGATGGGAGGCAAGAAAGAGAATATGAGCCAGGACTGGACTAGCATCTGGGACAAAGCAATGCAGACATGTATGTGCCTTAGGACAGGGGCTCAGCCAGGAGGGCAAACGTTTGTCTGACCTGCTTTGACTGAAGGGTTTTACCTATATGTTTCCATACTACCAAGAAAGTTCCCCCACTTAGTACTGGAACTTCTCCTGAAATTCCCAAAAGGAAACTGGCCCCGCTCCAGGACAAGCCAGCACCAAACACACTGGCTCCACCCTCTGGCCCTAGAGATCAGAGAAGGCAAGACAAGGGCGAGGGGCGGATTTTGCATCTCTGCTCCCAGGACCTCGGTAGCCCATTACTGATGGGCTGGTTTTCCCCTCCGACCCCAGTGTGTAGCCCGGGTCTTTGGTTTTGAGTAACTGAGGAGAAGCCACAGCCAGAGCCCACCTTTCTGCTCATTCTGTATTTGCCATGAAAAATTGACTCGTCCTTGATTCTCCACCAGGATCCTCAGGTATCGGCAGTCCTGCTGAGACAGGCCAGGTCATGGAGACCACGCAGCCATGGAGGGCGTCTACCCGACAACCCATTTTTTCGCTGAGTTCCACATGGAGAGACACATGGGAGAAAAGGAGGCTCCAGAGCCCAGCAGTCTTCCCTGTCACCTAAGGAGTGCCTGTGTTCCTACAGTCAATCTGCCTTCCCCTCTGCTGATCCTACTGGGAAAGGCAGAGACTCAGCTGTGCCTTTAACCAACTCTAAAAGCGCAGAAACCCAACCAGGGGCTGAGGACAGGCTCAGGGCTTCGTGAGGAAACCCCCTCCCTTCCAGCACACGGTAGCTCCTGAGGGACCAGGGCCTGGGGGGCACTCAGGCTTCCAGATCTGCACACTTCCTGCCGCAGCCCCAGGTGAGGAGCAGTACCAACAGCAGGGGTGGAGAAGGGAGGCTGACTATCTCAGGACCAGGCTCCGTCTGCATTTGAGGGCGGTCAAGGGCATCACCTGGGCTCTCAAATTACATACCCCGAGTTCAGGAATGTGCAGGTCTTTATTATTCTCATTCAGAATCCCTATCATTGTCTCATCCAGAAACACCTGCAGAAGAAGAGCCGGCATCAGACTGCTAGGCCCACCTGAAGAAAGGGAAAAGAGGGGCCGTGGTTTTGGCAGGAGGAGGTCCGTATGAAGGCAGGGACCAGCTGCGGTGTTCACAGGTGGCACAACGCTGCGTGGAGGCCCCAAGAGACTCTCAGTGGTGATGAAAGCAGAAAGCAAGTCTATTTGGCCTGACTTTTTAGCCCCAGTGCCTCCCATACTGTCTGCTTTCCCAGACAGCCTGTTGGCCCTACCTGTGCCATGTCGTGAGCGTGGGCACAGAGGCGGCCTCCGGAGCAGATGGACCTCTCATACAGGACGAGGCCGTAGGACTGGCCACTCCCATTGTTTATGGGAAGGTTCTCCATGTTGACGGGCTGACGGGACCTGACTGGCTATGAGGAGAAACGGCAGGAACAGAAGCCCAAGGGCTGAGAAGTCAGGATCCTCCTTTCTAAGACCCTGTCATTTGGTGTGGTCCCACCTAATGGTCCCCAAGGGTTCTCTGAATGGGAAATGATAAAACAGATGGCATGTGATACTGCTCTGTGCTGACATCTCCCTGCCCAGGAAACTCCGGGAACACGGTGATGTGGGAGCAATTGCTATAATCCTAAGAACTGATTAACAGAGGAAACAGATGGGGCAAAGGGGCTCGTGCCTGTAATCCCAGCACTTTGGGAGGCCAAGGCAGGTGGATCACTTGAGGCTAGGAGTTTAAGACCAGCCTGGGCAACATAGTGAGACCCCGTATCTACAAAAAATTTAAAAACTTAACTGGGCGTGTTGGTGCCCTCCTGTAATCCCAGCTACTCAAGAGGCTGAGGCAGGAGGATTGCTTAAGCCCAGGAGTTCAAGGCTGCAGTGAGCCATGATTGTGCCACTGCATTCCAGCCAGAGCCATAGAGCAAGACTCTGTCTCAAGAAAAAGAAAAAAAGAATAAATTGTATTCTAAAATATTGAAGTCTAGCAATGAATTATGCACCAAGCAAATGTTTATTTCACTAAATTAAATTTAGTTACATTAAATAAATGTAGTTTCTTTAGTGTACCAGTCACTACCTTTTCTCCAAAATAGTGATAGCAGAGGTAAAACCAATGTGAATTCAAGGGCTACAGTTTCAGTTCCAAGCAGCTTTCACCTTTCTTCAAAATAGGACAGGAAGACTGATGGAAAAGGAGGAGCAGTGACCGAGGAAGTTCAGACCCAGCTGCTGGCAAAGCAGGGGCAGAAGCTGTTCTCCCGATCCCAGCTCGGCAGCTTTTCCTACATGGATTCCATAAGGACCACGCAGTCTAAACAAGAGCATCTCCACAGGTTCATCTGAGCAGGAACCCAGGATCCTCCAACATCCTGCTGCCCTTCCCCTGCACACTGACTCCAAGGACAAACCCCTTCACAGTCCACCCAGAGCAGTTGGTGGCTCTTGTCCCACAGTTCTAAATGTGAATGGAATGCAGAGGATTTGTTTTCCCACTTCCTAATAAAAAAGTTTCCTGAAGGAATCCCTGCCCCATCCCTCCAATGGCCACTCCACCTCCTGTGGCCAAGCAGCACTCACCTCATTTAAGTAGGATAGGGCATCCCACAGTGGGAGGTACAGCGACGGTCTCAGGGGGGGATACACAGCCTTGGGAGTAAGTTTGGGTACCTGGGGCAGGGGAGTTGCTGCAATGGAGATGGGACACAGGGCAAAAGGTGCCTGAGATGACCACTGCCTTCTCGAAGCCCCCATGCCTATCCAGCACAGCCTTCGCTTTCATATTGGGGATTACTATGTGGTACTAAGTAATCATGGTACTAAGAGCTTTACTAATCATGGTACTAAGAGCTTTACTAATCATGGTACTAAGAGCTTTACTAATCATGGTACTAAGAGCTTTACAAAGAGTAACTCAGTCTTCACAGTCATCACAGGAGACCAAGGTTACTAACTTTATGTTTCAGTGAAGAAACTGAGGCTTATAAAATGCTCAGAAACCCTTATTTCAAAAATCAGATTTTAAGCCCAGGGTTCGAAGTTAAGGTTGCCGTTGTTCTCGGGAGCTTGGTGTAACTGCTGCCCCCAAGGGAGACCCGCGCCCTCCTCACTTTTCCACAGAACAGAGACTCCTCATGAGGAGGGCTGGCCCGTAAGTTACATGGGTGCTGAGTACCTGAGACAGATTCAAAGAGTTTTTGAAGCTTGAAATATTTTTCTGTGTAATCTCCAGCCTCCGTGAGCACAGCATCATAGTCTGCGAGACACCAGGGCCAGTCACCAGCCACGCAGTCTCCGCAGCAGGCCCTGTTTCAGCACCGCTGGCTGGAGACGGCCAGGGCCACTGAGAGTGGGACAGAAGGAAGACACCTTCCACCCCACGTGAGTGTGTGATGCCAATCTAAGGACATTCCCCACAACTCTTCCTGGGAACCTGAGGCTGCCATGACACTGGGCTTGCCTCGATTTCACTTTCTAATGCAAACTTGTTCAACCCACACCTCATGGTCCATAGACAGCCCAGCACAGCTTTGAATGCAGCCCAACACAAATTCATAAACTTTCTTAAAACATTTTGCACTTTTTTAAGCTCATCAGCTATCATTACTGTTAGTGTATTTTATGTGTGGCCCAAGACAACTCTTCTTCTTCCAATGTGGCCCAGGGAAGCCAAAGAGTGGACAGCCCTGCAATGGATACTCTTTTCTTTGTTCAGCTGGTATTGCCTGGCCATGCAGGTCTGTGCCTTTACAGCAGTCGCCGTTCCTACCCTGCCTCTCTTCAGAGGTTCAAGCCAACAGGGCGTTATACGAGACGCGTGAAGCGGAGCTCTAAGTCCCGGAAAGCCCTGTCTACTGCAATGACAGCCTGTTGGGGCATTATGAACATACAGAAGGAAGGAAAATAGATAGGAAAATCCTCAGTACTCAGCAGAGATTAGAGGTCAAGAACCCAGTGATGCCAGAACAGGCTTCCAGAGCCTCCTCTGTAAAGCCCTAGCACCGCCCATGCTGGAGAGACTACTACACCAGCAGACACTTGCCATAGCTGGTGACAACGCCAGTGTGCTTCCCGAAATATGTGGCCCCATTCATGAAACCAAAGTTGGTCCCACCATGGAACATATACACATTGAAGGAGATCTCATATTTGATGAATTCAGACACAGCACGTTCAACCTCTGCAAAGGGGAAGATGAGAACATAGAGAATGTTAGAAATTGAGAGGAGAAAGAAGTCTCTGGCAAACTCTTATCATTTCCAACCCCACCCCGCAATCAATTACAGTAATTCCTCGCTTCACAGCTGTATACATTCTTGGGAATGGAGACTTTAAGTGAAATAATATACAACAAAACCAATTTTTATCTCAATTTTATAATGAAACAATGTTGAAGAAGATGGTATTATATGAGGATGTGCTGTGCATCATTTTTAAAGTTTCCAAGAACCTGTTGATGACGTTAAAGACCCACTGCAAATGTGTTATCATTCCCCTCTACAAAGATTCCAACAAAGAAATAGGCAGAATTGGCCAGAACTACTCTAGGACACCAAATCCTGTCAATCCCAAGAGATTTTTGAACTTTTTTTTTTCCAACGTATCGACATAATTTGACTCCAACCTACATCCATTAAATAATACCCTAAGAATTCTCATGTCACTTAAATATCTAATTTTCCTTAAAGTTTTTGAAATCACACTTACAATTAGTATACCCTCATTACTACCTTCCAGTATAATGTTTCCGGGAACACTGACTTGGAAACACTGCAATAGTCCACAAGTGGTTGCTGTTAATCTTTAGCCACAAAAACTTCCATTTTTTACAGTGTTTAAACAGTTACTACCATCTCTCCACTGGCCACAGTGGGAAGGAGGAGGTTAAAAGTCATTCAGAGTGGGAGTCAATTCTGGCTATGCTCTTTACTATTTGTATGACCTTGGTCAACCCATTTTCTTTCTCAACGCCACTGCTTCCTGATCTGTTAAATGAATGTATTAATTCCAACTATATCATGGCACTGATGAGAAAATTCATTGATGAGGTAATATATGTGGAAAAAAGGCACCGTGCCTGCCATACAAGAGACCAGAAAACCGTTATTTGGTGGTGGTGGTGGTGGTGGTGGTGGTGGTGGTGGTGGTGGTGGTGGTGGTGTTGCTGGCATTATTGTTGGTGGTAGTGATGGTGATAGTGGCATTTTCTCTTGACTTTTTTTCTATTTTTCAACCCAAAACAGGCTTTTCTCAGTCCCCAAGTATTTTTCAATACTTTTCTATACTTCAGATACAAGTAGGCTTGTTTTCATAACAGCTCTTTCAAAATATCTTCTGTAGACACATATGGTCATTAAGTAAACAACTGCCAGTCATTGCTCTAAGGGGCAGCACTTAATCCTCACACCAGCCTCAGGAGGCCGGTTTCATGATGATCTTCACGTTTGGATGAGGTCACTGAGACTTACAAGGAAGGAAGCCTGCATGAGGTCCCATGGCTGGCACTCCAGAGCTGGGATTAAAACCTGATCTCTTTGGCTCCAAGATCCATGTTCTTGGCCATCGCTGCATGTTGTCCCCTAACTATTATTAGTGCTTAGTTGACAATGCCATCGACAGGGCCTATGCACTGCTAGAGATGATTAATGTTCCACCTTCCTCAGAGACGTCACATTTTCAGAGAACCTTCGGTGACCACCTAACCTTACCTGGGCAGGTCTCTCTTCTGTCTGTTCTATCACTGCACCCTGTTTGTTTGCTTCAAACTATCAGCCAAACATGGAACTATATATTGATGGTTTTACTCTGCAATGATCTGTGAACCTCACTAACTTATACTCTGTCGGGGGTGGGAACCATGTAATTTCTATCCACCAGAGCATCCTCAGGGCCTGGCTGAGTGCTTGTATGTAAAAAGTTGCATGAATATCTATGGCTGATCAAATGAATCAATTAGCAGAGAACTGTATGAATGAGTTCTCATGGGACCTGGGCTCGTCTCTTCCTGGAGTCAAACACTGCAAAACACTCACCCTTTGCATCTTTAACATGGTGCTTATCTCCCCATCTGTCGAACCAGCCAATCCAGTATTCCATAACCAGAAGAGGCTTATCTCTCTAAAAACAAACCAAAGCAAATACTAAGTCTGGCAAAAGCAAAACAGAAAAATCAGAAACCTGAATACAATAGATGAGAACTTAAGGAACTCATGCTTTTCTCCTTTTTCCCAATTCAGAGCTTTCCCTTTTTGATCCATTATTTCTTCCCCCACCCCCTGCCCATTACCCTCGGCCGTCATTCATAGCTCCGGTTCCCCCACTCCTAAATGTCCACGGTCTTCAGCTTCATGTGCCTCCCCACTCTACCTGCAAAGCACCACCAGCCATTTCAACCCTGTCTCACCCAAGGCAGGTGCTGAAAGAATGAGTTTTGGATACACAAGGACCTGACCGCAATTCCTTATGTAGAAACTCAGATTCCACAGGCTTTCAGCCTGACACCTGCATTCCACTTCTAGCCTAGCATTTTCAGTGCTGCTGAATCCTGTAGATTCTGTTTTAAAAGGTGACACCTCCTCCACAGTAGGTCTGGCTGTTGCTGTGCCATGGATATGAAACTGGAAGATGGCAGCTGAGCCTCTCCTGGGTGGTATGTCAGCCACTCAGCATGCATTCTCAGCTGCACACCTGGAGTCCTCTGGCATGTTGCTGCTGTAAGATGGTCTCACTCTAGGCCCAGAGAGTTGTCAGCCTAGGACTTTTGTTAGCTGCTCCCTGAATTTGGATTACGATGTTTTCCGGATCCTATGTTCTCTTCTGCCTTGGTTTCATTTCTCATTTCATCCTCAAACACTTCCATAGAAAGGATGAGTGGGAAATAAATATTCTGAGTCCTTACATGTCTGGCTGTCAACACAATTAATATTTAGACTGGGTATAAAATTCTAAGTTAAAATTCATTTAGCCTCAAATTTTAAAGGCATATGCCATTGCTTCCTATTATCCAATATTTTACAATCCTGTGCCATTCTAATTATTTTTGCTTGGCATGTAAGCATGTGGTTTTTCTCTCTGTAGGACGCTAATTTCACAATCTAGGTCTTTTTCATCACTTACTGTGCTTACCATTTGAGGCATGCTTTTTATCTAGACGTACAGATACTTCAGATAAAGGAAATTCTTACGTTACTTGCAATTTCCTTTCCTCCATGCTCTTTGTTCACTCTTTTTGCAACCAGTATTAATAAGACGTTGGGTCTCCTATGATAATCCTGTAAGACATTTATCTTGTCTCTTTTATGTTTTGTTGGCTTATACTAATAGTAATATTAGGAAATTTTATCATCTTTACCTTTTAATTTCTTTTTTTTTTTTTTTTTTGAGACGGAGTCTTGCTCTGTCGCCCGGCCTGGAGTGCAGTGGCCAGATCTCAGCTCACTGCAGGCTCCGCCCCCCGGGTTCATGCCATTCTCCTGCCTCAGCCTCCTGAGTAGCTGGGACTACAGGCGCCCGCCACCTCGCCCGGCTAGTTTTTTGTATTTTTTAGTAGAGACGGGGTTTCACCGTGTTAGCCAGGATGGTCTCAATCTCCTGACCTCGTGATCCGCCCGTCTCGGCCTCCCAAAGTGCTGGGATTACAGGCTTGAGCCACCGCGCCCGGCCTTTAATTTCAAATACTAGATTTTTTAATTTCAAAGAGTTGTTTTTGGTTCCCTGATTGCCCCTCTTAACAGCCCACTCTTGTTCGTGTATAATCTTATTCACGTCTCTTTGCATAATAATAAGCCTTTTTACTACTCTATTCTGTTGCCTGAATTAACTCCATGTTCCCTGATTTCCATTTTCTTCTTTATTTGTAGTTTAATTATTTTCTCTTTGTGAAATTTTATTAAGTAAATACAGATCCTTAATTTTCCATTTGTGAGAGGAAAGACTGACTTCTGGTGTTAAAATTGTACTGTGGGTTTGATCTTCTCCTCTTGGAAATCTTCCAAATCAAAATAAGGACTGAGAAATGGAAACACAAACAACATCCTCTATGAAGCTAAGAGACATCTGAAACTTCAAAATATACATCAGGAGGAGGAAGTGCAAAAGCATTGAAGGTCTATCAGGGGTTCAAAAAACAGAGAGAGAGAATATGCTCTTTGTCGAAGATTTTAGGAAAGACTCACAGCACAAATTTCTCCCAACTGAGAAGCATACTCTATAGCACAATACCAACCATTTATTATCATTTACAGAACAGGGTGCACAAGCTGGTGAAGGGAATGCACTTTACATAAGTCAATGCGTCAGAACTTAGAAGGACAAAATTATTGAAGAATCACAGATAAGAACTACAAGGAGGAAGAAGTTGCTGCTTGTGAGGTATCTGAGAGCAGTCCTGCAATTTACACTGGCTCCCTGGGAGGACGGAGAAAGCAAAAAGGAAGACGGGTAAAGATAAGAATTCATCCCTGCCCACAGCAGGACGCCACTAAGATACATTGTTAGCACAGTCACATGAGTCCTTCAGCCAGTAAGAATTCATCTCCATCAAAGACAAGTAATAATAAAAAAGAAACAAGAATAGAATCTACTTTTAAAATTCTAATGAAAAAGAGTTTTCTTTTTTAACAGGGAAAGAAATTAGAGGAGGAACACCAAAAACTTTCTATAGCATAGGTCAAAATTGTGACCCAAAAATATTGTTATAAAGTTAAAAATCCCAACGAAACAATCACCTCTATAAATGGAGAGCATAAAAAGAGAACTAAAAGTACTCAAGGAAGACATGATAAGAAAATATAAGGAGCTAAAATATGACCTGGCAAAGATTTTTTTAAGAGAGAGAAAATAGAAAATATTAAGTCCAAACTGGAAGCAGCTAAAAGGAAAATAAACATTGTGAGGGACATGAAAAGAAAAGGAGTGAAAAGTGAGCACAGTTAAAACAAACAGAGAGTAGAGAGAATGAGAAAGGAATGGATGCAGGAGATGTGAAAGGAAGACAAAAGAATTTTGCATTACACATAACTTGTATCCCTAAAGAGAATAAACCAAAGGCCGGGCGCGGTGGCTCACGCCTGTAATCCCAGCACTTTGGGAGGCCGAGGCGGGCGGATCACGAGGTCAGGAGTTGGAGACCATCCTGGCTAACATGGTGAAACCCCATCTCTACTAAAAATACAAAAAAATTAGCCAGGTGTGGCAGCGGGCGCCTGTAGTCCCAGCTACTCGGGAGGCTGAGGGAGGAGAATGGCATGAACCCAGGAGGCAGAGCTTGCAGTGGGCCGAGATCGTGAAACTGCACTCCAGCCTGGGCGACAGAGCGAGACTCCGTGTCAAAAAAAAAAAGAGAGAATAAACCAAATAAAAAAAAATTTAAACATATTTAAAGATATAATCAAAGACTTACAATTTCCAACAATCATAATCTATGTTATTTGGACCAACGCTCTCATTGAGGATTTTTACAAAGTTAAATCAAATATAGTATCACCATAGATACAGCTGAAAAGAGAATTCGTGTATATGAAAATAAATTAGAAGAAAGTATCCAAATAGCAGCGTAAGTAGACAAAAAAAAATGTACAAACTAAAGACATACACAGCCCATTTGAGAAGGTTTAATGAATTTAGCTGGAATTCCAGGACGAGAGGGGTGAGACAAAAGAGCAGAAGCAATATTTGAAGAACTACCAGCTGGGAATACATACATCCTAGAAGCCCAACAAACTGGAATAATAAATAAAAAGATATTCAGAAAGAGACATAGGTCACCTGCAGAAAGTAAAAAAGAAAACAAAAAATTCTTAGCAATAAAGGAGAAAAAAAAAATGCGTGACAGA
>NW_012114455.1:9854953-9864378 GCF_000951035.1 Colobus angolensis palliatus | reverse complement strand
AAGATAGAAATCAAATACAAAAAAGGCCACAAGATGCATCTGATGGAGTGGTCAGAGTCACAGTGCTTGCTCTGAGACACTTGTACCATCCAGGCGGAGAGCAGAACTTTAGACTGCAGGGGATTCCATACTTACATTAAAATTTCAAGGATGACTTTTAAAAGATAAAAACAGACTCTAACTCCAGAATGACACAGGAAAAAACAGAAATTGATTTTTTAAAATAGTGGAATCCACAAAAAGAAGCCAAGATTGTAAAGAAAAAGAAAAGAAACATTTAAAAGCAGGCACATAATCAGATGGCAGGTTTAACTTCAGTCTAAAAAGGATTACATGAAATATGAGTGACTGAGAGCTCCAAATAAAAGTTTAATTGTGTCAGACTAACATAAAAATATTTAACTAATTTCTGATCTCTGATAAGAGAGGTATCTAAAGAAAAATGTAGAATTACAGCAAGATTAAAAACCAAATGAGGATATAGAAAATGATACACCATTCAAATATTAATCAGAGAGGTCTGGCATGGCAATATCAATGACAGACAAAAGTGACCTTAAGACAAAAAGCAATGCTGCATATAAACAGGATGACTCCCTAGTGATAAAATTTCACGTCCATAAAGACAAAACAAGTCCAAATTTACATAGCCTCAAAATACATCAAGCAAACTTGATAAATTTGCTAAAGTACAGGTAAAACACTAAGGACTACTGGTAGCAATATGCAAATCTGCAATTATGATAGAAATATTAACACTTGTGACTAATACAACCAGCCAAAACAATCAATTGGAAATAGAAAATTAGAATAACACAATAAATAAAATTGACATAGAACTTAAACAGAATACTGCACCCAGTGCCACAAAATACATTCACTACAAGCACATAGGGCATTTACCAAAATTGACCATTGATAGGACATAAATACAAACAAAATTAAATATAAAAAATAAAGAATCACGCCTAAAAACTTTAAACAAATGAATCTAACTCTACATCAAGTTGGTAACATAATTACATAAAACAAAGAAATTATTCCATGTAACCTTAGTACATACAATTTTCACTACACATTCTGTGTGATATACCTTAAAGATAAAAGAAAAACCACAGAAATCTTTAAGATCATTAGATTTTCTTATTTTCAGTAATATTATCAGTGTTGTTATTTCAAACCTATTAGGAATACATTGTAGAACTAAGTGAATAACAAAATTGTGAATGTTGTTATCAACTATGATGTCCAGAGTCAGAGAAAAAATAAAAACATAAATCAGGAAAGTCAAATATAAGTTCTATATTTGCATTTTTTAAAAAAATCAATGAAACCACAATTTTCTCTTTTATAAGATGCCAATATCCTGGCCCTACACACTGAAAATGCTTAGAAGTAACAGCAATTTGATCGTAAGCACAGCTTGTATTCTACAGAAGCAACAGGGTTCTTAGGAGAAATCACTATTTCTGGGTTGAGGTTTGGAAATGTATCAGGTGAGTCTGGGACATCGTATTTGGCTGGAAACCAAGTCAACTATGAAAGACTGATGGGGTCATGTCAGAGGAGAGAGGAGCCAGGTGGAAGGTGCTTCCAGCAGGCCAGCGAGAAGCCACTTTAAGCTTCAACAACATAATGATTAAAATTGATAAGAAGGCATTAAATATATTAAAAAGTCATGAATGAATAATCAAAGAAAACAATTTACAAAAGTTTGGAAAGGTACAGAGTATGTTTTCTGACGTCAGTGAAATAAAGGGAAAAAAAGAAAAATTCCCTATGTCTGAAAATTTAAAAATTAACTTCTAAACATACAGGCCAAAGAAACAATCATATTGAATGTTCAAACTAGTCTGAATTACAGTATATCCAATATACCAAATATAAAACTCATGAACTAATGAGAAATCTATACCCTTAAATGTTCATAATAAAACATAGATAAAATGTGAAGGCTAATTACCCACCTCAAGAAATTAGAACAGCAAAATAAACCAAAAATAGTAAAATAAATAAAGGAAATATAAACCTAAGAGCAGAAGCAGTGAAATTGAAATTAATTTGCAATAGAGAATTTAAAAAGAAAAATTGGTCTTTGAAAAGAACCGACATGCTTCTGATGAGACTGATAAGACAGAGTAAAAACAGATAACTAAGATCAGAAATGAAAAGGAAAGACCAGCACAAATGATATGGCCATTAAAAACATGAAGATAGTGTACATAATTATATGCCATTATATTTTAGTTTGAACGAAATGGACATATTCCTAGAAAAACTGTAACAACCACATTTACTCAGAAGGAAATGAACTTCTGAGTACAGCTCAGAGCTATAGCAGTGGGGAAAACATAAATCCCATCCTCACCGCAAGGACAAAGCTAGAAAAACTGTAAATTCACGGCTTCTTGGGTCCGTCAGAGAACCTAGGTCAGAGAGCAACCAAATACCTAAAATCCATGGAAAACCTGATGCCTGCAGGAAGAAGCTGGACCCAATCCACTTGCTTACCTGGGGCTAGGTCCTCTAATAGAGTATCAATAGATCATATTAAAGAAGTGCTCACGACAGTGTGGGCCAGCATGAGAGCATGAAGTCAAGGGAGCCGAGACGGGTGATGGCTGACACCCTCATGCTGACTTTAACTCCCCAAGTCTACCAGTTGTTCTGAGGGGAGATTCGGGAGACTCCTGGACAAGTCTCTGCTGCGGGCTGAATTGTGTCCCCCAGCCAAATCCACATGAAGGCCTAACTCTCAGTACTGCAGAATGTGACTGTGCTTGGAGACAGGGCCTTTAAAGAAGTAATTAGGTAAAAGGGAGGCTGTTAGTGTGGGTCTTAATCCCATGTCACTGGGATTCTCATAAAAAGAGGAAGTTTTAACACACCAGGGTCTCATGTTCACGGCAGAAAGACCATACGAGGGCACTTTAAGAAGGTGGCCGTCTGCAAGCCAAGGAGAGGCCTCAGAGGAGAACAGCCTGTGGACGCCTTGATTAAAAAGTGGTCAACAGGATGGGCACTAATCCAGTATGTCTGGTGTCCTTGTAAGAAGAGGAGATTAGGACACAGACACACACAGAGAAGAGACATGTGAGGACACAGGGAGAAGACAGCCGTCCAACAAGCCAAGGAGAGAGGCCTCAGAAGAAACCTACCCTGCTAGCACCTTGATCTCAGACATCTAGTCTCCAGAATGTGAGAAAATAAATGTCTGCTGTTGAAGCCACACAGTCTATGGTCCTTTGTTATGGCAACCCTAACAAAGTAACACAGCTTTCTTTCTGGTGTTGGCTGCGGGGAGGGAGCCACCGCCACTGCCAGACCTTCTCCCAGCCCATCTTCCCTAGGGAACAAAAGCCCTAATCAGCTGAGAAACAGCACAGAAGCTGTCACTTAAGGGCAGCTTAACTGGATAAAATCCATTACATCTGGGAAAAGGGATGGGGGATACCCTATCCTTGGGAAAGAAGGAACACAGGCTAGGATCAAATCTGCCACTAGAAGAAGAGCAGGAGCAGGAGCACCTGCAAAGGACACGCCCCTCAGACCCAGAGACAGCATCTGCTGACAATAAGGCATAATCAGAACATCAGGGAAAGCCTTTCTCCCTCACTAGCAGGCTAACCAAGCTGGAGAAAAAGTAACACATACTATAGCTGAGAGAGTCACAAGCAACAGATTCTCTATGGGACACAATGCAAAGGTGAGACTCAGAGGGGAATGCAGACATAGAGAAAACAACCTCTGTCAAACCAGCACTTGCCCTCAACACAAGATACCACCAGAAACATTTGAAGCCCATGATGCACAAAGGATAACACAGCAACAACAAACCTCACAACTAGCCCAACTCCAGACTAGAGGAACACGAAATCCCACATGGCCTAGCAGAATGCAAGGCATGCTGATCTCCAAGACAGTATCTATGGCCTATGCATGATGTGCAGATTTCAGTAAAAAATTATGAGACGCACAAAAAGGCAAGAAAAGAACACACCTTGAAGAGATAAAGCAATCATCAGAAACAGACTTCGATAAGACACAGATGTTGTAACTATCGCACAAGGAATTCAAAGTAACTATGATTAATATATTTCAGCCTATCATGGAAAAAGTAGACAGCATGCAAGATCAGATACGTAATTTTGGCTGAAAGATGAAAACTATAAGAAAGAAGCAAACGGAAATATTAGAAATCAAAAACACAGCAAGAGAAACGAAGAATTTCTTCAGTAAGTTCATCGCTAAACTCAACAGGCATGAAGAATGAATCAATGAATTTAAAGATAAGTCAGTAGAAAGTAACCAAACTGAAAAATAAAGAGAAAAAAACATGGTGGGAAGGAAAAGAGCATCCAAGACTTGTGAGACCACACTAAGTGACCTAATGAACGTGCAATTTGAACTGCAGAAGGTGAGAGAGCAAATATCTAAGTAAGTGATGGCTCAGAATTCTACAAAATTAATGACCTAGTCTTGCATTCCTAGGATGAATCTCACTAGAATGTAATTGTATTAGTCCATTTTCACGCTGCTGATAAAGACATACCTGAGACTGGGAAGAAAAAGAGGTTTAACTGGACTTAGAGTTCCACATGGCTGGGGAGACCTCAGAATCACGGCAGGAGGTGAAAGGCACTTATCACACGGCAGCAGCAAGAGAAAATGAAAAAGAAGCAAAAGTGGAAACCCCTGATACACCCATCAGATCTCGTGAGACTTATTCACTATCACGAGAATAGCACGGGAAAGACCGGCCCTCATGATCCAATTACCTCCCACTGGGTCTCTCCCACAACACATGGGAATTCTAGGAGATACAATTCAAGTTGAGCTTTGGGTGGGGACACAGCCAAACCGTATCAGTAATGCATTACCATTTTACATATTGCTGGATTCAATTTGCTCATCCTTTGTTGAGAATTTTTGCTTCCATGTTCAAAAGGGAAATTGGTCTTTGGTTTTCTTTTCTTTAGTTGCTTTTATTTGATTTTGGAATTAGGAAAATGCTGACCTCATAAAATGAGTTTAGAAGTATTCTCTCCCTTTTCTATTCTCTGGAACATATTGTGTAGAATTATTATTATTTCTTACTTAATGTTTGGTAAATTTCACCAAACCACCGAGCCAAGAATCTCCTGGAACACCAAGCATGATAAACTTTAAGAAACAAACCACATATAGGCATATTACACTGAAACTTCTGAAAACTAAAGACAAACAGAAAATTCTAAAGGTAGCCAGAAGAAAAAAGACCAAAAAAAAAAAAAGGTAAGGATTAATACTGACTTCTCATCAGAAACCATGGAAGTAGAAACAATAATGAAGAGACATCTTTAAAGTGGGGAATTATGAAGATACTATTGTACAATCCTAATACTATCTACACTTTAGTGTGATTAGTAGTTTCAGGTTAATTTTTAAATGTATATATATATATTTTCTTTCTTTCTTTCTTCTTTTTTTTGAGATGGAGTCTCCCTCTGTTGCCCAGGCTGGAGTGCAATGGCATGAACTCAGCTCACCGCAACCTCTGCCTCCCAGGTTCAAGCAATTCTCCTGCCTCAGCCTCCCGAGTAGCTGGGATTACAGGCACCCACCACCTCGCCCAGCTAGTTTTTGTATTTTAGTAGAGACAGGGTGTCACCCTGTTGGTCAGGCTGGTCTCAAACCCGACTTCAAATGATCTGCCCACCTCAGCCTCCCAAAGTGCTGGGATTACAGGCTGAGCCACCGTGCCCCACCTATATTTTAAATTCTAAGTCGACAGCTACAACTTTTTAAACTGACATAAGTAATAAGTCTATAGAAGAAATAAAATGGAATCAAAAAATTATCAATTAGCTCCAGAAAAGGGAGGAAAAAAAGAACAAGAAACAAAGTACAAAGAAAAGAAGAATTTGCAAAGAGGTAAATTTCAATCAAACCATCTCAATAACTATTGTAAGTGTGAATGATGTAGCACATTATCTTAAAATACAACAACTGTCAAATTGAATCTTTTAAAGCAGTATGTAAATACATGATGTCTACAAGAAATCCCTTTTAAATATAGATTTTAAGGCATATAAAAAGCAAAAGGATAAAGACATGCCACGCAAATACTAATTAAAAGAAAGCTAGTTGCTATATTTACATCAAAATAGAGTTCAGAACAAGGGAGAGGGACATTATATAATGATACAACAGCCAATCTTCCAACAAAATATCATAATCCTAAATGTGAATGCACCTCAAAACAGACAAAAACTAATAGGCCTAAAGGAAAAATAAACAATCTACGATTATATTTAGAGATGTCAACATTCCTCTCATAATAATTGATGGAATGAGTAGGCAGAAAATCAGTAAAGATAGTGATTACTTGGCCAATATCATCAATTAGCTTGACCTGATGGGAATTTATAAATAGATGTAAAGTACACATTACTCTCAAATGTACATGGAACATTCACCAAAAATGACCATATTATGATCCATGAAACAAAGCTTAACAAATGTAAAAGAACAGAAATTATACAAGTATGTTCTTGGGCCTTAACAGTATTAAACTAGAAATCAATTATAGAATACTAGCTGGAAAATCCCCTAAGATTCAAAAATGAAACAGCACACTCCCGACTGATGCATGGAATAAAGAGTCTCAAGGGAAATTTTTAAAAATGTTTTGATGTTTTGAATTCAGTGAAAACACAGCCCATCAAAATTGTGAGATGCAGCAAAACTAGTACATACAGAGAAATGTATAGCATAAATGCTTATATTAGAAGAGGAGAAAACTCCCAACTCAGTAAGCTAAATTTCCACCAGAAAGACCAAGTGAAAGAACAAATGCAATCCGAAGGCAGCAGAAGGGAGAAAATGCTCAAAGTTCAAAGCAGAAACCAAGGAAGTTAAAGACACAAAAATAACAGAGAATCAGAATCGAGCCGAAAGCTGATTCTCTGTACAGATCAATAAAAATTATAAACTTCTCGCCACACTAACCAAAATAAATACAGAAAATTAGCCATATTAGGACTGAAAGAGGAGCCATCACTAATGACAACAAACACATTAAGCGGATAACAAGGGATTATCACAAACAACCCTACGCCCATGAATTCAAAAATTTAGATGGAATAGAACGAAATGAGTAGAATAAATCCTTGAAAGACATAAACTACTACAACTCATTCAAGAAGAAATAACTTAAATTTTCCTGTATCTATTACAGAAATTGAACTGCAAGTTAAAATTCTTCTAAAAAGGAAAACTTCAGGTCCAGGTAGTTTCAGTGGTGAAAGTTATCAAACATTTTTAAGAAATACTAATAATTCTATACTATCTGTTCCAGAAAATAGAAAAGGACAGCATACTTCCAAATTCATTTTATGAGGCCAGCATTATCCTAATTCTAAAACCAAACAAATACCTTTTAAGAAAAGAAAACCAAAGACCAATGTCCTTCATAAACATGGAAGCGAAAATTCTCAACAAAAATATGAATAAACTGAATCTGGCAAAATAGAAAATGATAATAGCTCACAATCGGATGAGATTCATTCCAGTAATGAAAGAGTGGTTCAACGTGCAAAAACCGCAGTCACCGTATTCACACACTAAAGCAGGGCGGCCTTTGGTTTTGACTATGACTGTACATATACGACCGCCAAGCACAATCCAGTCAGCTGTCGAAGGAAATGAAGCACTGAATCGTGCTACAACATGCACAAATGGACCTCAAAGAAACAACACCCTGTATGAAAGAAGCCAGATGCAAAAGACTAAATGCTGCATGAGCCCACTTATGCGAAATGTCTAGAAAACGTAAATTTATAGAACCAGAAAGCAGATTGGTGGCTGCCCAGGGCTGGAGACGGGATTAACTGCAATCAGCATTAAATGCAATGAACATTTTGGATTGTGGTGATGGTTGTGGAAATCTGTATGTTGAATTACATGCTTACAATGGGTGAATTTAATGGTGTATAAATGAGATTTCAATTAAGTTAACTGAAAGTGACAAGAAAAAAAGAACAAAAAGGAAGACGACGACTTACCAAAGGTACTGAAAAACTAGACATAGCCACAGATCCACAGAGCTCTGGCAGGGCCCCTGCCTTTCACCAAGTTGGAAACTGTATAGAAACTGATGAAAATCCAGGCGCAGTGGCTCAGCCTGTAATCTCAGCACTCTGGGAGTCCAAGGTGGGTGGATCACCTGAGGTCAGGAGCTTGAGACCAACCTGGCCAACATGGTGAAATCCCATCTCTACTAAAAAGTACAAAAATTAGCCGGGTGTGGTGGCAGGTGCCTGTAATCCCAGCTACCCGGGAGGCTGAGGTGGGAGAATTGCTTAAACCAAGGAGGCGGAGGTTGCAGTGAACGGAGATCACGCCATTGCACTCCAACCTGAGCAACAAGAGTGAGACTCTGTCTCAAAAAAAAAAAAGAAATTGATTAAAAAAAAAAAATAAGGTTCATGACTCTTATTTATAACATAGGTGGAGGCTGGGGACAGAGCCCTGGAGCTGCAGAGTCTTTGGCTAGCCCGGGGGGGCCACCGTGTGCGGGAATGGAAGGAAGGCCCTCAGGGGCGGTGTAGTGGGGCTGGGAGCGGAGGCAGAGGCTCACAGCGGCCCAGTGGGCCAAGCCGTGGGGGCTGGATGGCATCCTGGGCACAAAGGACAACCAGGAAAGAGTGTTAAGCAAAGGAGACTGTGACCACGCCTGGTCTGGAAGCGCGCACTCTAACTAGTTTGTAGAGAAACGACACATGTACTCCCTGGAGGCTGGGCTGTGGCTTGTCCTTCTTTGTAACTGTCACGGGAGGTCGCCCACTGAGAGGAAGGTGGGAGCCGCTCAAGCCGCGTCTGTTAAATCAGTGCAGGTACAACCCTCGTCCCTTCCCACAATGTGTATGCTGTGGCGGGAAAGGCTAACCCCACGAGAACTCCCTGGGACGCCTCCATCAGCAACGCGCTCAGCCCGGCTCAGCTCCGTCTTCACAGGGCAAAGGGAGGAACATCGTCTCCCTCTGATTCCCGTCACCCCTCTCCCTGCCCACTCATCTCCATGACGTGAGCCACCAGCGGAGGTGAACAAGCAGGCTTCCCTCCTCCCTCCCCACCCCAAAGGCTCCCGAAATGGCTTGGAACCTGCTGAGGACCCAGGTGGAAACCTGCGGTCTTCTTGTCAAAGCTGTTTTCACTTAACACCAGTTACACAGGTGAGGGCGGTCATGGCAGGAGGAGCTGTAAAACCCGCCTGTCTGAAATGTCTTACCTGGACTTTGTGAAGCTGGCTGAAAGTATTCTTGTGAACTTTCTGCAAATTGATGGCGGCCAACACTGCATAAAGAAAAGAGAGGCCCGACTGAGAGGGCTGAAGCGGGAGACAAGCGCAGTCAGGAAACGGAAGGAACCCGCGCCCACGCACC
>NW_012114455.1:9845485-9854817 GCF_000951035.1 Colobus angolensis palliatus | reverse complement strand
AGACGCACGCAGGAAGGAAGGAACCCGCCCCCGCCCAGACGCACGCAGGAAGGAAGGAACCCGCCCCCGCCCAGACGCACGCAGGAGGGAAGGAACCCGCCCCCGCCCAGACGCACGCACGAGCAGCGCATGCTCAGCAGTGAGGCTGGCGAGAGGCTACACGGATCCCACTCTGCCACGTCCAGAGGGCTGCCATGGCCATCGCCACATCCCTGACACTTGCACGGACACTCATTGTTAAAATTAGCTACACTCTGTGCAGGGAAGTGAGCCAGGCCAAGGCTCCCTGACATGATTAGACCAGAAACGGAGCGCAGCTTCCCGGCCCAAACTCAGAACCTGTTCCAGTGTACCATGCTCCAGTGGAAAAGCTGCTGCTGAGGAAGCAGAAGGGAAGCCGCCGGCAGCAGCCCGCCCCAGCGGCCTGCTCACACCCGGGGGTGTCCCTCACTACTGCCATCTGATGAGTCCGTCCTGAATCTTCCTGCCGGTTAATTCTCTAGGACCTCCTAAGTGTCCACACGGAGCCTTGGGTGGTAGGATCCCAGAAACGGGACAGGGTCTAGGCGGGGTTCCTGACACAACACCCATCTTCTGCTTCTCCCTGTGGTTTCCCACGTTAGTGGAGACGGCCCTGATCCCAGGCCAGACCCAGTACTCATGCAGATTCCTTAACACAGAAAAGCTATGGGAGATGGAAAGGCGTCCTGAGGACAGAGGAGCTCCAGTGCTGCTGTGTTTAAAGACAGCAGGAGCAAGGCCAAGAGAGGGGGCTGGTGAGCAGCGCTGAACCTTGACCTTGAGTCCTCATTTATTATAACATCAAACTCCAAGATCCATCCCAGTGGACACGGGAAAGGGAGGCATCAAGGTGCACTTGTTTTTCTCTGGGGTGTGTTCAAGATTTACACGGGCTGGCTGAAAGCCTTGTTCTCTTGTGAACTAACTCTAAATGTGTACCTCCTTTGGTGTAGCCACTCAGCACATTTTTCTCACCATCGGAGGTCAAGAGAAACTCCACAATCCCTCTTCTCAGCAGAGCCTGTTGAGAAAATTAACCAAAATGAACCCAATTCCCTCATTCCATTGGGAAAAAAGAAATACATACAGCTCCCCATACTCATGGGTTCTACATCCATGAATTCTGCAATCACATTCAGAAATGTTTTTCCTTTTTTAATTTTAAATTTTTTTTTAGAGACAGGGTTGTCACGGGAAGTCAGGGACCCCGAACGGAGGGACGGGCTGAACCACGGCAGAAGACCATAAATTGTGAAGATTTCGTGGACATTTATTAGTTCCCCAAATTAATACTTTTATAATTTCTTACGCCTGTCTTGACTGCAATCTCTGAACATAAACTGCGAAGATTTCATGGACACTTATCACTTCCCCAATCAATACCCTTGTGATTTCCTATGCCTGTCTTTACTTTAATCTCGTAATCCCATCATCTTTGTAAGCTGAAGAGGATGTGTGTCGCCTCAGGACCCTGTGATGATTGTGTTAACTGCACAAATTGTTTGTAGAACATGTGTGTTTGAACAATGTGAAATCTGGGCACCATGAAAAAAGAACAGGGTAACAGCAATGTTCAGGGAACAAGGGAGACGGCCTTGGACTCTGACTGCCAGTGAGCCAGATGGAACAGAGCCGTTTCTCTTCTTTCAAAAGCAAATAGGAGAAATATCGCTGAATTCTTTTTCTCAGCAAGGAACAGCTCCGAGAAAGAGAATGTGCCCCTGAGGGTAGGCCTGTGAACAGCCCACGTGGAGCTGGCCGTCTTTTAAGGTAAAAGCCAAATCTGATGAAATAAGCCCCAGTCTCCTGTAGCGCTCCCAGGCTTATTAGGATGAGGAAATTGCCACCTAATAAATTTTGGTCAGACAGGTTGTCTGCTCTCAAACCCTGTCTCCTGATGTTATCAATGACAATGCCTGCCTGAAACTTCATTAGCAATTTTAATTTCACCCCATCCTGTGGTCCTGTGATCTCGCCCTGCCTCCACTTGCTTTGTGATATTTTATTACCTTGTGAAGCATGTGATCTCTGTGATCCACACCCTATTCCTACACTCCCTCCCCTTTTGAAAATCGCTAATAAAAACTTGCTGGTTTTACGGCTCAGGGAGCATCACGGAAACTGCCGACATGTGACGTCTTCCCCGATACCCAGCTTTAAAATTTCTCTCTTTTGTACTCTTTCATTTCTCAGACCAGCCAACGCTTAGGGAAATAGAAAATAACCCACGTTGAATATCGGGGTTGGGGTTTCCCCCAATACACGGTCTTGCTGTGTTTCTCCAGGCTGGAGTGCAGTGGCATGATGATAGCTCACTATAACCTCAAACTCCTGGATTCAAGCCATCTTACCACCTCAGTCTCCTGAGTAGCTAGGACTACAGACACATGCCACCATATCCAGCTAATTTTTTTTCTTTTATAGAAACAAGGTCTCACTATGTTGCCCAGCCTGGTCTGAAACTCCTGGCCTGAAGTGAGCCTCCTGCCTTGGACTCCCAAAGTACTCAAATTACAGGTGTGAGCCACCACACCTGGCCAAAAATATATTTCTTAGTTGCATCTGTACTGAACATGTACAGGCATTTTTCCAATCATTATTTCCTAAAGAGTAATATATAGCAACTATTTATGTAGCATTTACATTGTATTGGGTATTAGGAGTAATCTAGAGATAAGTTAAAGTATATGGGAGAGGCCAGGCACAGTGGCTCATGCCAGCACTTTGGGAGACTGAGGCAGGCAGATCACTTGAGGTCAAGAGTTTAAGACCAGCTTGGCCAATATGGTGAAACCCTGTCTCTGATTAGCCAGGTGTGGTGGTGCATACCTGTAATTCCAGCTACTTGGGAGGCTGAGTCACAAGAATTGCTTGAAACCAGAGGCGGAGGTTGCAATGAGTCGAGATCATACCAGCCTAGGTGACAGAGTAAAACTGTCTCAGAAAAAAAAAAAAAAAAAGCATATGGGAGGATGTGCATAGGTTGCATGGAAATGCCACACCATTTTATGTCAAGGACTTGAACACCGACAGATTTTGTGTCCACGGGGGCCCTGGAATCAATCCTCCATGGATGCCAAGGGACGACTACATGAGGAAATTGGAAACTAAACAGAGCATGGTTCAGTTGGGTGAGATGTGAGCTAGGCAAGGGTTTGAATTCAGTCTGACCTTCTGCAACTTAGTAAATTAGGGGAAATCACTGTCTGTCTCAGCCTGGTGATTTTTGTGGGGAATGACCCCAAAATCGGTCGAGGGTGGGTTCTGACACCCCATAACCAAAGCCTCCAGGAACAATGGGCTGAGTTTACCAGGAAATGCCCTGCAAGAGGATCTAAGTCACTGAAAGAAGAGGAAGACTAGGGAATCACTCTGTGCTGGAAGGGGAGAGGCTGCAGCTGTGGGGTCCTGAGAACCATCAGGGACTTCACCAAGCTCAGGTGCTGCCTCACACTGTCAAGGGGAACCAGGAAGCCTGCCATGGCTGCAGGGATGGGGAGATCTCATCCGAGAAACCATGGTTACGAGGCCAGATAGCCAGGGCCCAGCTGTGCATCTCCTGTGTTCATTGAGCCACATCTGGGCCTGGGATTGGAGTTGAATGGTAATTTTTTTTTCTTTTTCTTTTTCTTTTTTTTTTTTTTTGAGACGAGTCTCACTCTGTCGCCCAGGCTGGAGTCCGGTGGCACAATCTCGGCTCACTGCAAACTCCAGCTCGCAGGTTCAAGTGATTTTCCCGCCTCAGCTTCCCGAGTAGCTGGGATTACAGGCATGCACCACTACGCCCAGCTAATTTTTGCATCTCAGTAGAGACAGGGTTTTGCCACATTGGCCAGGCTGGTCTCAAACTCCTGACCTCAGGTGATCCGCCCGCAGCAGCCTCCCAAAGTACTGGATTGTATGTGTGAGCCACTGAGCTCAGCCAGTAAATTTTAAAACCAAGAACAAACAATGCTGGCTGAGTACAACTGATTCAGGACAGCCATGCAGTCCCTGGGAAAAGTTGGGGAGGGAAATTACTCTCTGACCTTGTCCAACTCCAGAAGCCACAGCTGTAGGGTGAGAGCCAGCATGTGGATGAAGTCCAGCCCCGCCCTCCTCCCCACTTTGCCCAGCTGGGGACCCCTCCTCTTCCCCTCCCAGCCTCCAGACAGAGGTCTCCGTGCAGGCACTGCTGCAGAGGCAAGGGCGGAGTCACGACGGCTCAGGCCCACCGTGCAGCCCTGCACCCTGCTTGGCAGCCCAAGGAGGGGTTCAGTTGAGACTGAACTCTCATCAGCTTCCTGAATGTGGGAAGTCAGGGGCCAGCAGGGGCTGAGCCACCAGGAAGGACAGCAGGCAGAACTGCAGTTATTCCCTGGCCTGAGACATCCCTCCATGAAGAAGCAAGGGGGACAGAAGAGATGACGTTTATCTTACAGGCCAGAAAGCTTCAAGCTGAGAGTCTCATCACTAAATTCTTGTAGCGTTATTTACAGTGGAGGAAGATTCACCAACCCCAGCTTTAATGAGAACCGTGGGTCCCAGAGACAGGAAGCAGAAAGGAATAGCCCTTTAACGCCACGTTCTGTCTTCTAATAAAGTTATTTAGGTACATAGTGATTGTCCTGACTGCTGTGCATTCACAGAGAAAATGAACTTGATCTACAGTTGAACCTTGAACAACACAGGTTTGAACTGTGCGGATCCACTTATACTCGGAATTTTTTCAATACAAGTTAATTCCCCTGCCTCCCCTGCCACCTCCTCCACCTCTTCTGCCACCCCTGAGTCAGCAAAACCAACTCCTCCCCCACCTCTTCTGCCACCCCGAGTCAGCAAAACCAACTCCTCCCCCACCTCTTCTGCCACCCCTGAGTCAGCAAAACCAACTCCTCCTCCACCTCTTCTGCCACCCCTGAGTCAGCAAAACCAACTCCTCCTCCACCTCTTCCTCCCCCTCAGCCTGCCTAACATGAAAATGATGAGGAGACCTTTACCATGATCCATTTCTGCTTAATGAGAAGTCAATATATTTTCTGTTACTTATGATTTCCTTAGTAACATTTTCTTTTCTGAAGCTTACTTTATTGTAAGAATACAGTATATAGTAGATATACAAAACCTGCATTAATCAACTGTTTATTATCAGTAAGGCTTCCAGTCAACAGTAGGCTATTAGTGACTACATTTTGAGGGAGTCAAAAGTTACATGCAAATTTTCAGCCACACAGTGGGCCAGCATCCCTCAGCACCTCGTGTTCACAGGCCAGTATTCTCAGAATGCACAGTGCCCAGCCTGATCACCCATGCATCCAGGAATCAGAAAAGCACGCCAGAAAAGAGACAGATGGAGGAAGAAGGCATGTGAACATGGGGCCAAACCAAGGCCCTCTTACCTTGTGGAGATACGGCATGTAGGTTTTATCCTTATTGAATGAGCCATATTCGTTCTCCACTTGCACCGCGATGACAGGGCCTCCCTGGCGGTACTGAGAGACAAGCAGAGGAGGGTGAAAGAGTGAGGCTATTTGGGGCAAAAGCCTGGAGTCTCTGGGCTTGCTGCTAAAGGCTGCACAGCTGGTGTGGCAGGCTCTGATCCACCGCCCCTGCGGTCTGCGCGCTCTGCTCCAGCACCAGTTAGTCTGCTGGGTCGCTCGGCTGCTGTGGGAGCCACCATCCCCAGTGCGTTGCAGTCACGTAACTGCCACAGTTTTCCCTGTTTCTCACACTAGCTACTTAAACTTGAGCCCTCAAACCTACAAATGCATCTGCTTCCACGCCAGTCCCATCCATATTCCCACGTCCCTCCTGCCTTGAGGGTTATGCCACCACTTGTACGTGGGTCCCACGACCTTCCACTGCCAGATCAGGAAGGTGCATGTAAGAAAGATGCAGAAGATAATTTGGCTTTACCTGGAGAGGAATCACTCTGGGAATCAGGTGGTCAAAATACTTCTCAACTGCTTCAGTGAAGCCCTTGCTGGTTGTCCTCAACAGTAACCGGGGGTCTCGCAGGAGCCAGCTGGGGGAGAGAGGGGCAGGCTCAGGGTCTGAGACACGACGGGAAAGGGAAGGAGGAGAGGGCTCAGAGCTGCCCCAGCTCGCCCAGCACGTCTGCCCAGCTGCCTCACACCCATGGTCCCGGAGCACTCAGGGGTCCTGGAAAGATCTGTGCCTCGTGAGACTTTCAGACCATTCTCATTGACTTTCGGGATTTGAAAGCAAACACCCGCCTCCACCTCCAAGGCACTTTGCAACTTCAGAAGTGCCTTCAGCTCCATTTGGTCCGGCTGAGGGTCTGGCCTGTCAAGTCTCTTACAGTCATGTCTTAAAGAGCTTTTTCTTCTACCTTTTGTTGAACACTCTCTATTCTTTTTCAGTTTATTGAAAACATTTTTCAGTCGGGCGTGGTGGCTCATGCCTATAATCCCAGCACTTTGGGAGGCCGAGGTGGGTGGATCACCTGAGGTCGGGAGTTCGAGACCAGTCTGGCCAACATGGCGAAACCCCTGTCTCTACTAAAAGTACAAAAATTAGCCGGGTGTAGTGGCAGGCGCCTGTAATCCCAGCTACTCAGGAGGCTGAGGCAGGAGAATCACTTGAACCCGGGAGGCGGAGGTTGCAGCGAGCCAAGATCACACCACTGAACTCCAGTCTGGGTGACAAGAGCAAGACTCCATCTCAAAAAAAAAAAAAATTCTTGGGGACAGAAAAATTTCCTTAGGCACACTGTCACATTTCCACTAAGAGCTAAGGCTTCAGGCTCAGGGCAGGAGCCTACGGGCCAATGACACTCTGCTCCCTCCAGGTCACTGGGGAAGTGCCAGGCAGGCCTCCAGTCAAGCTATGCCGGGAGTCACTGATTCCCGAAAACTCCACTCCCCTCAGCTCAGGCTTTCTCTGCCTCTGGAGAGAAAGCAAAGGCCTCATCTGACTCTGAGGTGCAGAGGTGCTCACCGGAGGCAGAGCCCCAGGTTCCCCAGAAAGCCCTGCCCACCACAGGGGTAGCAGAGAGCAGTCTTGGAGTCTCACCCTGACCCTCAGCAGTCTGGGCTGGGGGCCAGAATCACAGAGGAGAGAAGAAGGCAAAGAAAAGCAAGAGGGAAGGGAGGGGAGCTGAGGGTGGTCTCACTGCATGGAAAGGCAGCCTTCCCCTCACAAAATAAGCGAAAGATCAGAAGTTTTCAAAACAAGCCCAGAGTTGTCAGAACCTTCCCTTGCAGGCCGTAAAGCTTCCGGTCCCTTTCTTCCCAGGGCATTTTGAGAAGGACAGAGGGGGCCACAGCCCCTCCTGTGTGGGGGAGGAAGAGTGGGAGCCTCTTGTGGCCACCTCTCCCCGCGCACACCCTCTTGACCGCAGTACGCAGGCTTCACGTGGACAACGCAGGTGCGGTGTGTGGCTTGGGGCGGCACACCCCTCATCAGCTCCGTGAATAAAGGTACCTTCCTTGTTACTAGATTGAAATTCATGAAAGCAAGTACTTCGTTAGAACCACAACTCTGGGATTGCAGCCCCGCTTACCTGGGCAAGCCCCCGAGGTCCATCTCACTGCAGATGTAGGGGCCTGGACGCAGAATCACCCACAGCCCGATCTCCGCAGCCATCAGGACGAAGGCCCTAGGGAGGTCCACATTGTCAGCCCCTCCCATGGCGGCCCAGGATGAGGCCGGGTGGGGGCCACACACGCCACAGGGTGGAGTTGCCCGGTGGGGCGAAGGGATGGCTCGGCCCCACCCGCAAAGAGGGGGGACTCCCATACCAAGTCGGTGGCCTGAGCTGCTCCCAGCCTCAGAGCCTCTGCACAGCCCCACTGGGGGCCTGAGGAGGAAGGGTGACAGCCAGGGCACAGGGGTCTTAATAGTGAACCTGACCCAACAGCCTTACTAGCCTAGAGGGGCTGCCCTGCCCCAGCCCAGGCAGCCGGACCCCATGCAGAGTCGGGCGGCTCCTGGGGTCTTCTGCCCCTCTGGGCTGCAGTGGAGAAGTGGGGCCCAAAGGCTGCAGGCCCAGCAGGTCATGACTGGGGAGCATCTAGGTCCCGGGTGCAGGTCCTCTCGCAGTCCTAGAACAGGGCTCCAGACCCAGGTCCCTCCCAGCCACCTCTCTGCCCTTGCCCCCGGCCAGGTCACAGAAGCAGCAACACCACATACTCCAGGTCCAGGTTCCCAGAGAAGTCAAATTTGCCTCTTTCTGGCTCATGCAGGTTCCACGGAACATAGCTAGAAGAGGTAAAAGGGAAGTACGATGAGTATCTTCTTATTTCTTCCTCCAAATTGTTAGGTCTGCCCTAAATCCAGGCCAAAACCATGCATAGCTCTATTTTGAAATAAGTTGAAGTTGCCAATGGAAATTAAACCTCTGTTACACTAACCATGACTATCTTTATAGTTTCTTGCTCTATTATCCAATTGTGGTTCAAGGTGCCAATTGTCCTGTGATGCTAGATTTCTTGGGATTTATATATAAATTCTTCCACTCACTGCCCTATTGTAACACCCATTAAAAGTATAAACTAAAGAAGAGAACAAAAACAAAAATGTCTACATCTGCCTTATACAGTATTGCTATGAGTTAGTCAAAATAAGAACAAATGAGGAGTTTTTTTTTTTTTTTTTTTTTTTTTTTGAGACGGAGTCTCGCTCTGTCACCCGGGCTGGAGTGCAGTGGCCGGATCTCAGCTCACTGCAAGCTCCGCCTCCCAGGTTCACGCCATTCTCCTGCCTCAGCCTCCCGAGTAGCTGGGACTACAGGCGCCCGCCACCTCGCCCGGCTCGTTTTTTGTATTTTTTTTTTTATTAGAGACGGGGTTTCACCGTGTTCGCCAGGATGGTCTCGATCTCCTGACCTCGTGATCCGCCCGTCTCGGCCTCCCAAAGTGCTGGGATTACAGGCTTGAGCCACCGCGCCCGGCCCAAATGAGGAGTTTCTGTGAAGATAGTGGAGATACAGTAAATCTCATAAGGGTACTACCTTTAGACCTTAGCAAGAAGGGCCCCTACAGGACCCTCTCCCATTGGGCTATGAGTAAAAATTTTATTAGGTATACTAGGCATAGTTCACTAGGCAACTGTCTTTTTTTGTGCCACTGGCAACATGTTTGAGTGTTATGCCCCTTAACATCGTGTTTCCTCTAAGCCCTGTGGTTTTTATTACACAGTTTTGTGCAGCGCAGAGATTTTTGACAATACATTGTAGAAGTGACTGTATGAACCACCAAGAAGACATACTACTCATGGCCTTCTATGAGCTCAACAACAGAGCTTGTTGTAAGTAAAGGAGAAGCTGACTGAATTAGAGAGGACATGGATACATCAGTTACCATCACAGT
>NW_012114455.1:9837048-9840000 GCF_000951035.1 Colobus angolensis palliatus | reverse complement strand
CTTGAACCCAGGAGGCAGAGGTTGCAGTGAGCAGAGATTGCACCACTGCACTCCAGCCTGGGTGACAGAGTGAGACTCCATTAGAAGAAACAAAAAAACAAAGAGAGAGAGAGAGAAAGAAAGAGAAAGAAAGAAAGGAGTGAGGAAGGGAGGGAAGGAGAGAGGGAGGGAGGGAAGGAAGGAAGGAAGGAAGGAAGGAAGGAAGGAAGGAAGGAAGGAAGGAAGGAAGGAAGGAAAAAAGAAGGGAAAGCAGAATGTATTCAAGAAGAAATAGAGGATATGAGTTAATAACCATTCAAAGAACTATGTTTTCCCAAAATCCTTCACCTCACAAACCACAAAAGATAGTAGTCACAGAGTTTACAGGTGAATCTTAAAAAATTTTCAGGGTAAAGATAATTCTTGCACAAAATATTTTCAATAAGTAAGAAAAGAAGATTTACTCACTTTATGAGCTATTTTAAGATTGATTCAAAACTGGACAAGAATACTAACAAAATAAAATTTTAAAACAGTTTGGCTTATAATCATAAACACATTTGACATAAAACACTGAGGGCCAGGCACGGTGGCTCACGCCTGTGATCCCAGCACTTTGGGAGGCCGAGGCGGGCGGATCATGAGGTCAGGAGATCGAGACCATCTGGCTAACATGGTGAAACCCCATCTCTACCAAAAATGCAAAGAATTAGCCGGGCGTGGTAGCGGGCGCCTGTAGTCCCAGCTACTTGGGAGGCTGAAGCAGGAGAATGGTGTGAACCCGGGAGGCGGAGCTTGCAGTGAGCCAAGATCACACCACTGCACTCCAGCCTGGGCGACTGAGCGAGACTCTGTCTCAAAAAAAAAAAAAAAAGAAAGAAATAAAACACTAGCAAATAAAGTCTAGCAATCTGTGTGTATGTAATGTGTGCATATGTCAGAGCCAAGCAGAGTTTATACTAGTACCATGTGGCTGCCTGACTATCAGAAAAATTGTCGACGTAATTCAGCAATTCAAAAGAAGGGTGAAGAAAAACTACATTGACCCCCCAAGAGATGCAGTAGCAGCTTTCAATAAAACTCAACGATTATTTCTGATTAAATTCTTTGCATTTTAAATGAACCAGTTGTCAATTTACTGCCTCTCAGATTCAAATTCACCCTTCAATACCAGCTCTGCAATAAGGCACAGGGCCCTCTAAGCATCCTCTCCTTTACAGTGAGTGTGACGGTAAGCTTGCCACAAGACGTGGAGGCAGGCCCTCAGGAGGACGGGGCCTCTGATTCTGGAGCAGTTTTGCATCCCTATGGTCACACGGGGCGGCTGGCCAGTTGTATACAGGTATGAGGACAAGCATGGTGTTTCCTTTTAAAGGGTGAATTGCTTGAGTCCAGGAGTTTGAGACCAGTCCAGGCAACAAGGCGAGAAACTCCATCTCTACAAACAATTCAAAACACTAGCCTGGTGTGGTGGCATGCACCTGTGGCCCCAGCTATTCAGGAGGCTGAGGCAGGAGCATCACCTGAGCCAGAGAAGTAGAAGTAGAAGCTGCCATGAGCTGAGATCGGGCCACTGCACTCCAACCTGAGCAACAAACAGAGCAAGACCCTGTCTCAGAACAAAACAAAACAAAACAAAAAGTTTGTTTTAAAAACATGCATGTATCTGTAAGTACATATTTATCTGTAAGTGTGCCTGAAGCTTCTGTCATTAAACTGAGTGCTCCCAAGGGCTGCTGGTGTTCCTTCACTAGACAGACAGATTCCTGAGCAAATAACCTTCTCCCCTGAGATTCTCCCACTAACCCCTATCCAAGTTTTTGATCACAGAGCAAGCTCAGCGTGAGACGTAAGCGACCATTGGACGCTGAAGCATAAAAGGTATGTGCTGGAAACGACTGTGCGGAAGGTAAGTCCTCACGCTGGGCCCCCAAAATCGGAGGCTCTTGCTACCCTGCACTTGTAGGGGAACAAGGTCCTGGAGGTGAGGGGCCAGCACTCACGTGGTGACAGTATTGAAGCCACAGGCCTTCAGCTTCAGCAGGCGGTCCCTCCAGTACTCCCTGGGCACCCGGAAATAGTGGATGGAGCCCCCGAAGATCAGGAACTTGTGGCCCTCCAGGGTGAAGTGGGGCTTACCCCGACCTGTGCTTGCAGTTCCCAGTCCCATAGACCGATTCTTCAGCTCCAGAGGGGTCAGATGAGACCAGTTAAACCTGGAGGGGGCGGGCGAGGGAAAGAAAGTGGAAAGGGAGAGAGAATTCGGGAGCGGGCTGGGAGGGACGGCTGAAACCCTAGAGGAAAAAAAAGAAGTTCTTGTTAGTAGGACGTGTTCTGTGCACAATCGCGATCTTCTTTTCTCCAAGAAAGGTGAGGTCGCTCCCCTGCCTCCCCAGGAATGCGGCTCTCAGGCAAACCTGGGCTGGGGCGGATGCGCTCCGCCAAGCGTGAGGCTCTGCTCCTGCTTAAACCGAGGAGCAAAAGCTGGTAAGACAAACGGCAGGAAAAAGACGCCCACTATTCTCTTCCAGGAGAGGCACGGGCTGGAAGGACAAAGGAGAACAACAGTGACAAGGCGAAGGTGCTGGCCGCACCGAGCGGCACGGGCCGCGAAGCTGTGCCGGGGGCGCTTTAGAGGCCGGAGCCAGGGAGGGGCCCGCGACACAGGCGGGTCTTCTGGGCGGGCCCGGGGCCAGGAGAGCGCAGCACGGAGGCCGGGGACAGACCTTCAGCCCTAGACCCTTCCGACGGGGCTGGGCCCTGCGGGTGGGTGTCGGAGAGGTGGAGGCGGGCGCACTTCCCCCACCAGGTTCAGGAAGGACACGGTGGCCAGCCGCTGGGGCCCCCGGCCTGCACCCCAACCCTGGTTTCCTGGCATGTGGTGAACAGCCCCTCCGCAGCGTGGGGGTGGCACGGGCATCTGCAGAGGAAAGCTGGGGAGCGCGGGCTCAAGGACGGGGCTTGGCGCGGCGC
>NW_012114455.1:9788826-9836658 GCF_000951035.1 Colobus angolensis palliatus | reverse complement strand
CGGCGCTCCCGGTGCTCCCGCAGCCGGTTCGGGCGCAGACGCCTCTCCGCCCGCCCTCGGAGGGAAAGCGGGAGGGCCCTTGGGTTAACGCCCCGACCTTGGGCTTCCTCACCTGGGTCGACAGCCAGCTGGCACAGAAAGGCCGCGTGTGGGAGAGGCAGAGAGAGCCAGAGCCCGGCGCTGGGCAGAGCAGCCTCCGCGCGGCGCGCACGACTAGAAACGACGTGCAGATCCTAAAACGAGGATTCCACAGAGCGCCACGAAGTACGGGGAGAGTCCCTGCAGAATTCCGGTTTCCCCACACTGCTGCCTCTTGGTAAACGAGTGAGACTCAGAGCGCGGAGCTTTGGGAAGGCGGTTCCCTCGGCGGGAGCGGCCGAGCACAGCTTCACGCAGGTGCGAGCGCGGAGGATGCTTTGGTGACAAAGTAGCGGGACCTGCAGGAGGCAGGCCCGGGGGGGTGCTGTGGACGCAACGGGGAGCTGCCCAGTCCCTTGCAGAAAACAGGGGGGACTATTCAACGGTTTCCAGCAGAAACTAAGCCAGGTGTTCGTTTTACGGAGATTCCTCGGCTGCAGGGTGGAGGCTAGATGAGAACAGACGTCCTCTCATGGTGGTTAGTAACGATGCCCAAGAGGAGGGCACGGGTTCCGGGAAGACTTGGGAGGTTAAACCAGCAGCTCCGAATAACTGAGCTCATGAGGTCGGTGATACGGTCAGGTCGGGGGCTCCCCTCTGCTGATGGAGTATTTGAGAACCTCTATGGATGAGCCCTGGAGAGTATGAAAGTTCCCCCAGGTTTCTGTGTTCATTAAACCTGTAGAACTCTTGAAACTGTGCAAGATGAAGTAACAATTTTGATCAAACAAAGCTGTCTGTCTTGAGATTACAGAAGTATCTCTACAAGGCCAACATCCCAGGCACAGGAAAGACCAGCCACTGGGGCTGCAGACCCAGCATGCTGGTGCAATTTATTTTTTAAAAAAATCATAATTTTTCCCTTCAGTTCCGGATAACTGATGGTGAAGCAAAGAGCTATAGCTTCCCAAAGCAGGCAGAAAACATCAGAAGCTTCCAGAACTGTGTGTGCAAACTTCCTGTGCCAGCGCTTTGATGTTAATAAAGCACAATTCCTGCTTCTAAATTGCTCTCTTTTAAGAACAGCAGCTTCTAGAAAAAGAAGGCAGCACCTTCTGTTGCTTTAGTAGTGGACGACCCTATAGGAGTTTATGTATGAACCAGAAAAGACAATTCTTGATTTCTTCTTAGGCTGAACTTCTTAAAGAAATGTATGAGACAACTGTAAAATAAGAACCCTTGTGAGATCCAAAAATCTGGGTTAAGGAATTGATATTATCAGTGAAAAATTAAAGGGAAAGATGCTCAACTATTAGTATTCCAGTGTCAGAGAGCTGTGAACAAAGAGTTGAGGTAGAGGTAACTTTAAGATTAAAGTATGCAAAATCTGTTGTCTACTTGTAAGATCGTCTTTCCAGGTTTACTGATAGTTAATAAAAAGCAGCAAAATTTATAAAAGTGAAAATTTCACTTCTACTTGTAAGCCATCCTTGTTAGAGAAACTCTTTGTTTACTTACGTCATGTTTACTACAGAAAATGAAAAATGCTCATCTGAGCTATAAAATGGACTCAGTGGTCTCTTAGTAATTAATTTAACCCACGATGATACAGTTAACAGGCTGAGATGGAGGGATAGGGAGATGACAGATACATCCCTGCTACAGATCTTCAGACCCTAGCTTTAAATTTTGTCCTTACAGACGTTCAAACTTTAAGTAAATTGATAATCGTCTCCAACAGGTTAAAAAACAAATGAAGTGGATATGCACCCCATCACGCAGGGCTACTCCCAGCAGAGGGAAGTGAAGCAGCCGGCCTCCACCTGTCCCTCCACAGGGTAACTCTGCTCAAGTGCAGGCCTCGCTGACGGAGGTGCTCAGCAGGGGGCAGCCCAGCTCCGCTGCCCGGCTCTGGCTGTTATCATTCAAATGTGTCTTTTCTAGGGACTGAGTCTGCTAGATGCATTCATTAGTTAAGGAAATGGAAAATCGTGCAGAACTCTAGGTGAGAGTCCAAGGTTAAAATGTGTTCTCAAGAGTCTTTTCCCCTAGGAGTTGAAGTTAATCGGCCTGATCCTGTCGGGATGGAAAGCTTGCTCTCTGCGTGAGTGCAGCCTTGGTGATGGAAAAGGGCCACCCTTGAGAAGGTAAGAGAGGAGGGAGGATCGCTGTCTCCATGGGGCACCCAGCAAGAGGTTCCTGTCCTTGCAGATAACCTGATCCATTGAGCTAAAAGCTGGATGGGGAATGTCTGTAAGAATATTAAAATCCTTATCCAAAAGTGATTTATTTTCATCAGATTTTTTCCTGTGTTATGAATATGACATTTACCAAGCACTCTTGTGCCAGGCACAGTTCTACATGTTTGACATTTCTGTCGATTGTCTCTTAACTCTCACAGCTCCATAAAGCGGGTACCATTAGTATCCCTCCTTTATCAGTGAGGAAACTAGAGCACAGAGGCTTTCAGGGACGTGTACTGTCACACAGCAGGCTGGTGACACCTGGGATCTGAAGGCCCTGGAATGGAAAGATTCAGTCTCATATTGCCCTATTGGGTTCGCTGGACTCTGCTCAGCAAGCAGCCGTGTGCAAAGCACTGATCTTGTTCAGACTAAGTGAGATGGCCTAGGTGAAAATGCTTTAGGAAAAATGCACAGACGCATTTAAAATGAAAGTATAACCACGTGGCTAGCAAAAGGGAACGTGAAATGCTTCTAAACCATCGGGTCTATAAAATAAACTAAAGGAACATGGACAACTGTATCCAAATATTAGAAGGCTTAAAAATTCTGTTTTTTCAGCTGGGTATGGCGGCTCACACCTGTAATCCCATCACTTCAGGAGGCTGAGGTGAGTGGATTACTTGAGGTCAGGAGTTCGAGACCAGCCTGGCCAACATGGTGAAACATGTTCTCTACTAACATGTTCTCTACTAAAAATACAAAAATTAGCCGGGCATGGTGGCACACGCCTGTAATCCCAGCTACTCGGGAGGCTGAGGCAGGAGAATTGGTTGAGCCCAGGAGATGGAGGTTACAGTGAGTGGAGATCATGCCGCTGCACTCCAACCTAGCTGACAGAGCGAGTCTCTGTCTCAAAAAACAAACAAACCAACAAACAAAATTATTCTTCTTTTTTTAAAATTGGTTTTACTTTTTTTTTCAAGATCGTTTTTTAGAGTTGGGGTCCCAGTCTGTTGCCCAATCATAGCTCACTGGAAAATGCCAGAAGAGGCCCCAGCTCTCCGGTGCTCTGCCACACACAGCACATCCCTGCCAGCTGGTGGTTCCATGTGGGAACTTCCTCTGAAAACAAAATTGAGGGACTTCTGTGGAAGCCACTTATGGGGGAGGCTGAAGAGAAAATCATTGTTACACTTTTACAGATACTGCTCCCTGCACACCCGTAAACAGGCAGGCACGCTGAGGGTGCTGCTACAGACCCTGTCCATCAGAGGGGCAGCTCTTTGCTGGTGCCTGGCCCTTTCCCCGTCTTCATGACCCCTCAGTCCCAGGCAGTGTGCAGCGCTCCCGGCCCGTCAGGCAGTCTCCTCTTATCCAAGCTGCCCACGAGGAGTAGCTTTAAGGGGGATTTCATGGTGCTGCTGGTGGTGGTTTATCCCTGACACCCTGAGGTTAGTGCCTTAGGTGAATGCCAGATCAAATCATAGAAGCTACAATTTTCTCTACCCAAGTGAGTTGGGGAATGAATTACTGTTCCCCTTTAATTGTGTCTTTAGGGCTCATCACAGTGTTAGGCAGATAGGAGACACAAATAAGTTAAATTTAGTCGCATATTCCCATCCAGATTCTGCCGCAAATCCCAGCAGCGGCACTAAATGCTTACTGTATCAAAAGTGCATTTTTATTTTTCCAGGGGTAAGTTGCAGGCCAGCAGAGAGCTCTGTGCTTTTCTCCTCCATCATACAGAGGTCCCTGAGTAATAAGAAAGCCTCCTATTCTTCCAACCATGGAAACAGAAATTTGTCTGGGAAGGAAGTAGGGAACCCGAAACACTTTGTAACCTGTGAAAAGCTTAACTGGTGTATTAGTCCATTTTCACACTGCTGTAAAGATACTACAGGAGACTGGGTAATTTATAAACAAAGGAGGTTTAATTGACACGGTTCTGCATGGCTGGGGAGGGCTCAGGAAACTTCTACTCACGGCAGAAGTTTCCCCTTCTTCACAAGGCACCTTCTTCACAAGGCGGCAGGAGAGAGAGAAGAGTGAGTGCAGGGGAAACTGCCCTTTATGAAGCCATCAGATCTCGAGAGACTTACTGTCATGAGAACACCGTGGGGAAAACCGCCCCATGATCCCATCACCTCTCAACAGGTCCTTCCCTTGACAAGCTGGGATTGTGGGGATTACAATTTGAGATGAGATTCGGGCAGGGACACAGAACCCAAGGCTGTCAGCTGGTTTCTAGGAGCCTTTCTCCTTTTGAGTGACCTAAATTTATACAGACAATGCAAGGCCTGCTCTTTTTGGATGAAGGCATAGGATAGAAAGTGAATCAGCACAGAGGCCTGGACAGTCTTTAAGTCTGTAAGCCCTCTGTGGATGTGTGGTCCTGTAGATGATACCTTAATCTTGATTCCCAAGCCAGGTGACGCCACGTGGGGCAATGGTAACAGCCTCTTCCAGAACTTGTCTGCCAATAGCTGACTCCCCATCCCCAACTTGCTTGCTAACACTTGGATGAGCCAATGTCTCACTTGCTTTGACTGACTAGGAGAAGTTAGTCCTGAGTGGCAACCCTCAATTCTAAAGAGACAAGAAAACTGACCCAGTAGAAACGTATTCTGGAGCCGGGAACTATAGATTCATATGTCACCTAACCACGAGAGCACCAGCTCTGACATCATTTCAGCAGCTGTTATGCAGGGACTGGGAGAAGGGCCTCCCTGGCTGTGAAGCATTGACCAGAGGAAGGCTCCTCAGGGAGACAGGACAGGCTGCTATGCCCTGCAGGGGCTGGGGTGCATCTGCTCCATGCAGGTCATCTGGCCCTTGTAGTAAGAGTCCTTTCAGTTAAAAGCAGTGCATTTCCTGTTGTTTGTTAGACAGGTGTGGTTGCTTTGCTTTAATGAAGCTTACAAGAAGCAAACGTGAGCCCAGTTTTTCTGCAAAGAAAAGATTAGGTCGATTCATATGCCAGGATATGAGCCAAGTGAAGGAGCCCAGGCTACCGCCCCGCGCAGGGTAGCGGCTGCTTGCTTCTGTTTTGCGTGTCAGCTCCTCAGAAGCACAAAACAGTGCAGGCAAGGCCTGATACTGAGAAATGCACTTTTAATAACTATCATTTCACCTAAATCTTATGAAGGGGACACATAGGGAGACATTAACATAGTGTTTGTTTTTGCTTTGGGTCAAAATAGAAGCCTTTCAGGACTGGAACGCCAGGAAGCAGCCTGACTACTAGTGAAGTCTTCAAGTTCCACAGCAGACAGGTCTGCATTTGCTAACACTTGTCTTTCCTTTCACCTTCCACGTTCAGTTCAGCGTGAATTGCCCCATTCCTTGACTATTTCAAGAACCCATTGACTGGTATGTCTTATCTTCTGTCTTGCCTCAGTCATATTCATCCCACATGTGCGTTACAGAATGCTCTTATGAATGAATCAATCTCCTATCTCCTGCATTAAAATCCTTCCATGGCTGTCCACCGCTCACCAAATAAAGCCCCACCCTTGGCTTTCGTAACTCTCCATCCAGATTCAACTTCCATTTTCCTTCTGTCTCATGCCAACCCCAAACCACAATTAAACCAAAGTGTAAACAGCTTTTACATAAATCCTGTACTTTTCCTGCTCCTGGTTCCTTCCTGTCTGAAATTGACTTTCTTGATTCTAATTATACATTTTCACAAAATCTTTTTTTTTTCTTCAGAGACAAGGGTCTCACTCTGTCACCCAGGCTGGAGTGCAGGGGCATGATTGTAGCTCACTGCAGCCTCAACTTCCCGGGCCCACACAATCCTCCCACCTTAGACTCCCAAGTATTTAGGACTTCTGGCGCGAGCCACCATGCCTGACCACATACATTCTCATAAAAGCTTAATTTGAATCCCTTCCTCCTCATTACTTTTATAGATTGTTGCCTTCTCAGCTTTATACAGATATATCATCACCTTGCAATACAGGTCGTAGCTCCTCTCTTAAATAAGGCCTTGGATGGCAGAAATACATTTTAAACTTTGTAGTATACCCACACCTTGTCCTCCTGCAGTGCCCAAAAGTTCCTTAGTGTGCATTCAAAAAAGACAGTATTTGTTGTTGCTACAGACACATATTTTGTCCTCTCGAAACATTGGCTTGTGGCTAATGTCTTGCGTATTTTTTTCAATGGGGATGACGGGATAGAGTAATGTAATGATAAGTTATAACAGAGTTCCCTAGGCTGGGCACAGTGGCTCAGGCTTGTAATCCCAGCACTTTGGGAGGCTGAGGTGGGCAGATCACTTGAGGCTAGGAGTTTCAGAGACCAGCCTGGCCAACATGGTGAAACCCTGTCTCTACTAAAAATACAAAAATTAGTCGGATGTGGTGGCTTGCGCCTGTAGCCCTAGCTACTTGTGAGGCTGAGGCATGAGAATTGCTTGAACCGCAGAGGCAGAAGTTGCAGTGAGCTGAGATTGCACCACTGCACTCCAGCCTGGGCGACAGAGCGAGACTCTGTCTCAAAAACAACAAAAACAAAAAGCAAACAAACAAAACAAGGTCTCCTAAAGTCCCCATCTTTGAATCTTACTTTAATTCTACTTTCACACATCATAAACAATGCTTAGTTTGCAAAGTTATTAATAATTAAAGGAGCTTGCTTTTTAAAAGCCAAATTGGACGAGTTTTATTATTCCAAAATCCAGTTAAGTGTTTAATCAAATATAATTAAACATTTAAAAATAGCTGTAAAGGCTTACAGATAAGATAAAAATCAACTTTAGTAGAACCAGAGGTGGCGAAGGATAGATTTATCAATGTGATTAAAAATATTTTAAAAGAGGAATAGCTTCAGAAAAGGAAACAAAAACTCAAAAAAAAATATTCAAAGTGTTTATCATGAAGAGAAACACCGCATACCATTCCTAGACCACAGGCTTCTTAATATGAAACCCAACGAATATTCAAAATTCAAAGGTCTCAGCCCTTGATATTTAGGCAGTCCAGAAGTGATATACCCTAAATCACAGCTTAGAGTATGTTTCCCAAGTATCCATTTTACCATGATTTACATTCAGAGGTGTGCTATCCAGAGAAACCTTCTGCCTCTGCAGCTGTGGCACAGAAAACGACACAGACGGGAGGGCACTCCCCCACTTCCCCTTCCCACACCTTTGCTCTGGAATCAGGAAGGGCCTCAATGCAAGTCCCCAGGCCCCTAGAGGAGGGATCCGGTGAACCAGCAAAATGCAGACTCATCAAGATGAAGTGGATCCAAGAAAGGACTTTGGTTTGATGGTGAATCTTCACTGGTCACCTTCCTGGCATTAGGAAAACAAGGCAGTATGTGTTCTTCTGACATTTCTCATTTAGGCCAGCTCTTCTGGTTCCACTGGGGATTCTGCTCCAGTCTGAGACCCGATGCTGCTACCAACACACAGGGTGCAGGTCCTGCCCCAGAGGAGCTCAGCCCTGGGGTCTAATCCATGATCCCTTTGGAACAGAGTGGCCCACATGGCACCACTCAACACTGACTGCGGTCGCACTGAACACCAGGCCAGAACAACAAGTGTGGGCTCTACTCCTGAAGCAGGCTTCTAGAGATCAGCATCCTCATCACTTCATTGCTACCTGTAAGAGGGAGGAAGAAGGAAGAATTTCATAGCAGCAAAGTCTGAGAGTTTAGTAAAGCTCTGACCAGGCTGCTCCAGGCCTAGCTCAGGGTAGCTGCAGATTTAAACTAGAATCATTGCTTTTAGCCTGGGAGAGATGAGATTTTCAGAGACTTCTCTACAAAGTACTGAAGAATGTCCAGAAATAGTATTTACTTTTTAAAAAACTTAGTGATAGTAAAAATGCTTATATAAAGTTTAAAAAGGCAGAATAAAAACAGTATATATGAGATAATCCTAATTAAAATTAAAAATGTACCAACAAAGGCAGAGTAAAATGATTAAAAGGAGATATACCAAAATTACATTCTGGATGTGGAAACATGAGTGATTTTTTTTTTTACTTTTTTCCTTTTTTTTTTTTTTTTTTTGAGATAGTCTTGCTGTTACCCAGGCTGGAGTGCAATGGTGTGATCTTGGCTCACTGCAAGCTCCGCCTCCCAGGTTCAAGCAATTCTCTTGCCTCAGCCCCCCGAGCAGCATGTGCCGCCATGTCCAACTAATTTTTTGTATTTTTTTTAGACGGAGTCTCACTGTCGCCCAGGCTGGAGTGCAGCGGCACAATCTCGGCTCATTGCAACCTCTGTCTCCTGGGTTCAAGCGATCTTCCTGCCTCAGCCTCCCGAGTAGCTGGGATTCCAGGCATGCACCACCACGCCCAGCTAATTTTTTGTATTTTTAGACAGTCGGGGCTTCACCAGGTTGGCCAGGCTGGTCTCCAACTCATGACCTTATGTGATCCACCCGCCTCGGCCTCCCAAAGTGCTGGGATTACAGGCGTGAGCCACCGTGCCCAACCAATATTTTGTATTTTTAGTAGAGATGGGGTTTCGCCATGTTGGCCAAGCTGGTCTCGAACTCCTGGCCTCAAGTGATCCACCCGCCTCAGCCTCCCGAACTGCTGGGATTACAGGCATAAGCTACTGCACCCAGCCTACTTTTCCTAATTTTATAAGGTTTTAACAGCAAATACAAATTTCTTTGGTAATCAGAAAACTGATTTATAAAAGAACAAAAACATTTTCCCTGAAAGGAGGGTATTAATTATTTGCTTCACTTTTAGCAGTGGCCTTTAATGCAGAAAGAAATATGAACTCCCTCGAGCAATCAGTAGTTACATCGTCTCAAATAAAGCATACATTGTAGATTTATCCAACAGTAAAGTCCATGATGAAACAAAGTGGTAAAGTGATAAGGGTCCCAATTCTTTTATAAGTGGGTGATGGTGTGGCCTAACATAAATGTTTTCCCGCTTATTATTGCAGGGTTGAGAGACAGTCAGAATGAAGGCAAAGTTTCCCACGCATGTAAAGCTCTGTGAGAAAGCAATTCCAAGAGTAATGGAAGGAAAAAGACTCTGGGGAATTCCGTTTGAACCCTGGCGACTGAGCCCATAAACATCTTTCTGGAATGAGGTTTGAAGCAGGCAGCAGTCTAACCTGCGGTAGCCTGTGACTCTGACATTAACACCAGAGTGGTGGGTCTCAAAGTGTGGTTCTCAGACAAGCTGCGGCAACCTCACTTGAAGACTTGTTGGAGATACAAATTCCCAGGCCCACACTAGACCCTCTGGAGCAGAAGCTCTGGGGTTGAGGCCCGCCATCTGTGCTCCCATGCCCTCCAGGCGATGCCGGCACAGGCTGAGGTTTGAAAACAGTGCTGTGAAAGGGGCAGGGAAGCCCCATTATATAATGTTTCCAGCAAGGCAGCCTCACGTTGCTTCACTGAAGTCACTCGAAGAAGCCTCTGCTCCTCCTGCTTTTCCAAGAGTCGTGTCATTTCGAGACTTCCGCACTGGCTGTAGAGAGTGCAGACAGCCAGGCTCTGAGCCTGACCCCAGTGGCTTACACATTTCCTAGACAGAATGTCTGTGACTACCAAGATACCCATATACTGATGGTTTATTTTATTGAAAAATACACTAGTAATATTGAGACAGGTATCTTTTAGGCCATCTGGCTAATCAATATAGAGCTACTGATAACCACACGGGCTCACACCTGCCCTGTACATCACTGTTCTTGGATCCCTGAGGACCATATACACTATCGCCTTAGAGAAAAGCCACGGCTGTAGTTTTCAACATGCTTTTCTCATCCACGATCTCAGTTCACCCTTCTCGCAAATCTACAGAAGAACAGCGGCAGAGTGATGTGAGCCCCCCACGGAGACGAAGCTGAGTCTCTGGACTCCAGGCTGGAGCTGCTTTTGTGCACCAAGCCCCTGCCAGAGCAGCTCTGTGGAAAGGGAGGGAGGAGGAAGCCTCGAGACAGACAGGGCTTGACTGGACCCTGAGGTCCAGGAGGCACGGGGACAGACACACTGGGGAAAGCAGCGACCCCGCCCCCATTCTGAAAGAAGAGAATAACCCCTGGCAATTTTTACCTTCTAGAATCTGGTGGACCCTGGAGTCCCGCATGTACTGCTGGACAGCGTAATCCTTCAGGTAGCCGTAGCCCCCGTGCATCTGTAAGGCCTGGTTGCAGATCTGCAGGGAGACAGGGACTAGACGTCTTGGACTCCGGGAAGACTGTGGAGCAAGCAGCTTCCCTTCCTACCCCAGCCCACGATCTGGCAGCCCGCCGTAAACTAATGAAAGAACCACAAAGAGCCAAGCTCAAAGACGGCCTCCACATTCTGTACGGTTAGAGACAAGGAAAGTTCACCTACTAAACTTGTCAGTTCCCACCAGACCGGCGACTCAAAGCTCTCTGGCCCTCTCACTTATTACCTGCCAGGCACAAGCTGCCCACAGCCACCTTGGCTGGCATAAGAAGTAGTTATGCTTCCCCCTAGCGGCAAAGCAGCCTCAGTGTAGCTCCGCCCCTGACAATGTAAACATGGCAGAGTGCTAAAGTTGGGCTGCTGGGAACCTTCCAAAGGTGGTTTCTCACCTAGAACACAACCAAACAATAGTGACGTAATGAAGTGTGTAACGGCATGCAGCAGACCTGAAAGCCAGCAATGAGAGCTCCCACGCAGGCCGCTCCCGAGTTAATTTATATCCTTCAGCTTAAGGTGATCCCTGTGGCATTCCAGGAGGGCTTTGTTCCAAAGCTGACCATGCCTCTCTAAGACCCCTGGGCCTAGCGGCTGTTCCCTGTCCATCCCAGGAGAGCCAGAGGAATCACTTACCGCAAAGCATTCATCTGTAGCAAAGAGCTTGGCCATGGAGCACAAGGCGACTGCATCTTTCCTCTCTTCCTGCAGAGCCACTGCTGCATTGCGGATCATCAGCCGTGCGGCCACCAGCTTTGTTGCCATATCAGCCAGTGTGAACTGCAAGTACTGCAGCACAGGGAGAAGAGAACCAGACAAGACTGAGGGGCTTAGACCAGCAGCTGGTGCAGGAGCCTTGGTGAGACATCTCTGAGGCACCTTTTTCTAAGTGATCCAAAGCTTCACAGTCTCTTGCTTTTTCTAGAGGAAATTTATTGCTTTATAAGTGCTAAGTCCACTTCACTCACCCAACACTTTAGTATCAGTAAAGATATCCTGAGAGAAGACGGACAGAAATAAAGCACAAGCTCTGGCTAGGACAGTGGTGGGACTGGCAGAGGAATTTCCTGGCTTCTCTCCTAGAAAACGTGAGCCCTAGAGCAGGTCCCGGGCTGCAAATAGTGGAAAGCCATGTGGAGGCAAGGGAGAGGTTACCTGGTTACTGGCCAGAGGCTCTCCAAACTGCTTCCGGACCTTGAGGTGGTCTCGGGTGAGGATGACAGAGGCGTGGGCAGCCCCCAGAGAGCAGGAAGCTAGAGGGGAAGAGCGCCGCCGTTCCGACTGAGCTGGAAACCAGCCCTGCCGGGCCCGGACTGCCACCTCCCTGCCGCACCCCTTCGTGTCTCACCAATGTTGATCCTCCCTCCGTTCAGTCCTTTCACGGCGATGAGGAAGCCCTGCCCCTCGTCCCCGATTCTGTTGGCCAAAGGGACAGCACAGTCTTCGAAGATCACGGCTCGTGTTGGCTGCGAGTTCCACCCCACCTGGCAAAAATCAGGGACTGGGTGGCCGCCCAACAGTCCAGCAGGCAGGGCGGCCTTCCCTGGAGACAGAAGCCTGTGAGGTACGCGTTTCAGCACCCACGACTTAGACCCGCGAGAACTTAAAATGAGGAAAAAGAAAAGGTTCAGGTTTAAAGGCCTGTCCGCAGTCAGAAAGGTATCTGTTTCAGCTAAACATTTTCTAACGTATTAAGAGAATCTACTTCCTAATGTCTACCCTACCTGACTAACCTACAAACACTTCTCGCAACTTCTTTCAGGATTGTGACACCAACTGCCCTCCATTTCAATGCCTCTAATTGAAAACCACAAACTATCTAAAATCTAGTTCCTTTCTGGCTCTGAAAATATGACTGCCTTTACATCATTTCCTTGCTCTCTTTTGTTGATAGGATAAACTTCATTTCTAAGCCTTTTATTGGAGGTCTTCCTGCCCAGGAGTTAGCATGGGCTTTGCATGTGGGAGAAGCCTAGGAAATGGCTGCTGTGTTACCAGAGAAGGGGGTGCTAAGATGCATAACGCCTTGTAGTTACAGAGGATCAGGTAGGATCCCGTAGGAAAATACGGAAACCTGAGGAGCTGTGAGAAAGAGGTACACTTAGGAGTCATTTCGTCACCTGCCCTCTCTCACAAAGTGCCCCCATAACAGTACAAACTAGAGAGATTACTGCTTTGAGCATCTGGCCTAAAAAATCTGAATGGGTCTTGAGCCCTTATTACCAATTACGGTTACATAATCACAGTCTCCTGTTCATGTCCTGGCCATAGCAGTTCTTAATCCTAGGAGTGTCTTACTTTTCAAAGTACTTATAGTACCTAAGCGTCCTTCTTAGGTTGCTGAAATACCCACAATCATCTCCAATGAGTTTTACTTTATTTTTAATCAAAGAAGAAAAAGGGACCATGTGCCTTCCATTACTGAGACTTGTGGTCAACACCAGGTCTTCTCTAAGTGTCTCTTCCTGGAGCAGCAAAGTGCACCAACATAAGCAGCTGGATAAGGCACACGGGCCAAAAGCAGAGGCGGGGAGGTCAGAACACTCACTAACAGGTGCCTGTAGACTTCACTGGCAAAAGCTGTCACTTTCCCAGAGGCCTGGTGTTTAACAATGCCCTGTTATATTTTATATGCTCCTGTTGGAAATCCTAATAGAAGCAAGTGCTTCAAAGGTAGGTTGGCAAGTATGCAAACCTGTTTTCTGAAATAGAGCAGGAGCTGGGCTGGCAGCTGGCAGTCTCATAACCTGAATTGTTTCCTGTTCAACAGCCACTCACCTTTTTCTCCTTCTTGCCAAAGCTGAGGCCAGGGGTCCCCTTCTCAACAACTATGCATGAGATGCCCTTGGGGCCTGGTCCTCCCGTTCGACACATGACCACATAGATGTCTGACTCACCACCACCACTGATGAAGGCCTGTGGGGGTAAAAGGGGTGCAAAAGGACCAGGGAATGCACGAGTTCTCACAGCATCTGGGAACACCACTGGGGTCCTCCTAACAATAAGGTCTAATGGCACAGAGACTGAGGAGGGGTAAAAGGTAGCTGCAGTGACTGCAGAATCAGAGATACAGTTCAACAGAGTATTAAAAGGATAGACAAAAGTCAATGAAATGATCTGGAATCACACTAGGAGAGAGAGAAACAGTGAGAATAAAGAAAGAGAAATGGGTCAGAGGTTCTCTTCCCAACACATAAAAATCCTACGGGAGTATTAACCCACAGATGTGAAGGAACCAGAGGGTGTCAGGAGGAAGCTGGGAACAATTTCCAAGGTGCTCTGGGAGGACGCACACTAGTACCTTGGAGCCATTGAGGATGTAATGATCTCCCTGTTTCTTAGCGGAGGTCAGAAGAGAGGCAGCATCACTCCCGCTTCCTGAGGAGGGATCAAAAGGCAGCAGAGAGAAGCTGAGAAGTTCAGTGAGGTCGAGGGAGCCCAGCACAATTCTATCTCCTCGGAAATCTTCCCTGAACAGACACTGCTCAGAGTGTGCCACTGCAAAATCCAGGTGGCCAAAGGAACTCTCTGTACTTGGTGGAAACTGCTCTTACCAGTCAGGCCACTGTCCACCTCCCAACACACCAGATAGGTCTCTTGGTCCTTGTGACGTCAGGTCATAGGACTCTGTGACTCCTCACCCAACGGCGTGATAAACAGTGGCCCAACGTGCCAACAGGCTGGGAGGAGGGCTCGGTGATGCCATCTGAGCAGGCAGCATCTCTCCCTGCTCTATCTCGGTGCAGTGTGGCAAACCCACCTGGTTCAGTGAGGCAGTAGGAAGCAAACTTCTCCATGGTACAGAGCGGTGGGCAAAACGTGTGCCTCTGTTCCTCATTTCCAAAGCTATCAATCATCCAGGCACACATGCTGATAGGTACACCAAGAAGAAAAGACATTGACAGAAATAAAGATGGGAAAGAAAAAAACTGGGGGAGAAGGGGAAAGAGAACAAAGGGCAGGGCAGTAGAGTAAAGCAGAAGAGTGGGAAGGGGAAAGTCACAACTGGGAAGATTCTTTAAAGGAAAAGGCTGGATTAAAACATATTCCTGGAATAAGGACTACCCAGAGATAACCAGGCTGAGGTCCTTCTCACCAGGATGTCTGTGCTACTTCTAGTCGGGTTACAGGAGCCTCTAAAAATCAGAGAGTTACGTGTACTTTCTATGAGTAGTTTCTATTACTTCCTCAAATCACTGGCAGTTCCATCTCTGGATTGAGGAAAAAGGTGAGAGGGGTCAGGCGTGGTGGTTCACATCTGTAATCCCAGCACTTTGGGAGGCTGAGGCAAGCGATCATAAGGTCAGGAGTTTGAGACCAGCCTGACCAACATGGTGAAACACCATCTCTACTAAAAAATACAAAAAAATTAGCCAGGTGTGGTGGCGTGTGCCTGTAATCCCAGCTACTCAGGAGGCTGAAGCAGGAGAATCGCTTGAACCCAGGAGGCGGAGGTTGCAGGGAGCTGAGATCATGCCACTGCACTCTAGCCTGGGCGACAAAGCGAGATTCCATCTTAAAAACAAAAAAAAGAGAAGGGTGAGAGGACCCTGATCACTTTATTGAAGAAGTCTCCTGGTACCAGCTCAAAATAAGATTTCTGAGGAAGCTGGCTGACCTGATTCCCTAAGCAATACACAAGACGACAGGATCAAGTCCAACAGGCAGCAGCAGACCTAGCGTGTACCTTTTTTCTTTTTTGAGATGGAGCACAGTGGTGCGATCTCAGCTCACTGCAAGCTCCGCCTCCCGGGTTCCGGCCATTCTCCTGCCTCAGCCTCCCGAGTAGCTGGGACTACAGGCGCCACCACCACGCCTGGCTAATTTTTGTGGGGTTTTTTTTGTATTTTTAGTAGAGACAAGGTTTCACCGTGTTAGCCAGGATGGTCTCAATCTCCTGACCTTGTGATCCGCCCACCTTGGCCTCCCAAAGTGCTGGGATTACAGGCATGAGCCACTGCGCCCGGCCCCTGTAAGTCCAGTTCCTTGAGGATACTCAGCCTCAAAAGATCCATCTTTTTCCTATGAATCTGAACTCTCACAGTCAGCCCATGTGGGTACTTCATTGTGCCTTCCAAGCTTGGGCACTCACTTGTGGATGCTCATATAGGCTGTGGTGCTGGTGCAGCCTGTAGCCAAGGCTTCAAAAATGACAGAGGTATCAAGCCGTGACAGTCCAGACCCACCCACATCTGTTTGTACGTAGACCCCTCCGAAGCCTAGCTGGGCTGCCTTCCGCATCACGTCCACTGGGAACAGCTCCTATGTACAAAAGAGAGCAGGGTCATCAGCAACTGCTTCAGAGACGGCCTTCCTTTTAGAGGGTTCAATGAGGGGATTAGGACGCTTGCACATGGGGGAGCGTCTGAATTCTCTTAATATGCCTGTTTGTCATCTTACAGTGGTTATCAGTTAACATGGGTCCTGAAAAAACTTTTTCTGGCATTAAGAAGTTTCTTTTTATTATCTATAGAACTGCCTTAGTTTTATATCCAAATCTTGCTTCAAGGAACAAAAAAGAGTTATGTACAACATGATCAGGATGCCTTCTAGGAAAAATCGTCTACTACCATATTCTTACTTGCAGTAAGAGTTGGTAAGTGGAGGAGACATTTAACACTTAGATTATTAGGAGACGAAGATAAAGGTCTGCCTGAGACATGTGTTAGAACGTCTAAGCACAAGAAAAACTCCTACCTTCTGGTCCCACTCTGCCATATTTGGAGCCATCTCCCGGGCAGCAAAGTCAAAGGCCACTTTCTGAAATTCTTTCTGCTCTTCATTAAGTCCCAGGGAAGCTGTGGGCAGGATTGCATATACTCAGTTCCAGGGAAGGGTCAGGGAAGAGTGTTGCCAACAAGAATCATGAAGCTGTGAAACTGGATCTACTGTAGTATTTCCTATACACACTACAGCCTTTAACAGCTAGAGAATGGCATCTTCTATCATTATTCCACTTGTCACATGGAGAAAGGACAGTTCTAACACACATCCAGATCAACCTAGAGCAGGATAGGGGACTTCCAGACATCTCTTATCCTAGACACTTAGCAAAGTGCAGTTGTAGACCCAGAGGTCGAGGCCACAGTGCTAGAATTTTGGTTATTATAACTGACACTAAAGAGCACTATGGGCCGGGCGCAATGGTTCACGCTTGTAATCCCAGCACTTTAGGAGGCCGAGGTGGGCAGATCACCTGAGGTCAGGAGCTCGAGACCAGCCTGACCAACATGGAAAAAACCCCACCTCTACTAAAAATACAAAATTAGCCGGGCATGGTGGCACATGCCTGTAATCCCAGCTACTTGGGAGGGTGAGACAGGAGAATCGCTTTAACCCGGGAGGCGGAGGTTGCAGTGAGCTGAGATCGCGTCATTGCACTCTAGCTCGGGTGACAGAGCAAGACTCTATTTCAAAAAAAAAAAAAAAAGAAAGAAAAAACAGCATTATGGGAAGACTACGGTGCCACACTTGACAATAATTTACTTCAGTGCCTACAAGCGATGCAGTCCTCACAAAAGAACACAAGTGCAGGTGCCAGAGTCTGTTCCTCGGGACACATCCAGGCATCAGTAATGGCTGGCTATGCAAACCTGGAGCGGGCACCGTGTTCTGTGATCAGTACTCTCATTAAAACAGGAAAGTCAGCAATGAAGAGTTCTGAGGATTAACCATCGGGCTGCCTTGAGAAGCTCAGAGCAGAAACTTCTGTTGGGTATTACTCTCCGGAGCAGAGCTAGGGATGAACAACTCAGGGTTCTCGGACCGGGGTCAGGCCATTTATTCACACAATTTTGTACAAGGGGTTGCTGTTGCTGTAGACCATGGCTCAAAGATCATTCCCAAAAGAATGTTTATTGGGTGTGTACTAGGGAGCAGTGCTGGGGTTACAAAAATAAATATGATCCGGCCAGGCGCGGTGGCTCACGCCTGTAATCCCAGCCCTTGGGGAGGCCAAGGCAGGTGGATCACTTGAGGTCAGGAGTTCAAGACCAACATGGTCTTGTCCAACATGGTAAAACCCTGTCTCTACTAAAAATATAAAAATTAGCCGGGCATGGTAGAGTGCGCCTGTAATCCCAGCTACTTGGGAGACTGAGGCACAAGAATTGCTTGAACCCGGGAGGCAGAGGTTGCAGTGAGCTGAGATTGCACCACTGTACTCCAGCCTGGGCGACAGAGCAAGACTCCATCTCAAAAAGGTAAATAAAAAGATCCATTCACACAAAGGATGACCTCAATGGTAATAATGCATTTTATTTCAATCCTAGCAAGAGCTCATTAAATGTTAACAAATCTTCTTCTTCTGTAAATAGCTACTTCCTAAAACAAACAGTTCAAGGAACCACAGGCTTAAGAAATAAATCTGAGGCCGGGCGCGGTGGCTCAAGCCTGTAATCCCAGCACTTTGGGAGGCCGAGACGGGCGGATCACGAGGTCAGGAGATCGAGACCATCCTGGCTAACACGGTGAAACCCCGTCTCTACTAAAAATACAAAAAACTAGCCGGGCGAGGTGGCGGGGGCCTGTAGTCCCAGCTACTCCGGAGGTTGAGGCAGGAGAATGGCGTAAACCCGGGAGGCGGAGCTTGCAGTGAGCTGAGATCTGGTCACTGCACTCCAGCCTGGGAGACAGAGCCAGACTCCGTCTCAAAAAAAAAAAAAAAAAAAAAGAAATAAATCTGAGTTGCAATCTATTGGAAGGAAATAGTTTAATGGAAATCACATGCATAAGTAAACACAACATAACTACCTAAGTTCCCAGAAGGAAATACACTATAAAAACAAAACAAATACCACCACTCATGAACTTTGCCAGTTACTAGCAGAGTTCAAGATGCCAATACATAGACACCAAAAAGGTAAAGCTAAATAGAAAAACAGTCCAAATGAAATGGGAAAAGCCTTTTACTGCAGAGCAACTCAAGTGTAAGCAAGATGCAAACAACAACAAAACCCACCTCTAAATAATTCCTTATCTGCTTTGGTATCAACCAGGGTAATCTTGGTTACCAAATTCTAAGTGCTCGGACAGGGCAGCACCTCTTGAATGAGTTTTAGGACATGGAGAAGAAAACAGTATTCTATACCTTACTGTACTTTACAGGTCTGATGTCTAAGGGACTTACTCTGTTGTAAAGAAAACTGTCATTTATTTAAAATAAATTAAAAAATATTTTAGAAGAAAAAAGTGTTTATAAAGGTGCTTGGCAGAGAAGTCACAAACTGGCCAGGTCTCCGCCACTTCTTGTTACATTCACATTATTGTTTAAACCCTAAAGACACTCAAGTTTGTCGGCTCCGGTAGAGTTTCCCACTTGCAATAATTATTTTTCCTGCATGAGTTTCAACACTAAAAGTGTCTTATAGTCAGAGGTGTTAAGATACCAAATCTTTGTGTGTGAGCAAATCTTGTACGACCTGGAGCTCTTGTTCAGCTGCCACCCTCAGTACCCAGCCAGCTTCTTACATTCTCACTACCTTTATGACCCACTGTTATGAATTTAAGAACCAACGAACCCAACAACAACAAAGTCCCAAGTTTCTTCATTTCTCTAAGCGTCCGAGGGTGACCGGCCGGAGGAGGACCCGGGCGGGGGTGACCGGCCGGAGGGGAACATGGGCGGGGGTGACCGGCCGGAGGAGGACCCGGGCGAGGGTGACTGGCCGGAGGGGAACACGGGCGGGGGTAACGGACCAGATGGGGACCTGGATGGTGGTGACCGACCGGAGGGGGCAGCCGGGCCGGGGGTGACCGGCCGGAGTGGGAAGACGGGCCGGCGGTGAAGGGTCGGAGCTGGGAGCCGGGCCGGGGGTGACCGGCCGGAGTAGAGAGCCAGGCCGGGGGAGTGACTGGCCGGAAGGGGAGCTGACGCCGGGTGGACTGGATGGAGCGGGGAGCCTGCAGTCCCTCGCGGACATATGTCCGCCGGGGCTCTGGACATCTGTCCTCCTGCCCGCCCAGTAGATCCTTACGGTCGATGCATGAGCTCAAGCTCCGGTGGCCGGTCTGGACGAGGGCCCGGAGACCGCCGGGCAGGCAGCCGAGGCTCGCCCCGAGGCGCCTGCAGCCTCTGGCCAACATCGCCACTGCAGCTTCGCGTTCAGCTAAAGGCCTGAAAGCCTCCGACCTCTGCTGCGCTCGCACTGGCTGTACCTGCGACCCGGCACCGTCTGCCCCACTGCACCCTGGGGGTTGTAGTCCTCCCACGAGCCCTGACAACCCAGGTGCCTGCTGGGCTCCAAACGGGGCCACGACTACAATTCCCAGAAGTCCTCGGGGCCTCGGCGCCGCAGAGTCGCACCGCCCACCTAGCGCCGCGGGGTCGCGCTGCACAGTCTCCGGCGCGGGGGAGGCGGAGCGCAGTCGGGTCTGCGGAGTGGTGGGTTTGTAGCCGGTAGATTACTTTATCATCTATATTGTCCATTCAGTTGCTCCTCATAATTAGCAAGGATAACAGGGTAACACAAGGCTTACTTATAGTCACCCAACAGAAGTGTCTCTGTGGAGCCACTTCCCAGTGAACTACATCCTGAGAGAGGGGTTCCTGGACGAGAAGGACCAAGGAAAGAACCGAGAAGAGTTTAGGGGCAGGTTATGCGAGACGGAAATGGCGCAGATAACGGAGGGAAGGATTTGAGGGGCTCAAACACAGGTGTCTGTGTTTCGCAAAAGTTGGAGACATTCTAGGCTGCCTCTTGTTGCCCCCATCTCGCTCTGCGCGGGTTTTGGAGGACATTAGCATTCTTTCTTGTATCTCCGTTGATTCCAGAATCTTCCGCACTTCAGTCCCCTGCAGGGTGACCATGTCGAGACCTCGGAAGAGGCTGGCTGGGACTTCTGGTTCAGGTGAGCTGCCCCGAGGCTGCACAAAGGCAGCCCAAGAAAGAACCTTTCTCGAAGAGCGTATTTAATACTCTTCATTTTTCACTCCCTGCTTGTTGAGAACCCTTTGTGATTTTTTACTGAATTATCCTTAATCGCTCTCCATCTTCTTTGTCTCACCAAGCTCCTACTTAAGAGTTACTTTTTCTTGTTTATTCAGGCAATGGTTGTTACGCACAAAGACTGTTTGCGATACCAGGTGGCGTGCTAACGAATACAAAGCCCCTGCTGGCGGGTAAACTGCAAACAGATGTGATGGGGTTCAGGCGAATGGATTGCTACGGTTGTGGAGGGAGGAAGCACAGGAAGGCTTCGAGAAGGCAGTGGGATTTGAGCCCAGCCTTGAAGAATGGGAGACTTTCCATGGGCAAAGTTTAGTACTAAGAAAACGTGATGTCGTTTTTATATTCACAAAGATGGATGGCACTCTAAGTGGATGGAGGAGGAGGAACATTGGAAGGTGCAGAAAGTACCTCTTTTGGTAATGACAGGGGTTCCAGATATACTACAGCACATTACAGTTATGTATCAATATGTGGTGTTTGCAGTGTGCCTGTTAACTCCTAAGGGGCCATCAGGAAAGTAGGTTAGGAAGGTATACTGGGTTCAGAGCATTAGATATCCATAAATAATATTTAATGACAATTGATGTAGGGACTTGGACTAAATTCAGAGGCAGTATAGTCATTCAGTAGCTTCAGACAGACCTCAGTGACAGGTGCTGACCTCATTTCTTGACTGCACCATTACCGGATGTGTGTTCTGGAGCATGCTTCCCAGATGAAGAGTACGTCTCACAGGCTATGTAGATAAACCGAGTTAAGGTTAGGGTAACACAACAGACCTTGGGCCCTGTCATACAGTAATCGAACTTGGCTACTGAATGCCTACTGTGTTCCAGGCACATTCTGATTGTCTTGGGATGAAATCGAATCATCACCATTTCTACAATGTCCGAAATGAACTGTTTCTTTCAACTTTTATTGGCACCTTCAAGGAGCAGAAAGGAGGCGGGCCATGAGCCACAGTGAGCAAGAGGGAAAGAAGCTGAGATGAGAAGAATAATGCTTTTATTGAGCATTTATTGTAATGCCAGGCATTGTCTAGGCCTTTTGTATTATCTCATTTAAGCTTCAAAATAGCTGCAAGTAGGTGCTCAGTTTCCTTTTTCCTATGCAAAGGCATAGAAGAGAGAGTGAGGAAAGGAAAACATTTGACTACTGTCAGGACGTTTAATCCTGAACAGCCCTGTAAGGTGTTCTTATCCTATTGCATACATAACCCAGAAGACATCCTGTAAGGTAGGTATTCTTGTCTAATTTTTATAGATAAGGAAAGCTTCTTAATGGTAAGATTAAGGTCTTACAGCTGGTAATGGATCCATGATTTGAATCCAGGCCTGACTCCAAAGCATAAGCTTTCTCCATTATGAAACATTGCCTCTAACAAGCATGATCTTTTCTTTTTGCTTCTCCTGTTGCAGACAAGGGACTCTCAGGAAAATGCACCAAAACTGAGAACTCAGGTGAGGCATTAGCTAAAGTGGAGGACTCCAACCCTCAGAAGACTTCAGCCACTAAAAACTGTGTGAAGAATCTAAGCAGCCACTGGCTGATGAAGTCAGAGCCAGAGAGCCGACTAGAGAAAGGTGTAGATGTGAAGGTGAGATCCTTGACCTGTCTCCAGTCCCTTCATAGTGGTTTTTAAATGGGGTTCCATCCCCAGCTTATCTTTGAAGGGTAGGAAAAAGGTAAAAATGAATAAAATCGGCAGGGTTTATTACCATCAACTGGTAATAATTTATGAACCTACCTAGGGCAGGGGTTGGCTAACTTTTGCTACAAAGGGCCAGATAGTAAATTTCGTAGGCTTGTGCGTGTTAGTCTGTGTTGCAACCCTGCCCTTGTAGCAAGAGAGTGGCCAGAGTTAATACACAAACAGCTGTGGTTGTGTTAAAGTTCAACTTTATTCACAAAATCCAGCATGGGGTTAGATTTGCCCTGAAGGCTATAGTTTGCCAACCCCAATCTTAGGTTACCTTTCTCTGACCACCTGCCATGCTCCTAGGTGTCTCCCTGGCAACAGTTGATGTATATTTCAGGGAATTTAATATAGCCTGGGAAAAATATAAGCAGAAATATTACAGAAGAAATATAAAGTGAAATGCAAGTATCCAGCAGATTACTTTATCATCTAGATTATCCATTCAGCTAATCCTCATAATTAGTAAGGATAACAAGGTAACACAAGGCTTACTTACATTCACCCAACAAAAGTGTCTCTGTGGAGCCACTTCCCAGTGAACTACGTATTTCCTCTATAGCCAGTGGCCCCTCTCACTGTTGGGGAAGGAACTGTCTCCTTCCATATATGCTTACTAACTGGCCAAGGATTGTTTAATGATTGAATTTATTTTCTCTTGCCTAGTTCAGCATTGAGGATCTCAAAGCACAGCCCAAACAGACAACATGTTGGGATGGTGTTCGTAACTACCAGGTAAGAGGGTGAGGAGGAGGTACCCTGAGACCCAGGTGGGATAAATGCCTGCCTCCTCCTCATGACTTACTCAGTAGCAGAACCTCTTGGCCAAGGTTGCCTTTTTCAGAACCAAACCTGATAATGTATTCAAAAATGGCTTAAGTATGCCGCATGAAATTTACAATTTGCCTGTGTTCTGGCCAGTGTCCTGGTAAAAGTCTGGGTATCCTGGCAAAGGAGAAGAACTTTCTAATGAATTGAGAAGTGCAAACAAGAAAAACCCATCTATTAAAAGCAGACTTGATATCTGCTAAAAGCTAGTACTTTCCAGCTATGGGAGGATAGTTACTCTTTCTTCTCCCCTGAGACAGGCTCGGAACTTCCTTAGAGCCATGAAGCTGGGAGAACAAGCCTTCTTCTACCATAGCAACTGCAAAGAGCCAGGCATCGCAGGACTTATGAAGGTTAGTTGGACAGGTTTTGGTGTGAATCCCTTTCCCTCCGGGGAGACTCACTTAAGTAGATACAAAGGGATACACCTTAATTAGGTAACAAAAAAGTACACTCCCCCCACCCCATCCCCCTTGTACAGGAGTAGGGAAAAACTGCCCTGGTCCGTCCCTGTACGACAACCACTGAAAACAAAGCAGGCCTTCGTTTCAGGTCCCACGAGCAGACTTCACTCCACCTCTAAGTCTTGATCTCACTTGAAAACAGGCCTGATGGTAGCTCCTCCAAGCTTATCAGGATAAAATTATTAACTGTGCAGGTAGGAAAAAAACAGTGGTACCAGTAATAACCTTTGCCATTTGTCTTCAGAGCGTATTTTTAAGAGTTTTGTAAAAACAGAGTTGATTTCCTAGTCTATATATTAGACTTTATATTATTTCCAAATTTCTGAGCCCCCATTGGCTCTAGAGCAAGGCAGATGGGGTAAGAATGTTCAGGGTAAGAAATGAAAGTTGGATATGGAGTAAAGATTGGCTGTGGAGCTGACTGCAGGCAAATGATTCAAAACTTCTGTTTTGGTTTCAGATCGTGAAAGAGGCTTACCCAGACCACACACAGTTTGAGAAAAACAATCCCCATTATGACCCATCTAGCAAAGAGGACAACCCTAAGTGGTCCATGGTAAAGACTGTGCTTCCATTTCATGACGGGAAGGATGAACAAGGGGAGGAAGACGGTTGGGGTGACTGTAGGTCAAGGTACACAGCCCAGCGCTTACTCAGATGAGGTGATACTGACGAGATAGGCGCTTCCTGCAGGCGGTTAAAAATACAGTGGGCAGAGTCAGCCTAGACACATCTTTCTGTCATGTACACTGTTGTCACATAGGTGGATGTACAGTTTGTTCGGATGATGAAGCGTTTCATTCCCCTGGCTGAGCTCAAATCCTATCATCAAGCTCACAAAGCTACTGGTGGCCCCTTAAAAAATATGGTTCTCTTCAGTCGCCAGAGATTATCAATCCAACCCCTGACGCAAGGTAAGAGTGGGCCCTCTCCTATGTCGTCCGTATACCAGAATGACCTCATGAATTCCCACTTACTAGCTGATGAAACTTGGGCATGGTACTTCACCTTTCTGTCAGCATCCTCACCTGTAACATCCATGAGGGAGGGAATGTGGCCTGAGTTACCTGTTACTATTACCCAGTACTCTACAGTGCTTGGCACCTGGTAAATAGTTTTGAACGAATGACTGTTTGCCTTAGTACCATGTAAAATGTACCTGTGCCTGGTACAACTTTCCTGTTCAAGAGGAGACATTAATACCTAATTCTTTCTTTTTCCTTTTTTTTTTTTTTTTAGAAGAGTTTGATTTTGTTTTGAGCCTGGAGGAAAAGGAACCAAATTAACTGAGATATTACTGCTGGAATGGGCAAGAAATTACTCCGAGACAAAAGAAGATGTGTGGGGCTTGCTTGTTATGCTCACCTGGGCTTGTGTAGCTAAGTAGTTTTTGTGTACTTTTTTCAATAAAATAATATCAAAGTTGAAAAACTTTTCTTCTAAAACCACACTGGGTGCAGTGGGATACTCCCCGCTGCAGACCTCTTACCTCCAGGCGGGCTCCTCTGGCCGCTCCAAGATGCAAGGCTGCCTCCACCGTCTTTCTTCACGATCACTAGTAGTTCTGTAGCAAATTGCAGAAGGTAGGGCTGAGATCCTCAGTCTGGTAACACCCGCTGGAATGAACTTTTCTTTCTACACCAGCCTTGCTCACCTGCCCCTTACATCATCTGGCTCCCACAGAGGTTTAAACCATCCCATGAGCAGTTCTAGGTAAATTGCCAGATAGGGATAAGAACTGAATTCATTTCTCAGCTTGTCTCAAACAGGTGGCTAATAAAGTATTCATCATTTTCTACCAGGGGCTATACAGTGAGAGCACAGGCACTATGTAGGGAAATCAGGGCGGGGATTTGTCTTTCCCCAAGCGTCAGAGATGGGACCGCGTAAGACAGAAGAGACCACAGAACTTGGTGGACCATGGGCACAATGCCTCCAAAGCCACAGGGGCTTCCTTTAATCAGAAAGACCATTAAAACAAATGTTCTTCTTTTAAAACACAGCCATTGAAAAGATGACACATTAAGAAACATGTAAACACGGCAGCTGCTTAATTACAAGTTGCACTGCTTGATTTAGTACCTATGCACTCCCAGGTTTGGGGACCTTAAGAGAGGGGGACAGGAGCCTCCCCTCACTTTCACAGTTGGATCGAGAAGGCAAGACTGTGGGTAGAGTAAGAGAAAACAGAAGACCTGGCTTGTGCACAGCGCCTGAGAGAATCAAAGCAAATTCTACCTTCTAGTTCTCCCAGAAGAAAGGTTTAAGATGTTAGGAAGGTTGGAAAATGAACGTGTGTTGTCAGTTGGGAGGCAAAGGAATTGACAAATGCTTCTAGTCAGAATATCAGCTAGGAAAAGGAGGCAAACAGCCTGACCTCATGCTCTGAAAAGGCAAGGAACCCAGAACCTGCCTCCCTCATCCACTTAAGCCCCAACCTTGATCATCAAGGGCAGCGCATGGGTGGTCCTGTTCCCCCTGTTCCCATGAGGATTGTGCGTCGCACCTGAACACGGGACCCAGCATGGGGGAAACAAGCTTGCCTGCCTTGGTTCTGCTGCCCCCAGTTACCCTCCCAGGCTACCCCAAATGCCTCTCCCTCCAGTCTCAGCTCTGATCCATGAGCCCTGCCAAAGGCCTGAGACTGCACTGATCTCAGGAAAACAGGAGTCTTCCTTTCCCGCACTAACTGCAAGGTGACACAGGAACCAACTCCTAAACTTTCCAAATGACTGAGAACTCTGACCGCCAAACACTGTACCTGTTGGCCAGTGGGGCCTGCTTGGTCTTTCTATAAAGGGAAGGAGGCCAATAGGAGAGTAATGCCTGTCATTTCCAGGGGAGGCAGAAAAAGGACACTCAACAACTTTGCTACCATAGGCCCCAGCGCAGAGCCATAGAGGGAGAAGTGCCTTCCTCTCTGGCATACCAAGAATACTCGCAAGAGTTTTTTATATGTGTTTTTTTAAACACACAATACCAATAATGGTCCTAAACTTGGGTCAGTCAACTGGTGAAGATGACATATTTGGCAAGCAGAATGATTTGGAAGTGTGGCAGCAGCCTTCTGCTGAGGCCCTGGTCTCCTGTGTGTAACCTATAGGGAGACGGGTAAAGGGGCTTGGGCATTAGTAAGAACAGCCTTGCCAACGGTTCGAAACTAAACCTCAATTCCCAGAAATGAAATGGAGGGTGAGGAGAGATGAGGGTTCACTCTCAGCAAGGCGGAGGGATCAAGGCCCCTTCCTAGGATTGCTTCTTAAGGGAAATAGGCCCTCTTGTTAAGGGCTTGTTGGGGCACATGGAGTAATACCTAGAACAGCCCAGACCTTGGGGTTACCGAGTGGAGCGACGTGAAGGCAGGCAGTTGCCATGCACTGATCTTCCTTGGTGGCTGGGTTCAGCCTCCTGGGTTCAACACTGCCGCCATCGATGCACGACACTGACCCCAGGGCTTCTCTGTTCCCAAGGCCATTCCACAGGCTTCTGTTCCAGGACATTACTGACAATCCAGAGAGGATGGAGAAGGGAGGTGCCTGGGTCCTAGCAGTGAGTGGCCAGAAGGAGGTGGCCTGTGGGAACCTCAGATCACCACATCCAAGATTCCCAAAGAGGTAGCTTCCCAATCATGAGTCTTCCCCCTGCCATTTAGTGGGGGCTGGCCCAACTCCTGCCACTACCTCAGGAACAGTAGAGGGGAGTACAAGATATGACCACCCAGGGCCCTGTTGGCAGCTCACAATCCCAGGGACATGCTCAGATCCTGTATCAGGAAGCTCGGAGAGCCAGGAGCCAAGGATGCGTGCTCTCTGCTCTCCCTCCTCTAAGACGCAAGGCAGCCCCGCAAGGAAGGGGGCTCATGTTCCCCAGAGAGGCTGGCTTCCAGGATGCTACCTCTCCTATCCCACATCAGCCACAGAATCCCAAGGAGACTGCTTCCCACCCCAAGCCCCTTGGGTTCTCCAGAAAAAAGAATTTAAGTCAAAAACATGATTTGTTTTCAGGTTGCAAGTAACAGGTCAACTGAGCCTCACAAGGTCCGCCCCCGCCCCCAGCCGCTGGTGTTGGTAGATGGGGGTGCTGGGTGGATGCCCAGCATCTTCTTGGCCCTGGGGGCCTACTGCCGGCAGTTGTTGTCAGACAGCTGGCTGGGGGTCCGCACATCACCCAGGGAGGTGGTGCCCTCGAAGCGCTGTGAGGCGATGGCCGCCTGGTGGGACATGCTCTTCCGTACGATGTCGCCCTTCCGCCACAACACCACTTCCTGCAGAATTGAAAGGGGGCAGTGTGACACCTGAGAGGGAGGCACGGGGTTTCCAGAGGCTCCCAACTTTGTCCTGGGGAGTCTTGGGTAAGGACCTCCTCTGCTTCTCTCTCACCAAAGGCAGCGGCTGCCAGCACCTCACCGTCCCTGGTGTGGGCCAGAAGGGCAGGTGGTTGCAGGAGCAGGCCCGAGGAAGCAGGCTCTAATGCCAAATGGGGATCCTCTTTCTTGTTGTGCAATTGTGGGCGACCTGATGTTCCCACCTCTTGGCAAAAATGGAGCCTGACCTTTCACAGGACAGCCAGCCTCCTGTTCTGTCCCAAGGGCATCGGGGCCTGGAGGAGGAGCCTGGCCCTCACCTGCTGCTTGAAGTAGCGCCGCTCCTCCTCGTCTATCAGCACCAGGTTGAGGTAATAGCGCACAGAGAACTTCTTGTTGATGTCCCGCATGGTGGGCGTGAGCTCATACCCTGCCAGGAAGAGCCGGATCGGGATGGACTCTCCTGTAGGAGGAAGGCAGGAGTCAGCACAGTGGGCAAGGTGACGCACTCTCCCTTATGCCAGGTCACTCTGACCACTGCAGAGAGGCCACTGGAGTGCAGCACAGGAGCACCTCTGCCTTCTGGGAAGGTGCACTCGCTCTGCTGCCCAGCAGGTGGCTGAAACAAAAACGTGACTTTCCAATTTCACTCCAGGTCATGTTGCAGCTTCTTATGTCTCCTCCAAAAGAGAGAGCAACTGAGTGGGAACGGCACAGGGGTATTATTAGTATAAGCATTTTTTGATTACATGCAGTATGTTTAGTTTTTGGGTTTTCAAGAGGCAGCTGTCAAAGTCCAGTTAAGTCACCATTTCACCCAGCAGTTCTGATGCCATCTTTCTCCATCCTCAGTGTACACCCCCCAAAATACATCCTTCCTCTTGTGTGGACTGGCAGGGTGGTATGGTGGTCTGGAAAGCAGAAAGTCCTCACTATGGCCTCAGTTCTGCATGAACTGCTTTTCTGATTTGTGAGTTAAGTCTGCTGCTTCCTCGGGACCTTCGTTTTCTCATGGGGAAATTAGAGAATCGGACGGCATGTACTATAGATCCCTTCCAGCTCTAACATCAGGCCTTTTCTAGTATCAGTGCAACAAAATTAGGGCAGTAATTCTACCAAGAAAGGCCAAACCTATAATGTGGTCTAAAGCTAAATATAAGCCATCTTATAATTATCTGCTGTTTTACATGGATTCTCAGTGACCCATTTCATTTGTACAGGAAAAATGACAGCTGGCTCTATTTGCACAGCCAGTGACAAAATGGGACATCAGAGAGTGTCAGGAGAGCTTGGTCCCAGCCCTCCAAGGGCCTGGCACGGTAACACCCAAGTGTCCCCAGAGCTGCAGGCAGCTAAATCTGTGGCACTCCTCCTTCCACATAGAACAGCCTGTGGGAGTAAATGGAATAAGCCAAATAAAACCCTGGAAGCACCACGCACTTCGAAATGAAGACAGTCTTCACCATTCCTGAAGAGTGGCTAAAGAGCCAATGAAGAATGTAAAGCATCGCTTCTTCCAGATAATCTTGGTCCCCAAATGACAAAGGGCTTCCAGCTCCACTATCCCAGATGTAACGTTAGCTCCCTGGGACTGGGAGAGGACGCTTCCAGCAAGTTCCAGGGCTATCTGAGCACCTGGTGGTGGTGGCTGAAGTATCTAGTAATGCTCTTTCTACCTGACAAGTGAATTCAGAGAATAAATCGGAGCTAGAACCAAGTCACAGACGGCTGCTGTGCAGGCATCCCTTGCTCCCCAGCAGCAGAGAATGCCAGAATGTCAACAGGAAGAGGTAGAAACCTGTTCAAACCACATCTGCTCAACCTGGACTTTTCAAAGCGATGCTTGAGGTTCAATCTCAAGTACAAGCCCAGTATATTATCCAAGTCTAAGCGGAACTTTTCAGGGTGAAGACGGGATAGTAGCCTGAAGTTCTACATACTCAGCCTTCCTTTTCTTCCTTATTGGCAGCCACGGTGTGAACTGGGAGATTAATAAGTTACAGGTTAAGAGGACATCTTACTTCGACAGTGTAATCCCCCAAGCCCCTCCAGAATTCTGTGCGGGACGCGGGAGAAAAGCCGTGGTGGCCGACGCCTGGGCTTGGAGTCTCACCTCGCACGGGTGCCCCGTCCATGATCTCGTACTTGGCGACCGTGTCGTTCTCGTGGTACACGTTGGGGCCTGTGCCCGTCGTTTCTCGCTTGATCATGTCTATCTCCATGTGCTTGATTTTGATTCTCACCAGCAGGAAGTATATCTTCCCTACAATGACATCTTTCAAGTGGTATCTGGGGAACAGAAAGGACAGGAAGATGTTGGTACTGTGGCCGGACCTTTCTGTTTCAGCAGAGCGCCCACGCCACGGCCAAGCGTGCTGGTTAAAGGTCCAGTGGCAGGACACGCTCACCCATCACTGCCCGCACGGCTGTGGCTGAACGGCTTCCCAGTGTGGTCTTTACTTGGATTAAAGTAGCTTCTGTCCCTTCCACATCCCACGCAAAGGACGTCTCTCCGGCATGGTACCCATTTCACGTTTGTACATCTCCTCTATCTCCCCAGCATGCAGCTGCTTTAGTACCTTTTATATTTGTGTGTTTGAAAGATATCCTAATGTATGAGACACTAGTCCCACAAGTGCAGGGACCAGTCTCTCCCTTCCTCTGATCTCCACACAATGTCTTTTGGGAACTGGGCCTGGATGGCTCAAAGCACACAGTTCTGTCTGCTCTAGGCCGACAGGCCAGGCAGCAGCAGTACAGCAAGAAGAGCAAATCACTCTCAGCATCAGCGCCTGCTTTCTGGGCTCCGCTGGCCTGGCCTTGTGAGCTGTTACGAAGTGAACCACATTGGGTAACACTTCCTGACCCTCAAGCTTTTTTCTTTGGGTCAGTCAATAGTCTACATGTGCACAGCCTGTATCAGGCATGAGAGAGAGAGAGAATAAAATCTCAAAACCTGATGCTCAGCTCACAGAATAAGAATGCTGGCACAGACATCAGAATTCAGCCTCCTTATATTACAGGTGAAGAAAAGAAGTTGGAAGAAAAGAGATCATGTTCTCTTGGATAACCAGGATGTGAGTAGGGGGTAGAGAAAGGCGGTAAACCCAGGATCCTAGTCCCCAGGCTGGAGTGTTCCCCACTGTTTCACACCACCCTTCTGTGCACAGCCTACAGGAAGATTGCAGACACCTGAGCAAACAGCCTCAGCAAGTTTGCAAAAGCAGCAGAACACCTGTGCCATCTTACAGGTGATGCTTACAGACCATGGATTCGAGATGTTTTCAAACTCCTACAAATCACACATTCCTTTATTCTAAATGTTATATGGAAGCAAAAGCTGCTCCAGGTATGAGCAGGCAGAATTAAAAAAACAACAACAAAAATGCTGCTTGTGGATGGAAGAAAAGTGGAAGGCCAGAGGGTCTAAGGGCCCCGGCTCCTCTGCCACCTCACACTTTCTGTGTGTTTGAAACCCACTGACCTGGTCCAAGCTCCTCCATCCTTTTAGAGATGAGAAGCCGAGGTAGACAATGTTAGTACCTGCTAACCTCAGCCCAACTTCTTAGTGGCAGAACAGGACCTGGTTCCGAGTCCAGGGTTCTCTGACACAGAAATCAGGCACTTCACACAGAGCAGCCCGCGGTGCGAGGAGAGGTGTGGTCTGGAAGCGTCCTGTCCCTGCCTCTCTAGAGCACCTTTTCCACACCAGCTTTAGTCTGGCCTGCACTGCTGACCAGTGGCTGCTTTGAGCTTCTACAGGTAGCACAGGGGCCGGCCTCTGCCTTCACCAGGTGGCCAGGGCAGGAGTGGGTAGGCACTTTGGATGGCCCCTTTCTGGGCAGAACCACAGAGCCCTGAGGCTGTGAGGAGAAAGGGGAAGAGCCTGTTCCCATGCCAGGCCCAGATCAGCCTCCTTGCCCCACTCTCTGTTCACTGGTGGGCTTAGGCCAGGCAGAGCCAATTCTGGGTCACACTGGTCATTTTCCTGGGGCCCTCTAGGTGCCAGGCCTGCCAGGGGAGAAAAAAACACCATTCCTTCAACCCTGTTCCAAGAACCACATATGTTCCTAGTTTTAAAAAGTTCTGTTCCTGACCCTTCAAAGGTGAGCCACCTGGTGCAGCTCCCACTGCTCCCAGCCTCCGGATGACAGTGGATCCAGGGGATGCCACAATGAAAATCCTACTTAGAAACTTTGTGGCTTTTGTCGTGTTTTGTTTGAGACGGAGTCTCGTTCTGTCACCCAGGCTGGAGTGCAGTGGCGCCATCTCGGCTCACTGCGAGCTCTGCCTCCCGGGTTCATGCCATTCTCCTGCCTCAGCCTCCCGAGTAGCTGGGACTACAGGCGCCCGCCACGCCCGGCTAATTTTTTTTGTATTTTTTTAGTAGAGACAGGGTTTCACCATGTTAGCCAGGATGGTCTCAATCTCCTGACCTCGTGATCCACCCGCCTCGGCCTCCCAAAGTGCTGGGATTGTAGGCGTGAGCCACCGCGCCTGGCGACTTTGTGGCTTTTTTTTATAGCTCTCTGTGAATAGAATACCCTTTTTACTTTTGGATATTTGAGTTCCAAACATTTTCAGGAATATCCTATTCAAAAGAAAGATGCTTTTGAAATATGCTGTCAGAAAGTTTTGTGATTTATTTACAACCAATTATTTTGATGTTTTAACAGTAAACACAGTTTACAAGATTTACATCTTCCCAACTTGCCAGTTAAAATAAAGTTATTTTAAGACCTTTATAAAAAGTACATCAGGGCTGGGCATGGTGGCTCATGCCTGTAGTCCCAGCACTTTGGGAAGCCAAGGCAGGCAGATCACTTAAGTTCAGTAGTTCAAGACCAGCCTGGGAAACATTACAAAACCTTAGATCTACACACACACACACACACACACACACACACACACGGACACAAATTAGCTGGGTGTGGTGGTGCATGTCTATGCTCCTAGCTACTTGTAAGGGCGGAGGTGGGAGAAATGCTTGAGTCCAGGAGGTCAAGGCTGCAGTAAGCCATGACTGTGCCACTGCACCCCAGGCTGGGTGACAAAGCAAGACCCCATCTTGAAAAAAAAAAAATCCAATATTCTTTGCTACAATTCATTTTAGTTCAGGAAGGAAGCAGCAAATCACGGCCAAACTTTGGTTTCCTCGCTTTGATTTCTGAAGACATAGATGGAGGGAACACATGATAATGGAATGGTATTCTGAGATTGTTCTTATCAGTAGCAGGAAATAGCTGAAGCTAGAATTCCAAAACAAATAACCTCAAGTTAGTTTAGCTTGACTTTGAGAGGCATCACAGGACGTTTGACTTCAATACACCACCGTAGTTGAATATAGCTTAGCGTAGGTAAATGAAGTGTTTACGCTGTGGTCGGTCCAGCTGCAGCCAGCCTGTCGTATACACTCACTGGACTGCCCCCCCAGTCTTCCCCCACCGCATGCCACCACCAAGCAGTCGAGGCACGGAGTGCCATCAGTTTGCATTTGGATCAAGTCCCATCTTAACCTCCTTAAATAATCATTTCACAACCTTGGCACTGAGACACTTACTTGGATTTATTGTACTCAAATTCAATGTGCAGACAGTCCTCGATCCCAACCTCCATCTTGATGGAAGAGTTCAGTTCCGGGTATGTGCTGAGTGTGTGAACTACAATGTCCATCTCTTTGACAACATCATTGAGGCGGCGGCTGATGGTAGCTCGAAGGAAATAGCTGTAGGAGACGGAACTGTCATGAATAAACACTCCCATTCTCCAGATGCTACCTGATATAGGTACCAAATTGGCCCACTTGAGAGAAGCCTGTACAAAGGTTCTTAACCCTTGAGGGCTTTGTATCCCTTTAAGAAGTTACAGACCCTCTTCCAGGGAAAGCTACACATATGTACCTATACAGAGAACTTTTCAACCACAATTCTAGGGAGTTCAAAGACCCTTCCCCCAAATCCCTTTATGGAGCCCATGTCCCCGGGTCAAGAATCTTGCTGTAAGGGAAAGTGATTTCTCTGCCTTGTACCCCAATCACTGGCTATTCTTGGGCCTTTCATGGCCCTTACCACTACTGACCATGTGTTTGTGTACAGGTTTTTTTTTTTTTTTTTTTTTTTTTTGAGGTGGAGTCTCGCTCTGTCGCCCGGACTGGAGTGCAGTGGCCGGATCTCAGCTCACTGCAAGCTCCGTCTCCCGGGTTCACGCCATTCTCCTGCCTCAGCCTCCCAAGTAGCTGGGACCATAGGCGCCCGCCACCTCGCCCGGCTAGTTTTTTTGTATTTTTAGTAGAGACGGGGTTTCACCGTGTTAGCCAGGATGGTCTCGATCTCCTGACCTCGTGATCCACCCGTCTCGGCCTCCCAAAGTGCTGGGATTACAGGCTTGAGCCACCGCGCCTGGCTGTGTACAGGTTTTACTTCATCATCTAACGCCTGGTTTTTGGGGCAAAGGAGTCTGTCTCGTACTTTTATCTTTGCATGTTTGTTCACGGAACAATATTCAATCAATAAACCTTTGTAAAGTGTCCCGATAAACCTTTTTTAAATTAAAAGAGGGGACTAGGAAAGAGAGAAATTAAGTCAGCTATTCATTCCGCAAACATTGATTGAGCTAAGCACTGGGCTAAGCACAGGATGAATAAGATACAGTCTGATGGGAAGCTCACAGTTCACAGAGGGCAGATGGGCAAACAGAGAGATGGGAACACAGGGAAAGGGCTAATTGAGATGTGTGATCCAGTGCTGTGTGGAGGGAGAAAAGGGCATTCCAGAAGAGCAAACTTTATATGCAATAGAAGCAGAGAGGATCTGGTCTGTTGGATAACAAGTCTCTGGCTGAACCTAGGATCCTGGGGGAGGACGTTGCTGTGGAGGGGATGAGAGAAAAGACAGAGACGCGGTCCTGAAGGGTTTAACAAGCTGCCCTCGGTGGCCCCCCAGTGCAGCACTGTCATTCCCAGCACCTGTGCTAACACTCAACGAGGAGGAGCTCTTTAATTGTATTTCCTTCTCCATAAAACATTATTTTAATCTAATCTAATGTAATAAATTGTATTTTCTTTTAAATAAAACTTAGATAATCCCCACCACCTGTCAAGCATTACCAGATAAAGTTATAAAGATATCCTAACCAGACCAACTACACATTTCGGCTACTATCCGCTGTGTGGCACTGGCTGCTTCTTGGGGATCCTTTCGGTTCACCTCAGTACCCTCCATCACACTGCCTAAGACATCTGTCCCAAGCCCTCTTCTGACTGCTCAGGCTCCCGAGACTCCCCATCCCGCTGTCTGGGAAGACACTGACTTTTACTCCACTAAGAATATGAAGGCCTTCCCAGTCAAGGCTTACAGTGTGCTCCTTTCTCTGCTTTGTTCCTCACTTAGGGCCTAAACATGTCTGTGCATCTTCACCCATCCTCTCTCCAACAGCACCTCTCCCTCTCAAGACCTCTCCTCCCCACTCCGTCACAAGAACTCTCCATATGGATGCACAGTGAAATCTGGAAAGGAGAGCTTGAAGAATCCTGTTGCCTGGGCACACCTGATATGTGATTGCCTTGGAAAGGGACACAGGCATTCGCATTTTGAAAAGCTTCCCACATGATTTTCTAATGTGGAAGCCTTGGTCCAGCATCTGCATCCTTCTGCATATTCTGATTTCCCCAAGATCCTCAATCTCCCTCTAGCTAAAGGTTTTGTCCTCTGAGCTTACTGAAAAAATTGGTTTCCAAAGTCACCAATCCCAAGAACCCTCTCCAGGCCTTACCCTCTTGACCCACCATACTTCCCCTTTCTTTCTTCAGAGACAACTGTCACAAGGCAGGTCTGCACCAGCGGCTGAGGCTTCTCCACGAACCACTCCTCCCAACCCCTTGCTTCTGTCTCCACCACCCAACAGAAACCACTCGCCTCGAGTCAGTAACCCATGGCCTCCCAGGTGCCAAATCCAGCAGCCCTTGATTCTGCGTCCCGTGAAATATGTCTTGCCTGAAACACTCTTCCCGTGGTTCCGCAGGGGCGCTGCCCTGATGCACCCCCTCTCCTCCTCCTGCCATCCCCTAGTGTGTCCTGGTTCTCCTCTCCCTGCGCTCCCTTTCTTCAAAAACGTATCAGTTATGACCTCGGAGCGGATCAGTCCTGAACGCACATTTCTAAGTGTCCCCTCTGTCCTTAGTGCCAGGTTTGCACTTTCAATTGTCTGGCAAACTTTTATGCTTTCTCTGTTTTGCCAGTACTTCAGCCTGCCCTCTAGAGCTGGATGAATCACCCTACCTCCAGATCATTTCTCCCTCCTGATAGCCCTCTGTCTCCCTCTGCATGCCTCCACTCACTGGGAATCTCTGCTGGTGTCTATCACATTCCTCACTTTCTCTCTGTTCCCATTACAGCCACCAAAATCATCCTCTGAGGACCTCACAATAGCCTTCTGAGAGTTTTGTCTCTAGACTCTTCCCATCCACCAAATGCTATATATGGACTCTAATCTTCCAAAATAACCTTTTCCCTGCCTGAAGACAAAGAAGAAGTCCACAATAATCTCTTCATGTTTTCCCCCTGCCTGTGTAATAAGAAAAAGCTTTTATCTGGAAGTTACATCTTTAAACCGTCCCCAGCTAATTTTCCCATCTTTATCTCCTCTCTTTCACAACGTGAATCCTAAAGTCTTCACGTGGTTTGGACGTCAACACTTCTATTTGATTGTGGCAAAATACACATAACATAAAATTTACCCCTTTAACAACTTTTAATTAGACAGTTCAGTGGCATTAATGATATTCATATTGTTGTGCAAACATCATCATCGGTCTCCAGAACTTTTCCACCTTCCACCCCTGAAACTCTACTCATTAAACACCAACCCCCATTCCCTCCTCCCCTCAGCCCTGGGCCTCTACCTTTCTACTTTCTGTCTCTATGAATTTGACTGCTCTGGGTACCTCATAGACATAGAATCAGACAGTATTTGTCCTTTTGTGACTGGCTTGTTTCCATAGCATGATGTCCTTTTGGTTCACCCATGTTGTGGCATAGGACAGAACGTCCTTCCTTTTGAAGGCTGTATAATAGTTCACCGTATGGACGAAACACATTTTCTTTATCCATTCACCCACTGAGGGACATCTGGGTTGTTTCTACCTTTTGGTGGTTGTGAATAATGCTGCTGTGAATATGGGTGTACAGACATCCGTTCGAGATCCTGTTTTCCATTTTTTGGATCCAGAAGTGGATCCAAAAGTGGAATCGCTAGATCATGTGGTAATTCTGTTTAATTTTTCAAGGCACCACTACACTGTTTTCAACACCTTTCTTTCTGCCATACAAACACTTAAGACAAACTGACTGCAAAAGAAAAAAAAAATTAAATAATAAATCCCTTGGTCAAACTTAAATGATGACTAGACAATCCTCGCTGTTGCTGCATTCTCTGGGTGCAATTATGAAACCCTGTCTTTACTGGGTGTAATGTCAGCCTTACATCCCTCTGCAAAGACGTTTTTCTTTTAAAAAATTAAAAAAAAATTTTTGTCTGGTAGAGATGGGGTCTCAATATGTTGCCCAGGCTGGTGTCGAATTCCTGGCCGAAGTGCCAGGATTCCAGGCGCGAGCCACCACCTCTGCAAAGATTTAAAAAGAGCCATCACTCTTCTGATGCAAGAAGGGAGGATAGAGAAAGAAAAGAAGTTAAAGATCTTGCTGTGGTGTGTACCATCCTAAACTCAGGTCCTCGGGTGAGGAGACAAGCTGATCTTACGAGATGGTATCAAGACCTGGAATCAGGTGTTCAGAGCGACAGGGGAGACTGCTTTATCCCAGTAGCATCACATAACCTCAAAGTTACACCTAACAGTCTATATCTGCTGTGGATTTTTTTCACCCAAGAGACCTCGGCATCAGTCCCTATTCTCAGAGTTTCCAACACTGTAACAGTACAAACAATCCATGTACCTATGTGTCAACATTTTAAGAATTTTATTGTCTTATCACCCCCAAAAGAAGAGGACATCTAGAATGAGAATCTAAATCTATTACCCACTTTTGAAGTGAGAAAGCTGAGTTACAGAGCTCAAGATCACACTGCAGCTGTGTGGCAGAGCTGGACAGCAGGTCAGGATCTCCCGACACCCAGCCAGCAGCAGTGTGCTGGGGCTGGCTGACTGTTGAACTTTCAGAAATTTTATGAGCTGGCTGTTAAACACAGCAGTTATTTAAATTTAAATTATGTAAACTCACAATTAAATGGGTCCTATTAAAAACAAAGGTAAGACATGCTAAAATCTCATCACTTCCTATTTTCCGGCCCTTTACAACACTCTCTGCTCTTGAGGGCATGAGTCTCCAGATGATGCAACAGCACATCTCTCCTACTTCTACCTTTAGGAGCATTAGGCAGCTTGAAGTTGGCCGCGGTGGGGCTACTTACATTACAGAAACTGACACATGCTACAAACTAGGGACACTTTCCTCCTAGAAGGCCCACAGTTAATGGTTTGCCAGCACGCTACCGCTCACAATACTCCTCCTTCTCAGGTCCCTGTGAAGGAGCAGCCACAGGTCCTCGTCCACATGGGGCAGGTTCCAGGGCACAGAGGGGAACCAGCAGACATAACTTACCGTAGCTTCACATTCTGCCCCGTGTAGGACTCATATGGCTTCTCCACGTGGGTAAATTCAAAGTCGAAGGCCTGCGACTGGGTGATCTCTCCAGGCCGGGCCAGGTCCTTCACCAGGGACACAAATTCATGGTGGTTCCCACGATCGTAGTAGAGTTCTGGTGAGAGAGAGCAATGCCCTTAAAGACCCTGAGCTACGCCGGGCTGAGTAAGGGGGCTCTGGGTTGGAGGCATCGCTTTACGGAAGGATCTCCCTGTAGAACAGACCCCTTCTAGCTTTGTTTCCTTGACCTCTGCTCTTTCACTCCCTCCTTCTTCTCCAAAGGCTCTTCTGTCTTATATAGTGAAATCCTGTGGCAGAGAAGGAACCCAAAATAACCCTGCTCCAAGACACCTGGACACCATCTTTAATAAGGGACAAGTCATGGGAGCCAATATAAGAAATGCCACACTTCTTTAAACAGCATTTAACACTTCCAACTTCTGAAAGGACATAGCTATTGAATCATGTCATCCTTATAATAAAAATCTTCTGAGACAGCTAAGACAGGTCTTATCACCCCAATTGAAAAATGATGGAAACCCAGGTACATGGTTAACCGACTGGTCTGGAGTCGCAGAACTGGCTGCAGAGCTGAGACGAGAGCAGGTCTCCTTCTAGACTGCGTCCATTTCTATCAGCTGGTATAATGCGGTCATGACACAACCTACTTCACAAGGCTCTGTGTGAAGTAGCAGGGGTGATATAGGTAAAAGACTTAGAACAGTATCTAGTACACAGCAAACACCCAGAAACATCATTACTAGCTGCTGTTGTTACTCCAAAAGGCAGGCATGTGGCCAATCGAACATGGACATTTTCATGTTATTCCCTCCACTGAAATCAGGGAGTGTCAAACTTCAGTGTGCACCAGAGCCACTGAGAGGGCTGGTTAGCACACGGATCGCTGGGCCCCACCCTAGTGTTTCTGATTCAGGGGTCTGGGGTGGGGCCTGAGAACTGACATTTCTAATAAGCTCCCCAGGACTGCTGCTACCACACTCTGAGAAGCATTGCTCTAAATTTATCCTCTTCAGGAAACAGTTCTGGTATTTGTCGATGATAAGTTCATGCCACCCATTTGTCCTATATTATTTTATGTTTGCTTATATTCTATTTAAGTTTTGCTATATACATGGTCTCCCCCCCTCCCACTTTGGACTGTAGGCCCTTTAAGGATAAGGCCCACATCCCCAGCTCCCTGGTGCTTCCTAGAACCTGGCCCTGCAGAAGTGAGCTTTGTTTTGTTTGTTTTTTGAGACAGAGTCTCGCTCTGTCGCCCAGGCTGGAGTGCAGTAGCGTGATCTCAACTCACTGCAACCTCCGCCTCCTGGGTTTAAGCAATTCTCCTGCCTCAGCCTCCCAAGTAGCTGAGACTGACTGGCCTGGAGTCAGTCTCAGCTGACACACCACCAGGTCCAGCTAATTTTTCTGTATTTTTAGTAAGATGGGGTTTCACCCTGTTAGCCAGGATGGTCTCGTTCTCCTGACCTCGTGATCTGCCCGCCTTGGTCTCTCAAAGTGCTGGGATTACAGGCGTGAGCCACCGTGCCCGGCCGAGGTAAGCTCTTAATATTGACTGTGGCTACGCATGGCCACATTACAGTTCAAGCCACCACCCCTCAAGGATTCTGTGTTCAAGTCCCGCGCTAGACTGCAACTTGCAGCAGGGCAGATGAATTGGGAACACAGAGCAGGCAGAGCACACTCATTGCCTCTGTTGTTTGCTGCTTGGGGAGGATGAGGCAAGTCCATAGATTGGAGTCTGTGGGATCCCACACTAGTGATGACAATTCTGTATGAATTCACAATGTATTGTGTGGCTGTGGCTTGTGGCTAACTTCCCATGTAACTACAATCAGCCACAGTCTTTTATTACAAACAATGACCTTCCCTTCCAAACACTCGTGGTTTCAATAGTAGGCAGCATTCTGGTTAGTGAGTGATAATCCACAAAGCATCAGAGTGGGAGGTGGCAGTTCCAAACTATGGGGGAAAGTGAGCAATCCAGTAATTGTGTCCCCCAGTAAAAGTCAGAAGTATACAACAGGTGGGAGCGGAGCCGCGGCCAGCCCCAGGGACAGGGACTCCTCTGCTCACTCTGGCTGCATGAGTCCTGGTTGATGGTGTTGGCTTCCACGTGGAAACCGAAACCTTGACTTGGGAACCTGGTATCTCAGTTTCTAAGTACTAGATTCTGGCCATAGCTTCACGGGACAGAAGCAGGCAGAGCAAGGTCCCAATGTCCAGAATCAATGGTCCAGAGTCAAGAGGAAGCGGAGAAAAGGATGGAAAAATACACAAATGTGATCACATAGCCCAAAGGCAACATCAGAAATAAACAAAACAGAGAAGGCAGAGAGAGCACTCAGGCTGCCAGCATCGTGGAGCCCGGCAACAGTGCAGAAGGTTCCCCCGGCCCCTGCAGGGGACCCGGAGCAGGAGAAGTCATTTCCCGCAGAGCATCATGTTCTCCCTAGTGCCCTTCCTCCTGGACACACATTCATATCAGCTCTGACATCGAATGTCATGGAAGAGTGGTCAGTGTGCAGTCACAGCAGGGCTGGCCCAGCCTTTTAAATCTGTCCTTTAGAAGCCATCTGCAATACTTCTGCAAACACTGTGGGGCAAAGGGGCAGACACAGCAGCGCTTCCTATTTGCCAGAAAGTTTGGTTTCCTCTTGCATAAATTAAATCAAATATCCAAGGCTGTTCTCACAAGAGGTCTGGGCCCTGAAGAGACTGTAAATAGCCTCTATTCCATCCCACAGAAGCAACCACAAGTCATCTTTCATTCTTCCCAACCAGCAGTCCTCAGAGATCAGACGTGTCAGGCTAGAAGTAGGAACTGAGTAAGTTTTTGGTTAAGATAACTATCCTGTCTTTGGTTTCCTTCTCAGTCCAACAGGAGGAAATAACTTCTGTACTCAGGATGTTTTCATGGTGAAACTTGCCACCAACAGTTGAGAAGTGAATTTGCCATTCTGGAAGGAAACGGAGCCAGCTTTGCATCACAGGTAACTCATGACAGCTGCCCTGAGCTTTGCTGCTTGGCTGAGGCCATGTTTAGTCTAGGCCTCGTGCAGTTTTGGAAGAAACCTAAGTCAGCAAAGCGTAAAAAGACCTCCAAAGGCCAGGCGTAGTGGCTCATGCCTGTAATCCCAGCATTTTGGGAGGCCAAGGCAGATGGATAATGAGGTCAGGATTGAGACCAGCCTGGCCAAGATGGTGAAACCCTGTCACTACTAAAAATGCACAAATTAGCCAGACGCAGGTGTGGGCGTCTGTAATCCCAGCTACTCAGGAGGTTGAGGCAGGAGAATCGCTTGAATCTGGGAGGCGGAGGTTGCGGTGAGCTGAGAATGCGCCACTGCACTCTAGCCTGGGCGACAGAGCAAGATTCTATCTCAAAAAAAAAAAAAAAAAGCCCTCCAAAGAGCCTCCTCTCCATCTGACCCTCCCAGCCACTGTCTGCTGGCTGGTCACTGTCAGGATTCGTGCTTGCCACACCCTACTCCTGTCTGCCAACCCTGTGAAACCTGCAAGCACTGGCACCTCTGGACGGCCCACACCTTGCCAAGCACAGCTCCGCTCCAGTCCCACCAGCAGCTTGTTAAGGAGGCCAGAATCAATCCATCTCATCTTAATGTGCCTTTTACTTAGTGTTTCAAGGGCTAATGAATTAAAACACAGAAAGCCCCTGGAGTTTTTAAAAGTATAGGCTTGATTGGTATTAATGGGCTTATTAAAACCTTAAAAAAAAAAATCCAGATGATGTCTGTTGGCTTTGGAGTACAGGGATGTTCCTGTCTGCCCTCCTCCGCATGTCTGACCTTCTAATTACGTTTGGTTTATTTAACCCCATTAGTCTCCAAGGCGGCCCAGGTCTGCTTTCTAACCCTCACCGGTGCTCCCCAAAGGATTCCAGCTCAACAGTGGTCTCTTCTTCTCACAATTACAGCTTTTCCTTGCAGCGATCTTCACAGACTACTGCATCTTTCTAAAACCATAGGCCATTAGGGTGACTAGGTCTTAGACCTTTCTATCCCATGGGCCTGACCCGAGAGATGCCCTCACCATGTTTGCTGGCACTGTGAGAACACAGACCAAGCCACTGGAGAAGTGTCCTAGGCACAGGAAGCATCCCAGTGTGGCTCAACAACTTGCAGAGGATTACAGAAAAACGTCCACCACATAAGGGAATAAATAAGGTCTTACAGTCTCAGGGGGCAATGTTCAAACTGCCGCATCTGAGCAGTGATGCAGGACCAAATGGACCAGAGGTCTGACAACCACGTTCTTACACGCAAGGGGAAATCAGTTTCAACTTGGCACAGGAGAGTGTGCGGAAAGAAAGATGTAAAGGCAGGTAAACTGACATCGGCTTTAAGGCTTCCTTATCCCCGTTCCCCCAGTGAGGATGCAGCCCCAGTGGGGACACGCCAGCTGGTGAGTCACCGAGTTCTGAGTGGCCTTGATGGACAGCTACATGTTGCTCATCAGTGCCTCCTCCGTAACCAAGGCAGGAAGCTCAGCCGCTCAACCACCAAAGCAAACCTGAATTCTGTCTTTCTTTCATTAAAATAACTCTTGCTTATCTGGGAAGAGATGAGGGAAAAAAACAAAAACAAAAACAAAGAATAGTTTCTGTAAATTCTTAGATCTGACCAATATATCCATCCGACAAATATTTACTAGGCGGTTTCTACGTGCTAGCCATTGCACTGACGATGGGCTAAAGGCAGGCCCTGGATCTCAGGTGCTCAGAAATTAGTAAGAAAGACAGACAAGTTGAAAAAGAAGTCGCAACCTTGTCATACCCTGCTTGAAAAGAGGTATTAACGAGGCCTCTGGAAGCAGTGGAGGAAGCACCTAAGTCAGCCTGGGGAAGTCAGAGAAGACTTTCTGATGGATGTGATCTTAGCTAGGCTTTGCAGGAGTAAGAGCTTGCGTGGAAGGTTATATCTTGCAGAAAGATGTTACTATACAAAGGGAAAATACCAAGATTCTAGAAGAAAAAGGTAGTTTCTGGAACCTACAAGTGGTGAGAGTGAAGGGCTAGGGGGAGACAAGACTGGAAAGAGAGGCAGGGCCAGAGCAGGAGAGATTTGGATATACTTTCCCCCATTAACCAATAGGGAGGCGAGAAGAATTTTAAGGAAGGACTGACAATGACAGAATCGCCTTTAAGAAACTTCATCCTCACAGAAAATGACCTGAAAGGGGAGGAAGACAAAGGCAGGAAGACCAGTTAGGAAGCTGCTACATACAGAAAATAAAAGGCAGTGGCATTGAGAATAGAGAGGAGACTGCTAGTTCGAGATATACTGCAGAGCTAGCAGAGAAGGTCAAAACTTAGCAGCCAACTGCACGTGTGGGAGGAGAAGCCAAGACTTCAAAATGACTTCTAGATTTCTGATGCTAAATGATCCCAGGTGACATAGGCCGAAATGGGAGAAAAGGAGAAGTAGTGGGGCTGTGGCTGGGGCAGAGGCAGAGAGAGGGGTCTGTGTTTGCATGTGTTTCTGAGGCACCTGTGGGGTATCCCAGTGGACATGTCTAGCAGACAGCTGGAAAGACGTGTGAAACTCGGAAGAGAGGTCGGGTCAGGACAAAGAAACAGTCTGGGAGTCATCAGAATATAATTCATGGGGCTCAGCACAGTGACTCATGTATGTAATCCCAGCACTCTGGGAGGCCAAGGCAGGAGGATCGCTTGAGTTCCAGACCAGCCTGGGCAATAACGAAAGACCCTGTCTCTACATAAAATTTAAAAAATTAGCTGGGCATGGTGGCATGCACCTGTAGTCTCAGCTACTTGGGAGGCAGAGATGGGAGGATTGCTTGAGCGCAGGAGGTTGAGGCTGCAGTGAGCCGTGATCATGGCACTGTACTCTAGCCTGGGTGATGGAGTGAGACTGTGTCTCAAAAATTATTTTAAATAAAAAATAAAGAAAATAAGTCATCGGTACAGATGAGACTGCCACAGCAAGTGACAGGATAAAAGTGACACCTCTGCCTGCCTGCCTCCAAATCAACAAGGAAGAGGGACAGAGCTCAGTGCTATCAACCTGATTACTGCCATATGCCACCCCGTCAGCCAGACCTCAGAACAGACCGAAGTTCCACCCATTTCGCACATAATCAAAGAATGCAATGAAGGAGAAAACCACATAACCGCAACTTCAGCAAACTCACTCACTGGCCTTGCTCTGGTGCCCCAAGTTCAGTTCACAATGACTGACATAGGTGTTATGACACAAATACTTCACAACATGCTTCTTTCGGGGAACCAGGAAGATAAAATAGGAGGAATATAAGAGTCTAAGAAAAGTCACTCTGTGCTTCCAAACAGACTGGTACATCTTTACTCCCTGTCAATGTGTGCATTTAGGAACACAAACTCCCTTTTACATCAAATAGAACTACAAAGGTTATTCTAATGCCTTGTTCTTGATCAAGAAATACATTCCAAAGCCAAATAAGAAGAAACATGTTGTCCATCATTCTGTGTTATTCTATTTCCATGCCCTTATGTAACCATGGATAATTGTGCGTGAACAATATACTTTAGCACAAAGCTGGGATTGGTTCCCTCTACAACACCAACTGAGACTGGCCCATGTGGTCAAAGTAAGAGATTTAAGGCAAAGGGTTGAAACATGCACTCCCTATCAGTAGACAGGGCGATCTTATTCAGGTAAAACAGGTATAGGAGGAAGAGCAGCAAGCCAGTGAGTGATAACTCAATTTGTGAAATGGAAACATTTTGCTACATCAACTACCACAATTTTATAAAGGAGCCCTCTACAGGGTCATGCATGATCCCCTGGCACACCCAACATTCTCATCAAGTGATTTTATTTTCCTTGCTTGATAGCTGAGAAAGCTGAGGCCCAGAGAGTGGCTAAATTCCCCCAAAGTCTCATGGTCACCTCAACCCAGGGTGCCCAAGGGCCCAGGAAGAGTTACCAGTGGAAGCAACAAAAGGTTCTGAGAAAATTCAGCAGGGATGATGGATGTCTCGGGAGTAAGGAGTTAGACAAGAAATCAGGTGGGGCAGGCACAGCAAGTAGCTTCTTCAACTCCCTTTCATTTAGACCAGAGGAAGGCCTTGACACCATTCGTAGAACAGCTCATTTCACACTGTCTGGGGCAGAAGACATTCTGGATTATCTTTCACACACTGGCAAGGTGCCACCACCTGGGAGTGACGGCCTAGACACAGATTAAACATGCCTGTCAACACTATTATGATGGAGCCAAAGAATCAATGCAGTGACTTTAAAACTGCTACTAAAAAATACCCTTTCTCAGTAGGCAAGGATTTCTCCACTAGTTACTATGCTTAGCATAATATGCTTCGGACTCATCCTGTTTATCCCAGGGTTCTTTATTAGAGATGATTTTACCCTCCAGGGGATATATAGCAATATCTCAAGACATTTCTGTGGTCACGAGTGGGGGCTGCTACAGTTGTCTGCTCAGGAGAGGCTAGGAATGCTGCTAAACATCTAGGACAACGTGCCAAACGACGCCAGACATCACAGTGCTGCTGCTGAGGAACCTTGCCATCTACCCCACCACTGAACCCAGAAGTAGGAAAGCAGCAGGCATGGAACTCACTCTTCAGCCCCTTTTCTGGTACACTAACAGGTCTTTCATATTCTGGCTTTAAAGTAACAACAAAGAGCTTCCTATAGGATCAGTCCGTCTTCAACCTGATTTCATGTTCTTAAATACCAGAGGCAAAATGCTTGAGGCTGAGCAGTGAACCCAAGGGCCAGGCCACAGGGCTTCCTTTTCCCAGGGTTTCCCCTACCTGTGTCTCAGTGTTTCCTGACTCTGAAAAGGAGAGGGCAAATTCTTTGCTCAACTCTCAGGATATGAGAGAGAGTTTAACAAAGATTCCCCAAGGAAGTCTCTAAGAACAGAGTTATGCATGCAGTGTGTGGTATAGGTATGGATTCTCTACCAGAGCTGTGTAGCTCACAGAGTATTTACTGTGATTCTACTCCTAACCTAGCGACAAAAACACTTATTTTAAAAGTAGCCACACATTTTAATAATACACAAGAGTCTAAATAAGGCTTAGAATTGGAGACAACCCAGTCTTGACTAGGAGCTCCCCAAATCACTTTACTATTACTGCCTTTTACTGTCTAGTTCTTATTTGTTTGTTTATTTTTTTGAGACAGGGTCTTGCTGGTTGTCACCCAGGCTGGAGTGCTGTGCTGTCATCACAGCTCACTGCTGCCTGGAACTCCTGGTTTCAAGCAATCCTCCCATCTTAGCCTCCCGAGGAGCTAGGACTACAGGTATGCACCACCAAGCCCAGCTAACTAGGAAAATTTTGGGGGGGTAGAGACAGGTCTTGCTATATTGCCCAGGCTGGTCTCCAACTCCTGGCCTCAAGCAATCCTCCCACTTCAGCCTCCCAAAATGCTGGGATTGCAGGCATTAGCCACTGTGCCTGGCGCTGTCTAGTTCTAATGACTAATAATCATGTTTAAAGCATTGAGAAATTCTGATCACTTGTGGTTTTTGGAAACACCATTTCTTTGTCTTTAAAGAGAAAATGTAACTGAAAACTCGCATTCTAATAAAGAAGTCTAAGAAACGCAGCTAGGTAGTCAGATGTAGACTGAAGATTACGGGTCTTCTTTCTGGAAACATGGACAAGCATAGGTAGTTCAGGGCTGAGGTGAGATAAGAGAGAACTGGTTAGCTCTCACACAACACATCTAAAGAGAAAAACGGGTTGGTGCGGGCGCCGGGAAGTGGGGCTCGGTGGACCAGCCTCACTTTGCGTCTGGCAGTTGCAGATGACGGGCGATGGGACAGCCCGTATTGGCAGAGCGGTCTCCCCCTAACAAACCCACCTGCAGGCTACGGCCAGAGCACCTCACTCAGAAATCCTGGGGACAAGAAGCAAAGCCAAGTGCACACTGGAGACAATGGGGAGAACCCATAGGCAAGGCACCCATCCCACGAGGCACAGCAGGGTGCTTCCTCCCGCCCTCGCCGTCCCCATCTCCCTGGCAGCGCGCTGTCACTTTTGGCAGGAGGACAGTAACGCAGGGGGAGTCGCCCACGGGCGGGACTTGTAGTTGAACCCCAGGCCTCAGACTGCAGTTGACAAGCGACTGTGACAGGCCTCGCCGGAGCTGGGCCCTGAATCACCCTGCTCCCCGGCCGGCTGTCGGCGCTGGGGGACGGGGTCCCCGGGGTCGACTCACCGATCTGCCCGATGAACTCGATTTTGATGCCCTGGTGCTCCAGCCGCTTGTTGGGGTTCTTGAGGGCAAGGCTCACCTTCCCGGAGACAGTCTCCCCGTCGTAGAAGAGGAAATATTTCTCCTTCTTCCCGTCCTCCGTCTTGTGCTCGGCCCGCTTCCTACTCTCCGCATCGTTCAGAAGGATTTCCACCTCCACGCTCTGCCCGAAGCCGAAGAAGCTCATTGCACCGCCGGGCCGGGCGGGTCTCGGTAAGGACCGCTCCCTTGCACCGGGGCGCGGG